>NW_022900915.1:5546235-5560570 GCF_012274545.1 Fukomys damarensis
TTTTTTTTTTTTTTTTTTTTTTTTTTTTTTTTGTACCAGGGATTGAACTGGGTCCTTGTGCTTGCAAGGCAGGCGCCAGAACCACTGAACTAAATCCCCGGCCCGGTATTTTTTGAATTCTATACATTCAGCCTTGTGTAGGATAAAAATATTTATATATACCTTTCATTTATCTAAACACTGTTCATTTGTGTTCTAGGATGGCTACTTTGCTTAGCAAGTTCCGAATAGACTTTTCCGATATAATGGTCCTCGGAGATATCAATACCAAACCAAAGAAAGAAAAGTAAGTTATTGGATAAACTCTCTACAAATTTTGAACCCTTTTATAGATGGCCTTACACAGATACTTGAACTTAATGACTTGAAGTTTTTTTTCCCTGCTTTAATAGGAAACCAAATGTAGTTGATTCTCTGATAGTAGATGTTGAAGTAAGTGTCTTTGTTATAGTAAGACTTTGGATCCAAAAATTCTAAAATGACTGCCTGTCCTTTCCTCTCTTCAAAGTATTCTCCTCCATTTTCTTACAGTACTTTTATTCTTTGGTACTTGAGTTATGAAAAGTTTGGGGATTTTGAGGAAAAGAAGGCCTTGGCACACTCGGCGAGTACTCTTCCCCTGAGCTACGCCCCCAGACCACACAGTTTGACTTTCTGTTAAAAGGATCGTTTCGGGTACTGTGCGACAGTTTAGTTAGAGAAGAGGTGGCCACAGGAACGAAGGGGAAATCAGCTGTAGTTTCCATCTCACAGGCTTGTGGCTCTGAGTTTCCGAGTTCCGCTGACCACAGATGGCTTTCTCTAGATAAATTAGCGAAGTGACTGCTGTAGCTGTGTGGAGGAGCACATAGCGGACAAGAAGCACTGACTTCCTTGGGATTCAGTTTAAGATTTTTCTGTTATGTAATCAGTTGCTGACAACTAACTTGTTATATAACCAGTTAATAACAGTTAACTCAAAGTTAATTGTCAGTGTCCTTTCTCTCAAGCATTGTGGCTTTTGATGAGATGATTGAGCCATACAGACTTCATGAAGATGACAAAGAACAAGACCTTGCAGATAAAACGAAAGAAGATGAGCCGTGGCGGATAACAGATAACGAGCTCGAACTTTATAAGACCAAGGTATTTCCATTTCCTTTACATTAAACTTCCTTGTGCTTTGAAAAAAAGACAACACAAAATTTCCAAAGACAAATTTGATGTGGGAGAAACCACTTATGTAAATTAAGTCAAATTTAAATTGAATCTGTATGTGAATGATGGAAAGCATCAGTTTTTTTCTAAATAAAGATCAGATACATGTTTTTGTTTATTTTTTTCTGCCAAAATGTGTTGTGTTTTGATTTATGACCTATGCTAGGTGTTTGCCTGATGCTGGAGGTGAGGCCAGGGCTTTGCAAGAGCTGTTCATGCACTGTACCACTGTGCTACATCCCAGCCCCAAATTATACTAAATTCTAATTTTCAAATAGTCTGGGAATGATTTTTGACTTGTTTTCATTTCAGACATACCGGCAGATCAGATTAAATGAGTTATTAAAGGAACATTCAAGCACAGCAAATATTATTGTCATGTAAGTACTATGTGTATTAAGATTTCCTTGGCTATTCATTTTATAATATGCACTGTACTTCTGATTAATTTCTTTTCCAGGTACTTGTCTATATAACACTCATTAATGACTTAATGATTTATAAAAAGGATAAAACAAACTTTGTTGAATATACTTTGCTTTAAGCATATGGAAAAATCATTTAAGTTGGGAGAAAAGAAAAACCCTTTTAAGCTTATATAAATCTAATCAATTGTTTATCATAATAGGTTAGGCTAGATTTTATTTTTTCCCTTATTCTCACTTTTTCAAAATTTCTTAGCCTTGTCATGAATCGTGTGGGATGGGGGGACCCACATTAAAATTAGACCACAGATAGCTTCCTCATGAAAATAACCCCATAAAGTCATTTAGCGGAATAAATTGGAACAGCATTCCTGCCTGAATCCCCATCAGCAGATCGTTTCATATAGACCACGTGTCCTTGAACAGAAGATAAATGCTAATGCCTGTTTTTGCCTGTTCTCTGCTGAAGTAGGTTAACTAGGTATTACTTGAACCAAATGTTTTTCAGTCCTTGGGCCTGTGACCTTATATAGGTAAGGAAAGCTCAGACCTTCAGAAACTTTCAAATGACGAAAAAGGTGTACCAAAGAACTGTTAGCTCAGTTAACAAATACTTAGCTGTTCTGTTAGGTTTCTTGCTTTGCTGTTAAATGATCAAGTACGTACACTGGAAGGTGCTAACGCATAGAAATGTAGAGAAAAACCTCAGAGGTTAGCTGGTCTCTAGTGTGTGATCTATAAATAGAAGTTAAAGTTCACAAAAATAAGATAAAACTTAATATCATTTATCTTAGCTTCTGTTTTCCAAATTCTGACACAAATATCCTTTTGTCCTAAAAGAATTCTATCTTGCCTTGTGGAGGAAGGGGAAGATTGAAATTTAGTTGTAGTTGTAGTTTTTTTGTATCACAGTTTATAGAAATAGTTGTTTGCTATTCTTAATGAACAAATGTTTAAAAATCTTCTGTTTTAATCTGAAGACGTTGGACATGTTTTCATGAGTGACAGGAGAATATAGTAGGTGGTGTTCTAAATGCAGAATTTCCCTCTCAGAAGTATTCCGCAATATAGTAATTTCTAGGCACACTTATTATGATTCAGTTTATAGTTCTTGTTATGTTTCCTCTCACTTTAAAGACATTGTTCGGTGTCCTTTCTCTTTTTGATCCCAGGAGTCTCCCAGTTGCTCGGAAGGGTGCTGTGTCTAGTGCTCTCTACATGGCATGGTTAGAAGCTCTGTCTAAGGACCTGCCGCCAGTCCTCCTGGTTCGTGGGAACCATCAGAGTGTCCTTACCTTCTATTCTTAAATGTTCTACACAGCAGACTGCCCTCCAGAATGGTACTTCAGTGCCTAGTGAAGTGACTGAAATCTTCAGTGACATGTTAACGTTACTGTGGCGAACTGTGACTTTTCTTTCACTGTTTCGTTAATTTGAAAGCACACAGGAAAGCTGTTCCATCGTTATGTGTATGGAGACTTCAGTTCTAGTCAATTCCATATCTCAGTTTTTATGAATGATGATTCTGTCTTGTTGGACTGAAGTTCATAAGAGTAAAGTTTTCTTTTGCTACTTGAATAGCAATAAAAGTGTGTGATTTTTTTGATTAATGAAGAGTACAAAAAGCCTTTAGCCTTGGGTGCCTTCTGAAACTAACCAAATTTCATCCATATATCCTTTTATAAATTTGTAGAATGTCAAACTTTGCCTTCAGATATTTTATTTCTAGTCTCTTTCACTGTAAAATGGACCTTGCTTTTCAGCTTTGGTTGAATTAGTGTTGAATACTGTATGTTTTCTATGTTTTGTAAAAGTATCTGTTAGGTATAAAAGGTGAAAATTGGGGTGGGCTAATGAAAAGTGGGGTAAACGGAGAGGAGGGATAACCAGAACGTGAACCCCAAGGTTTGGTTTGTATGAGTCTGTGTTAATATAGAACTAGGAAAGAAAAGGCCCAAGATACCTTTTTAAACTCCCATTTGTCTATTCTGGGTTTATTTTTTGAAACAGTAGAGAAGGTTGAAAATTTACCCAGTATTTCTATTACTGTGCTAAAAAACCACGTCGTTCTTTAAATTAAAATTCTCAAGATCATTTGTATTTATTTTAAGAGATATTTATCCTAATTTGGAATTTCCCTCAAATTTGAGGGACTTTTAAGAAATGCTAGCAGATTTACCTGGAGGAAATTTAGACAAAGCAATGTTATTTAGTAGAATATTTAAATAAACACTATGTGGAATTTCAGTATACTATACCATTCTTTATAAATCATTAAAGTGATGTTTCATCAAACGGTTAAATGGACCACTGGTTTCTTAGTGAAATGTTTTTAGGCTTAATTCATTCAATTGTCAAGTACACTTAGTCTTAATACACTCAGGTCTGAACAGATTATTCTGAACATTGAAATTTAATCCATTCTTAATACTTTAAGATTTGTGTTAAGAAAAACTGCCAGTTTATGTGTTTAAAATGTCTGTTTTTGACATCTTAGTCTACTAGTAGCATTTTGACAGTGCATATGTACTGTTACCAAAAGCTTTATATGCAGTTATTAATGTGAAGTTTTTCATTTTTATTTAAGGACTTCCTAAAAACATTTCAAGGGATTTACATCTACATATCTGTACATGTGTATATGTATGTACAGATGCAGGTATGTGTATGTAATGAAATTTATGTTGCTAATATTTTGCTTAAAGTGATCATGGTTTGTTACTTTTTTTGTTTTAGTAAACATGTTCAAAATCAGATCAACAGGTTATGAGTTTCATGGAGAGCAAAGGCAATCCTTTGAAGGCCATAGTATAACTTCCATAACTATCATCCGGTTACAAAATGAAGAGCATTTCATCTGACATCCTTGTCGATGGACTCATTGATAAGTTTCAGTCATGGAGAATTATACGGGTTCTCATGATTCTTGATAGAAATCTATAAAAACTATTTTCAGTGTTGCAGTAGTTTTGCTGTGCGAATATAAATTGGAGATATGCTCATTTGAGTTCAGAATATTAAAGTGAAGTAATCGATTTTTCTAAATTTTTTCCTGCATTATAACTCAGCATTGTTCCATTTTGTTACAACAAATTTTGCATTGTTTAGGGGGAAAGAATAGAAATTCATTCACTAAACAATATCATGTGTGAACTTTTTAAAGGGTTAGTAGGGCATGGACTGAGTGCTGCTATCTTGAAATGTGCACAGGTACACTTCCTTTTTTAATTTAAAAGGTTTTTTTTTTTTTCTATTCAGGAAAACATCATTGTGATCTGTACTAAAGGAACCAAATGTTGTGCATCATACATGTGTGTATAAAGTACATAAAATATATATCTAAATATGCATAATGCAGGGAGGGTAATATTGTCTGTGAAATAATGTAAGAAACTTTTCACTTTTTAAAAAAATTCATTACTTTTACTTAACGCTAGACATCAGGTCAAATTTTCAAGGTTGTTTTAGTGCTCTAAAAATTTTAACAATTCCTAAAGATGCTAGCTGGTGTTGAAGCTATTCATTCAACTTTATGCATAATTTGATTATTTTAATGCCAAGTTTTTAATTCTAATCATTGGTGATAACTTGGAAATAAATAATTACACAGTGACATTTGAGTTCTTTATTCCTATAGGTGAGAATTCATGGGTTTAGTGAGAATGTTAGTGTTAAGCTGGTTAACAGTTAATTAAATCAGATATTTATTTGTTACATTGTTTCCTTTATATTTTAGGTTCCTGTTTTTACATTGCTTTCTGGCATTACATTTTTTTTAAGTCTGTGGAAATAATTTAAAGATTTGAGCGCTGGTGGATGGTTATCTACTAAATTTGAAAATGTAATATTTTGATAATACTGTACTATAACTGTCACAGAGATGCTTTTTTAATGTTTTAACCTTGAGTATTGCAGTTGTTGCTTTGTACAGAGTTTACTGCAATAAAGCAAGTGCGTTCATTAAAACTATTTAATGTCTACTCTTGTATTTTAACCTATTACGAGTCTTAAGTCAGCTTTGTGTTTTCATCTCATTTGTGTAACTGTTCTTTCATGAACGTCTGTATTTTTTTAATGGCTTTAGCTTAATATCCATGCCTCTGAAGTTATTTGAAATTGTTCCCTATCCCTGAGCCTTAGGAATAATTACTGTTGATGCTGACTGTAACGTATAGCTCATTCTGACTTTTTAAAGATAACTCATCTTCTCTAATTCTGCTTTATTTGGGGGGGCCAAATCCTTCTTTATGAACAAGGAAACTAAAAGATTAAAAGGGATTCATAGGCCTTGAACTTAATCTGATTTGTTTTCTTCCTAAGATTTTCACTAAGCTGATTTACAGTTTTATGAAACATTTTTCCTTTCTCATTTAAATCCTGGTAGGTGTGTTACAGAACAGTTACTTATCTCCTTTTCTTCTAAGAAAGCAGCTTGGAGCCCTTTGGGGAGTTTCCCAAGGTCATGGTACATGAGAGAAGGATGTTGGCCTAGAGCCCAGGTCTTTGATTTCCAGGCTTTCTCCCAGTGGTGCCTGTTCTGTGAGGTAGATCTATGAGGTATCCGGAACCAAATGTAATGTCCATTATATGAGCTTTGTTTTATTCTGAAGTAATTTACTATTCAGCCCAGTTTATTCACTGCCTTGGGAACCTAAAAGAATTCCGAGACAACAGGAATGTGACATTTCCTGATTTCAGACCACCCAACAGATTTCAAAACAGAAGTATAATTCATCTTTGAACAAGCAGGTTTTTGTTGTTATTCATTCACCAGGAAGAAAGCAAATAAGTGCATTTGATAAGCTTCCCACTTTATGTTTATGAATCAACAGGATGCTTTTAGGCTCTAAAGAAACAGGTGGTGACGTTGATTGGGTCAGAAGGTCCTAGTCCCAGGATAAGCTCGGGGTCCTAGATCCCTTTTAATTATGTGACAGGCATTTCAAATAGTCTATTAAATGGGAGCATTAGAACTTCAGCCCATTTAATTTTGAGTTAGACAAAGCAAGACAAACTATTTTAGAGAAAAGAGTATGCCTCTGAATTTATCATTTCTTATTATACAGCCTTACATCTGGCCACTGACCCTACTGATCAGGAACCCATTCCCCAAAATAAGTGTCTTGCCAAAACATTGTCTGCACTATTTGTATGTGAGTACAAATTACCAATATAGCTAACTTGTAGCAAATATAAAAGTAAACAAACTTTGATCCCTGAAATAGAAGCTGTGATGTGTGAATATTGGATATTAAAATCTAACTCAATACCTACCAGAATTTCATTAAAATACTGCTGAAGACTTTGAGTTAGAGAATTGTTGAAATTTTTGTCCTGAAAGTCTTAGTCTCAAGAAGAGAAGCACTTTATAGGGTAACTATATTCACCTCTGATATATCTAACAACACACAGCCACCATTTTAGTATCCATATTTTATAATTACATAGGTATAACAACATGTAAGTTATGAATATATTTGCTTTTTTACATTTTAAATTAAGCACCAAACAATCCATTTTTATTTGTTTGTTTTTCTGATTTTGTTGTTGTTTTTTGAGATGGTCTCACTATGTAGTTGAGACTGACCTGGAACTCACTATGTAGCCCAGGATGGTCTTGAACTCACAGCAATCCTCCTGCCTCAGCCTCCTGAGTGCTGGGATTATAGGCGTGCACCACTACACCCAGCTACCAATCCATTTTTAAAGAAGGTAGTCCTAATCTGTAAAGGAGCAATCCATGGGAGTTTTCCTCAACCCATAAGCAACAGGTTATTTACATCTACAGGTTTTGCTTAAATCACGAAACCTTGAGTTCCTGAAAAATATGACTAAGAAATTTAGAAGATAAAGACAAATTAGGTATGGGAGGAGGCTGGTGAGATGGAACTTTAAACTCCAAGAAGAGGTTTGTTAATCATGAGACGATTTGTCTTTTTATATTTGAGTTCCACGATCATACCATATTTCCTTTTGGGAAATAATTACGAAGAATGGAAGTGACTTTTTTCTCTGAATTTTGAAAACTCTGGTGAACTGGTTAGCATTTCTTACTATGTACGTGGTCCTAGTTCCTGAACGGCAGCCTATGTCTTCCCTGCTGTGGCCATTTCTCTTCATGGTTTCTGTCAGTAAAGCTAATCCTTTGTTTGCTTTCCATGCACCTGTGAGTTTAGCATTATTGACATAAATTTCACACTTGGGTTTTTTCAGAAAATTTATAAAAAACCACAGGTGTGTTATGTATTGAAACATTGGAGCAGTGGTTTTTAAACTTTAGTGTATGTCAACATGCGCTGGAGGGCTTATTTAAAACAGGGTGGGCCCTGTAGCGCAGGGGCGGAACTCAGTATGTGTGAGGCCTGTTTATTCCTGCCACATAATCTGCGTTTGGAGTGGAAGTCTCTTCACATGTTCTGCTTCTTAGAACTCTGTCTCTCTCTGGGATTGTTTTTATCTATTCTTCCCTGTTATCCTTGAATTTCTTTTTCCTTATACTGTCTGGGAATTTAGAGCACCTCTCAGTCAGTTGTTGAGACGCAGTACCCCAGGGCAAGCAACTTAATGGAGGAGGTTTATTTTGGCTCACAGTTTCAAGGTCTGGGTCCACGCAGGACCCGCCAACTCCAGAGAAAAAATGGAAAAATGGCGTGATGGAAGAGGCTGCAGACGAAAGCCTCACATCGTGGAAGCCAGGGAGCAGTGAGGGAAAGAGCTAGGGAAGTGGAGGTGGACCCTTCCAGGTCACGATGGACCGTGACCCACCTCTTTTCTTTTTTTTTTTTTTTTTTTCGCTCTTTTTTTTTTTTTTTTTTTTTTTGTTACCGGGAATCAAACTTGGGCCCTTGCACTTGAGAGGCAGGCGGCGGAACCACTGAGCCAACTCCGGGCCCAGACCCACCTCTTCTAGTCAGACCCCACCTCCTAGCAGCACATGTAGCTGTGGATTTCTCAGTAGAGAATCCCCATGATACAGTCACCTTCCAAAAGCCCAACTTCCGGACATGAGTCTTGGGCCGCATTCCAGATCTAAACCATATCTCATTTCCAAAGTACTCAGTGTTTTCATATTTTATAATAGTTGGATCTTTGTTAATGGTAGAAATAGAACAGAAAAAAGTTCAGGAAGACAGCTCAGTTCAAGGACTCAAGATAGTTGAAACAGGACTCCTTAGGATAATGTCATTAGGGCTCCATGACTACCTTCTTGCTGGTTTGCCTCAGTAGGGTTGACTTTTAAAGTGGACTTTAATGGCTTCTGAAGGAAACCGTGCTCAGTCCAGGGGTGTAGCGGTGACTATAATAGATGATACGACCCAGGAAGCTTTGGCAGAAAAGACTGGGGAAGGTCCCAGTGGGTTCAGCTTAGAAAATATGATCCCTGTGATTCAGCCATGTCATCGATTAGGCGTAACTGGCTACTTGACAAGCAGTGGATTCTTTATAAAAACAAGATTTTATTGAAAAGAAAGGGAGGCTGGGAAGACTAAACCAATAGATGCCCATGACCTATTACCCCATGTAATTGCTCTCAAAATGGTGGTCCGTGAGCAATGGAATATGTGAGAAAACCTAACTACGTTTTTTGGAGCTAGTTATAGGGATCATCTGAATTCAGAGTATTTATGAAATAGGTCAACCTAAAAATGTGGCTTCTTGTCCAGTGTTCTATGAAAGGCCAGATGATACATTTACCCATTATACATTTGTAACTTTATCAAATTCCTCTGTGTACCAGATACTTGGCTTGTTTTATCTCATTTAATCTTAACGACTATGAGATTGATTCTGTAAATCCACATCACCCTGCAAAGCGAGTGTCCAGGTTCAGAGTGTAGCTAAACCCTGTGCTCTTAACCACTCAGCTAGACTGCTCTCCACTCTTATATAATTATATAGCAGATGAGAGTTGTTCCAAGAACACTTACTTGGAAAGATGAATGAGGGGGTACCTGGCCTCGGTGCTGCCTGTCCAGATTCTGCCGTCTGGCATCTCATCCTTGTCTTCCGTGGCCGTGTGTAGGAAGGGTTCCCGCCTGCTGAGGGTTCACACTGGCTGTGAGGCCAAGTATTTGGCGACTAAGGTGCGGAATCTTGCTCCCAAGCTAGTTTTCTCTGGTAAACACACTCAGCCAGCTGCTAGCCCATCTGACTTTGGGTCTTAGGGCTGTGACAGATAAGATACCAAGTTAAGATATCTGACCTTGATCTGAATGTCACAGTTCTCATTGTCCCCAAGGACTCAGGCCTTGTACAGCCATGTATTGTGTGCTAATTATAACAATGAGGAAATTTTACCGAGCACTTTAACAATATTATTTCATCCTTCAAATAAGAAAATACCCTCGTATACATCTTTTCTCTCCTATTGTTGAATCCAAAAAAAAAATTTTTTTTTTTTTGTTTTTTTTTTAGACAGGGTCTGACTATGTAGTTGAGACTGACCTGGAACTCACTGTGTAGCCCAAGCTGGTCTCAAACTCACAGCGATCCTCCTGCCTCAGCCTCCTGAGTGCTGGGATTATAGGCATTCGCCACCATGCCCAGCCCAAAAATTATTTTGAGGGCCCATTATTATATAGTTAAACAAACACTGGATTGTGAATCTAACAGAAGCTTAAAACTCCTTCTTTACTGAGAAAGTATGTAAGAACTGCTAACTCATTCTCTTTGATCACGATATTGTAACATTACCTTTCACGACATATAAAGCTATCTCTCTCGTTACAAAGATTTATCTCATTCACTTTTATCTTTAGCCTAATTTCAACCCTAATTATTCAATTAAACCATGAAATATTTATCCATTTCAGCCTTGAAACAATCAGTCATGACACAGTAACCAAACTCTTACTAGCTTCAAACTAGATTAAATAGCAATATTTTTGGCAGTATCACTTTTTGCCATATATTCAGAGTTTTCTGTATGATGTACACTCAGATCCAAATAGTAATTCTCTAAGTACTTACACTTCTTAGTACTATACTAATTCTAGTTACTGCCAGCAATCTACTTCAGCTGTTTACCAGGTGAGGGGTATTACACCATTCGTATAAATCAGTTATTGAAATGGTTAGGAATGCAACCATAGCAGCTCTTCAGGCGGTTTTGTGTAAATATATCAGAGATGTCAGATTCTAGATAGAACGTGATTCCTCCGTATGTAGACACTGTGTGATTCATATGCTTTGTATCTGTTACATTAATTACAACAAGATACTTGAAAAGTAAGAGATTTATTTAAAGCCGTATCATTCACTATGTCCTTATCAAGTATTGGAAGCCTGGCTCTTACAAGGATAAACCTCTTTACAGATGTTTATTCTGAATCTGCAAAGCCATCGTACAACAGCCTCAGTGTCTGAGCTCTAATCACACTCCTTGCGACTCCCTAACAGCTCCCTGTAGCAAGGCCGTTGTTGGCTTTGTACTTGTAGAATGACCCTGATTTCTAGCTTTAGTTAATATTAGTGAGGACAATACTGTCCTGATAAATTCAATCAAGTGGCTTCTCATTTCCAACAATTTTAACTATAACACCCCTCAGCTATGCCATTTTGCCTAGAAATACCAGCTTTTGCTATAACTACTTTAGGCTTCACTTTAGCGATAGAACTTAACCTGACAACTCACAATCTTAACATTAAATTCTCACACATCTCTAAATTCTCAAATCTATTCATAACATTTTCAACAAGTCCAAATAAGGTATCCACTTCAAGACCTAATTAATTAGAGAAACTGGCAACCCAAAATATCTTCCACTTCCAAATAACAAGATCAAATCCAAGGCCAACCTGGGAACTTAGCGACTTAGAGAAACTCTGTCTCAAAGGTTTTGTGTGTGTGTGTGTGTGTGTGTGTGTGTGTGTGTGTGTGTGTGTGTCTGTGTTGGGAATATAGTTAAGTACAAAGGCCTGGGGTTCAATCCCTAGTATTGCAGAAAGGGAGAGGGAGAGGGAGGATGAGGGATTGGTGAGTGAGGAAGGAAGGAGACAGAAGAAAAAGAAAAATCTACAAACCATTAGTCAGATTCTATAACTGTATAGTACAGCTGCACCTATGGAATCTCCGTGAAGATCAACGTCTAGCCTCAAAAATGACTCGGTCCTCCAAATTCTTAAAATCAATTTCTATTTCATCATAGTACAACATTTGCATAATCATTAAATAATGCCATTAGAGGACCCAACATTAGTGGATCCCAAATTACTGCTCTGTCACCCCGTCTCGGAATACTCGAAAAGTTATTGCCGTACTATATCCAAACTTACTCCTCCTAAGTAAATTAAAAACATCAAACCTAAAATGACCCACTGAAATTTAACATGATTTCCTAACCAATCCTATTGATCTTCACAACCGATTGGTGATGGTTTTTAATCCCTACAATACCTAAAACAAAAATAATACATAATGAAACCATCACTAAATGACACGAAAAGTCACTGTTATTTTTCAACTACAGAAATGTTCATGACCAACATCTAAAAACTCCGTCCCCTGAGGAAAATTGTTAACCACTCAGACCTACCAGCCCCACTGAACATCTCAGCATGGTGAAATTTTGGCTTTTTATTCAGAGTGTGCCTCGTTGTGCAAATCATTATAGGATTATTCCTAGCCATGTTTTTATATCCAGCACAAAAGCTGCATTCTCATTTGCTACACATAGCAATCTGACGTAAGTTATGGTTGGATTACTATCCGCATGCCACTGGGGCCTCTGGTGTCTATAGGTCTCTGGAAAGCCAAAGTCCTGAGATCATTTTACTGTTTGTAGCTATTGCTGTGGCATTTATGGATGTGTCCTCTCATGAGGACGAGTGTTTTCCTAGGACGAGCATCACTACGAACCCCTCAGTTTTCCTGTCGGTTGGCACTCATCTGGTAGAACGGATCTGACGCAGGTTTTCCGTTGACAGAGCTTCTGTGACATGATTTACTTCCCACCTCATGTTATCTTCGTTATCACAGCTCTTACCGTAACTCATCTCCTCTTCCTTCCCAAAACAGGACCAACCTAGCAGGAATAACTTCTGACCCAGATAAAACCCTATTGCATGCCTACTGTACAATTAAAGACATTCTTGGCTTTCTATTTCTAATCCTAACGCTACTCATTGTAGTAGGAAAATTTATTTTCCTTTGATCTTCTAGGAGACACCTGCGAATTCCCTGAGTGAACCTCCCCAACTTAAACCAGAACGGCATCTCTTACTTGCTCGTGCGGCCTTATGACTCATTCCGAATAAACTAAGAGGTCCATTGTCCCTGCGTTCTCAGGCCTCACTTCAGCAATCATTCTTACGCTTTATCCAAACAGCGATTTAGGATGATTCATGAAGGCGGTGCTTATTCTGAACTCTGCTAGCTGATCTCATCACACTTACATGAATGGGAGGTCGACCAGTAGAATATCCTTCTATTATTACCAGATAGATTTTATCGATACTGTATTTTTTTATGCTTGTTCTTGAACACCACAAGTCTATTTGAGAATAAACTTCTCAAATGAAGGGTTCTTGTAGTACAGTGCTTTGGTCTTGTAAACCAAAAGCAGAAATAGTCTGCCTAGGGCAGTCACCTTGCCACCATGAGTACCCAAAGCTGAAATTTCACTGAACCCATTCTTTGATTCTTCTACACGAAGCACATAAATTGTTTTCAAGCACTATGTATTAATAAATTATAAATTTCAACACCATGGACATATTGTGCATCATATATGCCTTACCCCAGTGCATGCCTGGAACCCTAACATTGCTCAGGCAGGAGGACTCCAAATACAATCCCCAGAAGCTTAAGTACAAATATCAGTAGCTCAAAACTCCAAGGACTTGGTGATGCTTTATATACCCCCTAAAGGAGCCTACTGTATGTCTCATAAAGCCCAGTAAATCTTTCCATCTCTTACCAACTCAGCCTGTATAATCAACACCCTTACCAAACCGTAACAAAGTCAGTAAGTGCAAGCATTGGCCTAAAACCTTTAGGTCAAGCTGTAGCCCTGGAGATGCAAAGAAATGGGCAGCATCTTCTCCCTCAAGGGCACTTCTTACAGTGTGCAACGTTAAGAATTGAAGGAGGATTAAGTAATACAAGAATAAGGTGCCTCACTGAGCCAGGAAGTGCACAAATATCTTTTAAACATTCATGATTTAACAAATTATTGGAGGAGATAAGTTGTATAAAGGGAAGCATCCTGGAAAGTGCCTGGATCAATCAAAATGCAGCTTAATCTAAAGCATCTGGCTCATACGTGGAAGATTTCTCATCCATTTGCTTTGAAATCTAGCACAAACATCTAGTTAACAATCTTGTATGTTCCCCTTATCCACCACACAGGCCGTTCTCAAATCCTCAATGCGCTGCCTGCAAAGTCCTGGCAGACGTTCTCTTATCTGCCCCAGACTACATCCTAGGTTGATGTTTTAGGATGGTCTTAATTCCTCTTGTGGATTTGTAATTCAGGCAAAATTACATTTTAAAGCAATGTAAGAAGTCAACATCACTCTTGAAGATCACTGACATTACTGCGAACTACACAATATTTATTTCTCAGTGAGTCTAGCACAGTCACCACAAACATCATTTAAATTATGTATCAACTGAACTAGTTAATTTTCAATTAGGAGTCTGTTGTCCAAACAATGTACATGACAAACACTAAGTTTCCCAGTGAGGAATCACACACACACACACACACACA
>NW_022900915.1:5560985-5584388 GCF_012274545.1 Fukomys damarensis
ACACACACACACACACACACACACACACACACACACACACACACACACACACACACACACACACACTGACAGGGATAGCAGGTTTACCTTCCCATAGACTCATCTTTTCAGGACAAGTGGAATCCACTGGATATTTTTAATTGTCTTGTTTTCCCTCCTTGTCACCATCATAACTGTCTTCCAACAATACGTGTGTAATTCAATGCGGTCCATGTATGTGGCAGCTCCACCAGATCGTCTTTGCCCAGAGTGATACCAGAGCAGGAAGTGTGTAGTAGAAGATGATAGGAGTCCTGAGTCTGAGTCCTCCCTGTGCTCAGTTCTTTTCGTAGCATCCACCCTTTCACTCCTTTGGATCAGATCGAGAAGTGGGATTTTGAAATACTTAGAAGCCCTTGGTTGTTTCAGTGTATGCACGTTTGTTCGCTAACTGTGGCACAAAGAGCTTTTAGTGATGCCACTTATCACTACTTTGTACTTCATAAAGGCAAGACTAGCTAGAAGTTTAGTTTTGTCATATGGAAAACTTACTGAACCCTCCAGAAAAAGCTAACAGGCTCCAGAAAAAGCTGCATAACAGGCTCAGTCTGGCTGTTGGAAATTCATCAGCCGAGAGGCAAGATGGTGGCAGAGAAAGAACGTGCTCAGTGAGGAACCAGCTGGTAGGACACGATTCTCTGTCCTCAGAGAACCATGCTTCTGGGAGGCTGAGCAGATTATTGCAACCTTGATTCTATGTTCTCAGTGAGGCGCCATACTCACTAGGAAGAACTGCCCAAACTAGTGATTCTACACGATCAGCCACCAGTAAATGTTGTGTCCCTGTGGACTGGCTAACTGCTCCACATCTTTCAGTAGTCTCAGAGCAGCCCAGCATGTGTTGCACACCTAATCCTAGCACTCGGGGGGTGGGGGTGGGGGCTGAAGCAGGAAGTTCAAGGCCAGCCCGGGCTACTTAGTTCAAGGCCGGCCAGAACTGCACAGCAAAACCCTGCATCGGAGCAGTTTGCCCACAGTTCTGAAAGGGATGAGATATAACAGGCAACGTGTGTCATGTCATCCACACATATCACACACCAACTCTGAAGACAAACTAGAGACCTCTGTTCTCACAGATGTGGTAATGCATTGATAGCTCAGCCAAGGAGATTCACTGAATGTATTTATTAAGGTCATATAAGTTCAACATCTTGAGTACTTTTGGGGTTCTGGTGGTAGAAGTTTGCTTACAAATTAAAATCAATAGGTGCTTCAAGAGAACTCCTTTACTGCAGAAGGTCTGGGGGTGCCCTCCCCGGCCTTCAGAGGTCTCTAAACCATTTATGATGGCCCTGTCCTTTTATTGTCCTATGGCTTCTGATAGCAGAAACTACCCCATTTACCCTCATGCTATATACCAGTGGTGGCTGCTCTATCGCTATATACCATGAAAACAAAAATAACTGGCTACTTACTGGGGTCCCCCAAACTACAGGCTTTCATACACACTGGCCCGTGATCCTTAATCCCAGCTGCCCAGTGTGCACTGGGGCGTGGCAGTAACACCCCAGAAACGTGATCACGGAAGCCTCCCTAAGACAGGACCAGCCAGGCCTGCGGGCAGAAGGCACGTTCTGTGTCCCCCAGCTTGTTGAAGGAAGTCAGCTTTCTCCTAGACCCTTGGACTACGTGGAAAGCTCTTGGCTGATTGGATGCAGTCATGGGAGATGGTTGGCTGTGCCAAACAGTTTGCCGTCATCTGTGATAGAGCTCGTGGAGCCTGATTTCCGACCTTAGCCAGGATTCCCTGCGAGAGGATGGGTCATGAAAGACAGCCTGGTCAAACTTCAGACATCTGTCTAGGATGAGAAACCTGGTCAACAAGTGCTCTCATTTTTCTCTTCATTATAAAAATAATTATTGAGCCATTGCCTAAGGTCTGTTGTTTTCAAAGCAGAGAGGGAGGGGAGGATGGTGCTGAGGTCAGGTGCGGATTTTTTTCACTTTCAGTTTCAAATTTTAGAGCATGTCAGGATTTCAGATGTTCAGGTTGGGGGGTAAACATGTATCTATTTAATTTCCCAATGAGATTAACTAATTTAATTATTTTCATATTTCCAGGGGTTTAATTGTATGTAGCTAGGAGTTTACGGTACAGGATGCTTTAATAATGAAATGAATAAAAAAACTCAGTTATATGAAGGGGTAGACTGTTGCTGAGAAGTTGTGGATAGCCTTCTGGCACAGGGCTCTCTTTGGAGGGGGATTTGGTTCATTGCCGTAGTTGTAACAGCCGTGCACCAGTATGGTTTGTGTGAGGGGAGATGGCTCAGATATGCTTGAATTCTCCAGACCTAGTCTCAGTAATCACTATTTAAATACATCATTCTGTTTCCTTACCAGGATGCCGTAATTCGGAGGAGTCAATTAATAAACTGCTGGTTGAGCCTGTGAACATTTAGCAGTGTTTGTGTCCTCCATGCTTAGCACAGTGTATGGCACATAGTGGGCCCTCAGTAAATAGTTATGGAGTAAATTAATAAAATCAACTCATGGTGGTGGGGCGCACCTGTAATCCCAGCACTCGGGAGGCTGAGGTAGGAGGATCACTGTGAGTTCGAGACCAGCCTGGATTACACAGTGAATTCCAGGGTTAGTCTCAACTACATTAGTGAGACCCTGTCTCAAAAAAACAAACAAAAAACAAAACAACAAAAAAAATCAACTCATCCAAAAATAACTGATTTTACAAAAAGTAACAGATGTGTCTGCTGCAGTCACCTCCCCTTGCTGTTCCAGGTAAACAAGAAGCCAGAAGAGGTGCCACAGCTGGCCTGGCCGCTGGCGCTGTGCCTTGGTCCTCACGTCCTGTGCTGGCAGCTCCTCACCTCTGCCCACGGCCCCTCCAAACATTTCCATCTCTGAGTAACCTGTAAAGCTAAATCATTTAAATTATATTACAAATATTTGTCGAACTGCCACATTCCAAATACGGTGCCAGGTGCCAGGACATAAAGAATAAGACCGTCCCTGTCCCTGAGGAGGACACACTCTCTTATTGTGAACAGACAGACAGAAGCAGTGCCAAAGTCCAGGCACAATAAAGCAAGCAGATTCTTTTAAAGTGCTCTAGAAAAACCCTGGCTGGAGGAAAAGGTCAGAACTCGGCTCTTCTGAGCTTTGAGAGGCAAGCGCATACATCTTGCTGTGTATAGAGTTTACCAGCTGGGTACGCAAGGCAATACAGGAGTTGGGGGTCACCAGCCACAAAGAAACTATATAGCAACAGCCATCAAGTGTGCTGTGCACGATGTCACCTAACCCAGTGCTGATGCGGTTACTAGCCCCATTTTACACAAGAGAAATCAAAGGCTTCGGACCGGGATGTGCTGCCAACTGAGAGTAATAACCTCCACGTTAGAGAAAAATGAAGGGCGTGTGTGCCGGCAGGGAGCTCGGGACGAGCAAGCTCTGGGTCTGGTGAAGGCCCCTGGAGCCTCAGCAGATCCAGCCCTGTGGCCCCACCGGCCCAACCTGGGGCCCCTGCCCTGCCAGCAGCCGGCATCGGGCAGAGTCGGACTGGCTGAGGGTGGTGTGGAGAAAACAGCTGTCTTGGAAACCTGGAGAGGGCGACCGAGGGAGGGAGTAGGCAGAGGGAGCGGAGAGCGGAATCCTGGAGGAAAGAGGGGAGGAAGGAGATGGGCTGGGGACAGGGTGGAGACCGGGGCTCCCTGGGGGAGGAGGAGGCGTCCGCTTGCTGTCCACTCAGGCGCCCCACTGTCCCCACCCCGCGTGCAGGGCGGCCTTTGTTCTTTGAGGATGGCTGAAAGGCTTCGCCCCACAGGTGTCTGCTGTTTTGAGAAAACTGTGCGGAAAAGAACCTGTATTTATCGTAAAACCTCAGTCTTTCCAGAGGTCCTTTTCTGGCTTTGACGCGGAGGAGGAGGCGTCCGCTTGCTGTCCACTCAGGCGCCCCACTGTCCCCACCCCGCGTGCAGGGCGGCCTTTGTTCTTTGAGGATGGCTGAAAGGCTTCGCCCCACAGGTGTCTGCTGTTTTGAGAAAACTGTGCGGAAAAGAACCTGTATTTATCGTAAAACCTCAGTCTTTCCAGAGGTCCTTTTCTGGCTTTGACGCAATCCCCTGACCTCTCTGCTTGCCCTGGTCACCCCAGCTAAGGCCCAGTCCCTCCGTCCCTCCCTCTTCTCCTTTCCTTCCTCCCTGCTTCTTTTCTCCTGTTCTTTCCCCTTTTCCCTTCCACCTGCCCCTCTCGAGTTAGCGAACTGGAGTTCCGAATTAGTTCATTTCCTCCGTCCTTTGTCTGACGTGTCTCGATTTTCACAATTTGGGAAACAGTTGTGTCTGTCCAAAGCAAGGAGGTGACAAGATATTTTCAAGTTTTACAAGCGCCTTTCTTCCTGATCTTGGTTTCAGTTGCACCGAATGCATCTTGCGCGGCGAAGGCTCGGTGGATGTCCCGCTCTTGCAGGCCCTGTCTCCGGCCAGGGCGCCGCTGACTCCTGGTCTCCAGTCCACCCCCTAATCCTCTGTGGGTCAGACGGAGGCGCTGGCTTTGCTCTCAGCTCATGCCCTCGTCCTTGGGCCCGGAAGTCAGTGAAGCCCGACTTCAAGGACCAACCCCGCCTGGGGAGCAGCTCGGGGGAGATTTACTGTGCGGTGCCCGGCCTACCCTTGCATGCAGTCGGAGGAGGAGGAAAGGCCTGGATGGACCGAATGCCTGCCAGGTGCCGGGCGTGGGACACACCGTCTGCGGTCTCTCCCCGAAGCAGGAAGCGCCACCCCTTTTACAGAAGGGAAAACAGGTGCACAGGGTTGGCACAAATGGGGCCCCCACAACAGAGGAGGGCGTCCCGCCCCTTCCTCCTCTCCTACAGGGGTCACACTGCACCCCGTCCAGCAATCTCGCGTCTGAATCTGACCACGCTGCACTTCATGCTTCCTCTAAGGAACGGGCTTATGGGATTACTATTCTCATGGATGAGTACGAAACGAGACGAGGCTGGGAGAAATGAAGGCACTGGCGGAGAATTCTGTTAACTCGTTCGCGGGGCCTCCCCAGGTCCAGGGACGTGAGACCTATTTGACTCTCACACCAAGCTGTCCTACATGGATCTTGAGAAGTCAGCTTTTAGAAACGCAAGGCTCACGGGGTCCCCAAGCCGCCTTTTAGCTGAGTTATGCGAGTACTCACGTTTCAGAGCTTTCACGTGTGAGTCTCTTGTGTCTGACTGTTGCTCCGCTTAGGGTCCTTCGGGGGCACAGAGAGGTTTGATGAGCAGACCGACAGTCTCTGCCCCATCTGAGCCTGGAGTACAGGTTCACAAAGAAAGAAAGATAATCTTGATTCTGTAGTAAAATGGACGCACCTGAGTCCATAATGTTACGTGAAATACAGCTGATGCGGGCGTTTAACGATCACACGGTGTCTCTGCTGTGAGAAACCCAAAATATAAATAAAGAGAAAAATCAGGTTTACACAACAAGAAGTAGGGGGATAGGTCTTTGGCAAATGGGAAAGAGACCAAGAGATGGAGGAAGGTAGAGTGAGGGGTAAAGGGGATACAGTATGCAGATATTTAGTACACGTACCATCTACCCCGGGGAAATGGGATGATTACGTACTGCAAACATAAACCAATAAAAAAATAAAGCCTCAGCGAGTTATAATTCATCTCATACAATTTGCCCATTTATTATTATTTTTTTAATATTGCACCTTCTGTATTTCACATGCTTGAATTTCAGAACAAAATAAATAGACTCTAAGACCACAATGCAGAACATCCAACCCAGCCATGAAATTGTGGGACAGGCAGGGAAAGTGAAAAGGGTCCAGTGAGGTTTCTGGTAAATCAAGAGAGAGAGAGAGAGAGAGAGAGAGAGAGAGAGAGAGGACCTCAGAGAAACAGAGAGAGCTGATGAAGCTGCCCTGGCCACCTCCAAGTAAGCACAAACTGAGGGGGACTATGTCATAAAAACTCACTTGGGATATAAACTGTGCACTAACACCGGCACACACACACACACACACACACACACACTCACACTGTACGTGTATTTTATTATTTTCTCAACCAATTAATACACTAAAATGCACATATGTCCTTTTTATTAATTAGCCTTGAGTGTAACTTCTGTAAAGCTCACAAGACAGCACACAAAGACCAATGAGGTGCTACCCACAAATGTACACGTGGGCAGCAGAAGGGGCAATGGCCAATCAGGGATGTCGGAGCCCAGGATAGCCAATCAAGGTGCAACAACTCTCTCACTGTGAGATAAAAGAGGCTTAAAAGGCTCCCTCCGCCCACCGTGCCAGCTCTGAGCTCCCTTCCTTACACTTCATTTCTCCTCCCCTTTCAAAAAAGTGATTTTGTTTCTCCTTCTGAATTTATATCTCTAATTCTTTTACTGATGTAGGCATTTTTTTTTTTTTTTTACAAACTCTTGATCAAAATCTCTAACTTCTTTTGGTGCTTCCGCCGGGAAGCTAAGAGTCGTTCTAATTTTGTGTTGGAACTACCTCTTACTACCCCGGCGGGCTGCTTGGACAGCGAGGACTCTGAGGAAAGCAGACGTCGACTTCAGACACAGGAGGAGATGAGGAAAATCTTACACATATATTCCTTACGAGACAGAACGGGTAGTGTTAGAGCTCCTCCTAGTGGACATAGATACTAATAAAAATAAAAATTTGTAAAATGCTATAACGTGGATTTTGCTAGTTTATATCCAGGGAATAAAACCGCACAAGCCCATCAGTTATCTAAGACTCCAACTTCCAATTGAAAGGGGAGTACAGCGCTGGCAGCCGATCTCAAGACGTGGAGGATGGGTTTCATCGGGACAGTCCGGCCCGATCCTCCCTCTGCACTCTAGCCGGGAACGTCCAGCCTGTCCTGCCTCAGTTTCCTTTCTGGTGTCATCCTCCACTAGTGGGGAGTCAGCCTTGGCTCTTGAGATTTCCCACTCTTGCCTCCTCAGGCTGAGAGTGGCGAGTCCTGAGTGGGTGGACTCATAACTGACTGTAGAGTTGTGAGGAGAAAAACCTATCTTTTACCGATCTTACACCCCAGCCTTTCCCGTCACTTAGTACTTTCTGCTTTTTTGGATGCATGTTTCTAAAGATTAGAGGGGCAGGAACCCTAAAGTGTTTAGCAAGTCTCTCCTCTCCAACAACTGAAACTCTCAAGTTGAGCTTATAGAAAAAGAAAATGTCTTGTCTATAAAATGCCAAAGACAGAAATCTTAGATAAGGCGCACCCCCCCACCCCCACCCCGTCAGATGAGACTTCTGAATCTTGCTTGCCCAGGGGAATACATATAAGTTCCAGGCCAGACCAGTGTCCTAAAGCACAATCTTTTTTTCCCCATTGAGTTTATGGGTGCCTTTTAGGGATACAGCACAGTTACATTCATCGTTGGGATCTTGTACCCTTACATGACAGCTTTTGGTTCTCATTTTTTCCCCATGGCCCTGCCCTCCCTTCACCCGCTACCGTGTTTTCATTCAGTGATGGGTCCACGAGATTGAACCCGAGACACCATTTCCAAATAAGCCGCACACATGTCATTTGAGGGAAGGGTTTCTGAACGGCCCTTTCAGCTCCCTTTCCCAACTGAAGGACATACTCAGTCAGCCTGGACGCAATGGCTCCCCTCTTTTGGGTGGCTGGGATCACACCCTAAGCTATGCAGGTACAAGTGGCGCGTCAGGTGGCAGTTGGTGCCACCCGTGTGACTCGGTAAAGTCTGTGGGTCATACCTGGAAGAGTCCAGTGAGTCTCAGTTCCTCACTCTCCTACTGCTCTCCCCTCCCGCTCCTAGCTCTGGTTCTCATGTGCATGGGGGGGGGCTGATAAACGTGACTTTACCAACATGTAATTTGTGATGGCCAGACAGCGATACAGACATCTGTGGGTTTCTTGAGTGTATTACAGATGCCAGGACATAAACATCTTCAGAGTGAGTTCGAGTAAAGTCTAGCTAGTACTGCTATAGAGGGAAATTGCCTAGGTGGACAGATAGACAACACAAAATATCCTGGAAGGGCCTATGGCCAAGATCTCTCCCAGACTATACCTGTCTCTATTTATCCTCAGAGGTGCTAGATTTCCTCCACAGGCAAGGATTTTCCAGGACAGTTTGTCCCTTCTGCCACTGTTCACTGAGAAATAAGTGGGCCATTAAAACAAGGCCCTGACTGGGCCCTGCCCATCTCCTCCCTCTCACCTTCCATCTGCTCTGTCACCAGCCCACTATCCCTAACAACCTAGTTAGACAGCTCAAGCAAATTTTAAAAGTATCTAGAGAATAGTATGCCAGGGACCCCTACCTTGCTCTATCTTTTAGAGATTATTGATTCAGAGTCTTGAGAGAACATTAAGGAACAAGATTAAAAAAGAAAACAAAACCTAGGCTATCCTTAGATTGATAAGCTTCACAGGTTCAGTTCCCTTTGCACACATAAGCCAAATAAGATCCCCCCAACTTTGGAATCTGTATTTAACAGCTATCTTGGCCCCCCTTAAACTAGAGTTCTGGTAACTATTTGCATTTGAGACGTGTCATGGTCATCGTTACCAGGGACCTAAAAGGGGTTACAAAGGTCCTGGTCCAATTCCCCAAAGACAGAAAGACTCATCAGGGAGAACCACGCCTGCTCCCGACCCAGCTGCCATCGCTCAAGCGCCGGGAAGGTAAGCCGGCCCGATCCACCACGGGAAGGAGAACCACGCCTGCTCCCGACCCAGCCGCCATCGCTCAAGCGCTGGGAAGGTAGGCCGGCCCGATCCACCACGGGAAGGAGAACCACGCCTGCTCCCGACCCAGCAGTCATCACTCAAGCTCCGGGAAGGAGAACCACGCCTGCTCCCGACCCAGCCGCCATCGCTCAAGCACCGGGAAGGTAGGCCGGCCCGATCCACCACGGGAAGGAGAACCACGCCTGCTCCCGACCCAGCCGCCATCGCTCAAGCGCCGGGAAGGTAGCCTCCCGGGCGCCCCTGAACCCGCATAATCCTCCCCCCTGCACTCTCAGACCTCCTGACTGTGCAAGTCTTTGGACCCACTCTGCAAGACAGAGGTGGTCATCAAGGGTATTTTTCTAAGTTCCCAACTTTGAACATCTTTAAAGAAAGGGCGTGGGAAACCTGTAATAGAACGTTGCGGAGTTCAACCATTCAGAAGGATGGGAAACTCAATCTGGGCCTTGCAGCCCGAGGTCAGTCAGCGTCATGGGGTTCAGCCATCAGCTAACTGAGATCAGGGGTCTTGCATCCTCGCTCTGTCTGAGCCATTAAATGGTAATATACTATATTGAAAAGTTTGTTTACTGCAGACATGTTCTGGACTGCTTCTTGATTTCAATTGAATTCAAATGATTTAAGGGTGATAGACCAGTGACTACCACAGGTGATCAGTGTCAAAGTTGTGCTTGATCTTAATGTGTTGCTGATTGTATCAATTGGGGAAAAGCATTGCTGTTGATTTGATGAGCTGTTTTCTCTGATGTTATGAAGATGAGAATGTCTGTGGGTTGTTAGAGACACAGAAGCTAGGGTGCAACTATATCAGGAAGATTTGGGTGATAATCCAGAAAGACTCATCAAGGAGGCTGGCCTAAATCCATGCATGGATAATTGTGGATAAATCCTGATGATAGTAGAGGGCAGGGAGGAAGGAAATCAAGGTTGCCCTTGGAATTCCTGATGGAGGGGGTGATGTCCTAGCTCAGCTTTGCAGTGCAGGAGGACACATAGGTAGAAACCTGCAGCAGGTCAGGTTGGGGCCTAGAGAGGCTTTCTTCCCCATGATAGCCTTGAAATCAGGGGAGACTGCCAGGGGGACACTCAAAGGTAAAGTGACTCTTCTACTCAGTCTTCTCTTTCTTCAGCTGGTGACTGGACACTCAGCCATTCCTCCTTCTTAAACACTGGAAAAAATTAGGTTCCCAAAGTTTGAGAAAAAAAGGCCCTTGTCTTTTTCCTGAACTTGAGCTTGGCCAGGGAGCCTGCAAGGAGACCAAGAGTAGTGGCCCAGTTGGAGGAGGGGTGGATCGATTGCAATATTGTACACCAATTAGATCTGTTTTGCACAAAGAAAGAAAAATGAGAAGTGGCTTATGTCCAGTTGTTTCTTTGCCTCAGAAATCAACCAAATGAATAACTCAGTGTTCTGCTGACCCCCTTCAATTAGCTGCTTTGGGACTGAACCTCTTCTTTTATTCCAGTGGGGAGAGACCCAACTTTAAGGCTCCAAAAGAGAAAAACCAAAACCTTGAAAGCCTCCTGGACGGGGGATCTGTACTGCCACATCCTGGAGTCAGGTCCTACACCCCAGTTGCTAACCCAATGCTCCTCCATTCCAATCACAGAGGACAAGCTGAACCCACCTCATTCACTTAGGCTGAGGGAGAGGAAATTAAAGACGATTTGGGAAGTTTAGCAGATGCTCCTGAGAGATACGTCCAAACCTTTGAGAGTCACCTCTCTCTTCAGACTCACTTGGGATAGATAATGTGACGTTCATCTTCAGTGAGACATTAAACCTAAGAGAAAAAGAGATTCTCAGAGCTGCAGCTAGGACAGGAAATGCCCGTCATGAAGATGATGAGGGGCAGCAGGAAACTGTGGAGGATCCCCGGGCAGAGCACTTGAACACAGAGACAGGAGCAAAAGCAGCTCTATTAGCCAGTGGCTCATAAGGAACTCATGTTCCCTTGCAAGCCCCACATAGAAGCCTGCTTTTCTTTATATATCTCTTTTGACATCCACGGGGCCTAATTCCATTGGAGCTTCTCTGGGAATACAGCAAGCGGGATTTATACAAAGCAGAGCAGTGTGGGGAAGACCAAAGGGTTCTGGCAGGACTTTTTGAGCCTGTTTCGTTCCCGTGGTGACAGAGTTCAGAAGTTGTCATGGTTACTCAGGTGCATTCCACAAGGAACACAGTTACCCAGCTAATCCATAGTCGTCCAATAACACAGTTAACCCATAGTTGCCCAATTCCACGGGAGGAATAATTTCCTCTGTCAAGGAGAGGAGGTATATGTCCATGTAGGAGAGGAAGCCTGTGCCCTCTGCCAAGCCACGCTGGGCTTATTACACATGCCAAGGAGAAAGGACCCATTTACTCTTTCTTTACTGCATCGAGGAAGGGTTGAAATCGGCAAAAGTCAAGCTGATAAACTGTTCTGTACTAAGCCGAGTTTGTCAGGAGGAGAAAAGCCCCCTCAGGATTTTCACAAAGGCAAAGACTTGACCCACTCTTACAAGCCCGACAGTAATGACAGCAATGAAGCCGAAGTCATGCTCAAGGACATGTTCATCTCCCGGTCCGCTCCTGACGTTCACAGAAAGCTCTTTAAGCTGATATCTGGCCCTGACAGGGAAAATGTAGGGCTGGGCGATGGTCTCTGAGAGGCTACAAAGATCTTTTATAAGAGGGAACAGGAAATTCCACAGACAGGGAAAGAGAGACATGAGAGTCAGTTGCTGCTCTCTGGGGCTGTCCAATTAACAAGTCCAAACTTTGCTGTCATTGTGAAGAGGCAGAACATTTGAAAAAGGATTGACGCCCCCAACAGGAGAAAGTTCCCCAGAAAAGTCTCCCAGCCCCTGTCGCAGCTGTCGGGGAGATCAATGGAAAAATCAATACCCCCCCTTAACCAACCGAACTCTCAGTGAGAGTCCCCGTGGGTTCATGTTCAGACTCCCCTAACTCCCGTCGAAGCAGTGGAGCCCCAGTTGGCCTAACTGTAGGGAGCAAGCTCACAGCTTTTTAGTGCATACCGGCAACCAGCTTTCTGTTCTTGCAGTTTCCCCCTAACCACGCTCTACACAAACAGCTGCAGCCCGAAGTGTCTCCAAATGTCCCATGGAAAGATTCTTCTCTAAGTCTGTGAAGTGTGCCTGGGGATAATTGCATTTTAACCACTCTTCTGATAATGCCAGAATCCCCAACTCCATTTTTGGGAAGGAATATACCATCCAAAACTTAGGTTCGAGTCCTGCTTTCTCCAGGGCACAGCCCTCTCTGAGAATTACAGGCGGGTCCAGCTGTGTAGACAGATAGACACATGGTGGTGAGAGCAAAAACAGCTACACCAGTTAAGTTCCATCTCAAAAACCCTCACTCACTTTCCCCACCAGAGACAATACTCATTTAGTCCTGAAGTGAGAGAGGAACTAAAGCGGATAGTCTAAGGACTACTTAAACAAGGACTCTTAAGAGAGGATGTCAGCCCTTTCCTGCCGTCAGAGATAGAAAGGGCATAAAAAATGGAAATTGGTTCAAAACCTGCCTCATTAAGGAGAATGTGATACTCTACATCCAGTCCTGCCCAATACCCACACATTGCTGACATAGATTCCAGCCTCAGCTAGTTGCTTTCCTGTCTTAAATCTTAAGGATGTTTTTGTATTCCTTTGGCATTTGAGAGTCAAAATTCTTTGCTTTTGAAAACACATTTACAGGGCTGGGACAACTGATCTGCATAGTTCTTTCCCAGGAGTTTCAATATAGCTCCCATCTTTTGGCCCAGTCATAGCACAGGTTCAGCTAGAATGGAAAAAAGAGTATATCACCCTCTTATATTACATTATGTAGATGATTTGATGCTCTGTGGGGACCGAGAAACCCAAGTACAGGAGGGAACTGAGACCCTTAGCTTCTTGGCTTCCTGAGGTTATAAAGTCTCAAGAAAACATCAAAATCTGTCAATCACGGGTCACTTATTTAGGGCTGCTCATTTCTCAGGGCAAAAGGTACTAAGTCCAGAGAAAATCTGACCCATCCTGGACTTCCCTTTGCCAAAACATATCAAACAAGAAGCCAAGAGCTTCTTAGGGGTAATAGGGTTTTGTAGAATTTGGATTCCAGAATATACTGAAAAGCTCAGACCCTTTACCAACTTCATATAGGGACCTGAGATGCAAAGACTCATGTTGTTTGGAGCCCCAAAGTCCAATAGGCTTTACAAGTTCTTAAGGGTGCTCTACAAAATACTCCTACATTAGGGCTCCCAATTCAAGACTAATATACTCTTTTTTTTCTCATTGAGTTTATTGGTACATTTTAGGTATTCAGTACAGTTACATTCATTATTGGGATCTTGTACCTTTACATGACAGGTCTTGGTTCTCATTTTTTCAAATCTAAGAATATGCTAATCTGAGATCATGAAGATTTTCCCCATGCTTTGTTTTAATAGTATTATAGTATTAGCCTTTATGTTTAGAACTTTATCCTTCTTGAGTTAATTTTTATATGGTGTAAGACTCTGGCTTCACGTGGCTGTCCAGTCCTGCCAGCATCGGCACCTGATGGGGGCCAAGGTGGTCACCCAAGCAGGAGACGGGGGTCTCAACTCCCCCTTATGGAATAGGTAGGTCCACTGGCGCCAGTCAGAGGAAAAGAATTTTCAGTACACATCAGTAAGAGGCATAAAACGATTTACTAGGCAGAGTTAAAGAAGTATATGCTCTCAGGGAAAATAGAATGTGGGTCCTTAAGAAGGGCACAATGTGATCTGGGGTTGGGGTTTTTTATGTCATCTTGTGGGTGGAGATCTGCAGAATCTGTGAATCTATAGTAAAGGGAGAAAGGGGAGTTCAATTTATAGGAGGAAGGCAAGAGCTCATTTACAGACGAAAGGCCAGTTTTACAGGAGAAAAACATGGGCTCAATCTATTATATTTTTTAAGATTTAGGAATTTAAGAATGAATAGCTTGGGAGGAAAAAACTCATAAACTGCATTTTTTTCTAAAAAAATATATAATCTTTAACACTTTCTTTGTCTCCTTTCTACCTATCTTTATATCTTCTATCCAACATCAGCACCATTTGTTGAAAATACTATCCTTTCCTCATGTAATATCACGAAATATATAAATCTGATCTCCTTTCAGGGCACCCAGCTCTTAACTAGGATCTGTGAAGTGATGAATATCTTTCTGTGTGTTAACAAATCAATGGCTGGCAGTCCCTAGTTAGCTGGGGGTGGGGTTGATCACTCACCTGAGAGACCAAGCAAGATTAGAGTTTACGATTTCCTGTAGGTTAAACCCGGAAGGGCAGAGCCTGAGATGTTAGAAAAGCTAAACATTTGGGGGCTCCACGAGTGAGGTCCTGGAAACATCGCACCTGTGCATCTCTTTGTCTCCATCCTTTGAGACATTCTGAGCAGTGCATTTCTCTGAGTGGGGGAACCGCTCCATGAATTAATGAAACAAGGAAAGGGTTTGAGTTCCTGGTTTACAGCTGTCTGGGGCAGAAGCACAGGTAAAATAACCTAAGCCTTACTGTTGGCTACAAAGTCAAAGCAGTCTCGGGGGCTGGACCCTCAAATTGTGGGATCTGATGGATCAGAACTGAATTGAATTTCAGGACGCTTAGTTCCTAGTCTCTCTACAGAATCAATTGCTTGTTTGTTGGTGGAAAGAAATCCCCATGGTTTTTGTTGTTGTTGTTTTTGGTACCGGGTATTGAACTCATGACCCTGTGCTTTCGAGGCAGGCGGTGGAACCACTAAGCTAAATTCCCAGCCCGGTCCCCACGTTTTAAGGTGGTCACAGAAGACTTCTGTTTGGACTCTTGTTGTGTGGAAGTGGAGGAAAGACACTTTGCTTTTCTACACATTATTGAATGCTCTTGGACCCTCATTAAAGATAAAAATGAGTTGATCCTAAACACACGTTTTTCTTTCTGGATTCTGAATTCTGTCTTATTATTCTGTATGACCAGTGTCGGTATCATAATGTTTCAATAACTGTTGTTTTGTAGCAAGTTTCGAAATCAAGGTGTGTGAGTCGTACTCCTACTTTCTTTTTCTTTTTTAAGACAGGGCTTAATCTTTCAAGTTACTCTCTTGCAGTTCCCTGCGAATTTTGGAATCAGTTTGTCAGTGTCTACAAAGAAGTAAACCAAGTTTTGGGTAGAGATTTTGTAATCAGTTTTTGGATTATTAACTTCTTAACCAGGTTAAGTTTTCTGATCCTATGAACATGTGTTGTTTTCCAAACTATTTAGAGCCTCTTTAGTTGTTTAAACAAGGTATTATGATTTTAAAAGTGTGAACTTTCTTTTCTTATTCATTAAATTTATTTTTAAGTTTATTCATGTTGAGTTAAATCATTTTCTTAATTTCATTTCTAATAGTTCATCATAAATGCATAGAAATATAGTGAATTTTTGATTATCAATCCAATATATTTTTGTTAATTCTGCATGCATTGTATTTTTGATAGGAGCTAAAAAAATGCTAATCAATACTAAACTGTGTCTTAAATGGCTCCCCAAAAGCTGGGGGGATAGAAATATGTTTAGTGTTGTTTACAAAGAGCTTTCACATATAATATTTAATCACTTTGGGAGGTGAGCAAAGCGAGTAATTTTTGTTTGCATTTTAAATGAGAGGAAACTGAAGCTAAATGATGAACTTAGGCCTCAGTTATAAGTGGGTCTTGGTAAGCTGGAACATGGGTCTTCAGCCTCCTCCTTCAGGTCTTTTAATGGGTTCTCTTCCTGCAGGGCTCAGCCATACCGATGTGGCTGCCAGGGAGCGAGTACAAGGCAGGAGGTGATGCCCCAAGTAAAGATAGAGAAGCGAAAGTCTCAGAGAACTATTTGTGACTGAGGGAGAAACCCTATGGGTTAAATTTAAGCATCTACCTTGTGGAAAAATGAATACTTGTGAATTAATGAATCTTAAACAGTACGAAAAATAAAACTTTGTTCACCTGAGCCCCCAAACAAGTATTTCTGGCAGATAATTTCTGCTTTCTTAGAAACTTAATAAACTCTATATGCTGCAAGCCTAACAGCGTAGAAGCCCTGTTTGACACTGCACTTTTTAATAAACATAATTATAATGAAAGCTAAGTCAAAGAAAATCCAGTACAGTATGTGCTGTACTTGGCATATTTTTAAACACAGGAGTAAAGGCCAGGAATGGAGGTCCATTACTTGGCTGGAGTGTTGAACATTTTTTCTTGTAATTACTCTCTGCTGTAGGTATCACTTTTTTTTTTAAATGAAAAACTGTTTTAGCCATATTTTCTCACTTCACTAGGCCTAAGACAAATGTACTTATATGCATGAATAGTATCTGTTAAAGGAAGAATGGTTACAGAATTCTTCATTTTGTGCTTAATTAAATCAAAGCCAAATAGCCCCACTTCAAAATGTAAAATCAGTTGCATTTTCTTTGACTTCTTACTCATACACCTATGTCAGCTAACGATGGAGAGCAAGTAGGCAACTTCAACAGAATAGGATTTTGGTCATCAGATCTTCCATGAAAGGCAGGGCTCACAGCTAAAACGCTGGTTCCCTTGTGCTTCCCCAAAGGAGGAGCGGTAGTAATGATGGTGGAGGCCATGTGCTGTTTATAGTAACTTGTATTAAGGAGTGCTTGAAAGATTCTTAATGCATTTCATTCAATGCCTCCCGTAACTACAGCTGCAGCTAACAACATGTTGCAACGATCAGTTTATATGAGAACTAGAAATCCCATTCATGACTATGTATTGTTACACGTGAAGATTAAAAAGAAGAAAGCGTTTTGAGTGAGACCAACACACCCATATATTCGCCTCTATAAGCCATGCATCATGATGGCAGAGAGGCCATGGATTAAAAAGTTAAACCCACACTGAGGGCCACGCTAGTACGCACAGAGAGGGCAATGACCTGCAGGATTCAAAGGAACTGTCTACCCATCAGGGACTTGCAGAGTTCTGAGCAGAAGGGCAAGCCAAGAACACACCCACCGTAAGCCCCCAATCTGGTAAATATTGTCTGTACACTCTGACGTCACTATCAAGTCACAGTCACGTTCGACAGAGTGCGTACAAAGTTCCCAGAAAGGCCCCTCCAACTAGCCTGCTCCAGAGCGCGCCCTGATCTGGGAGTTCTGTGGATGACAGTTCTGCCGCTGAGCGGGGTCCCACAGGCTCAGAAGAAGTGGGTCCACGTGTCTCCAGGGTTCCCCAGTGGGAGGGGCCATCTCAGCAAATATTTATTTGATCTTGTACTGCGTCTTCTCCCCTTCCACCCGCTGCCCTCCGAAGTTGGGGGAAAGAACCAGGAAGGAGCTCTGTTCCCATTTTACTTGGGTAATCCTACTCTTTCTCCTGCTGCCTTTCCAAGAGTATAAGCTCCTGTTCACCTCATTGTCCTAGGACAGTTCCTTGCACATAATAAACTGATTTTCGATGAATTCTGTAAAATGAATTAAATCTGCAATTAAACATGCTGCACTCATGGTTCTCTCACTTTATGACAATACAGCTTTATGATGTCTTTCCACTTAAGATGAGGAAAATGCTATTTCTTGCCCGTTCTAGCTGAAGCCCTGAGTGCTCATTAGGAGTTTATTTGACCATTAGGAAATGTTCCTTACTAGTAAGAATAGCAATTTCCAAAAGAGATGACCAAAGACTGAATCAATTTATAACTCCTTTTAAAAATTTAAATTCCAGGGCCAGGGATTTAGCTCAGTGGTTCTGCTGTTCTGCCTGGCAAGTGCAAGGACCTGAGTTAGATCACTGGTACCAAAAAAAAAAAAAAAAAAAATTAAATTCCAGTTTACACAAGTAAGCAAATGCAAATATTTATCCAGGAAAAAATGTACTCCTTAGCAGAAGTTCAGAAAAACACAAATTAAAACAAAATTGAAGTGTCATTTACCACTAAATTAGGAAATAATTTTACCTAGAAAATAACATAGTCTAACAAGTTCAGAGTGAATCTGATTTATTTTTACAGCTGCCTTGGGAAACAGCGTGATAACACAAGTCACCGCCATTTACCACCAGAATCTCAGTGAGCATGAGTCAACAATGCAAGTGTTGGCTAATGATCGCAGGTGTTTTATCTTTCAGTCTTTGCTCCTGAGCTTTCTCTCTGAAAGAGAGCATGCAAAAGAAGCTAAAAATGTATGTGAAGGTGTTGAGGACTCCTACTGCTGGTAGTTTTGCAGAACTAAAGAAACCTTCAAACTACAAATATCCTAAAACGATAGGCAAAATGTAACGGATATAAATGAGAGTTACATGTGTCAGCATGATCCAATTTAAAAAAAAACATGTTGTGAATAAAAAAGTGTTATACATAGAATCTGATGAGACCTACGAAAAATGTAAATGCTAACTAGGACTACATATCATTTATTGATATATAAATCAATAGAAAAAGTGCAAGGCCAACTCATCGGGAGCTCCAGTTTTCAGGACCACTGAAGGTACCTGGAGCCACACACACAGTTCATGGTAGGATTCTTGCCTGTTCAAAGAGCCCGTCCGAAAATGCTAAGACCTCAGATGGCCACACTCCCATTTAGGTGCAGTCCAGCAGGTAATCTGTCCAGAGCCCCGGCTCTAGGGGGATGTAATGATGATGACTTCAGTGGAGTGAAGGAAAGGAAAAAACTTACAGTTAGGAACACATGCTTACAAGGACTTGAAGTTCCAATTTTTCTATGTGGTCCAAAACAATTTCCTATGAGCCTAATTTACAATTATCACAGAATATTGATGCCCACAGTGCCAGGAAGAAGCAGCGTTGATCTTCTTTTGTCCTTTGTCCTCTTGAATTCTCATACATGACTTTTTTTTGGGGGGGAAAGAAGAAATAATGAGCTTTACCTTGTGCCAGAGCCTGCAAACACAAAAGTCAAAGCAATAGACCCACTGACCTCCTGTGACAGTTTCTGACAGGTAATGTGACAATTTTGCTTACTTTCTTGGACAAAAGAAAGCACAATATCTTCAGGGAACAGACAGCTATAAAAAATGAACCAAGTTGAGAAAGAAACTAAACCAAACATTTTTGTTCTATTTTGTTGAGATAGGGTCTCACTCCGTATCCCAGGCTCAGCACCCCCAAGTGCTGGGTGAACTTTTTGCATTAAAAGAGCAGTCAGAAATTTAAGAATTGGGTATATCATGGAATAACAGATTCATCAGAGTTAAAGCAAATATTAGTAAGTGGAAGGGAAGGTGAGAAAATTTTACCGAGACTCTAGAACAGAAGTAAAGAGGGAGACTAATGAAAGAGATACCCAACACATGCAGGTTAGAGTGCAAAGGTCAGATACATTTGTTGTTGTTGTTTTATGGCGCCGGGGACTAAAGCATCTCACCCATGCTTGGCAAAGGTTCCACAACTGAGTTGCAGCCTCAGATATATTTGTTAGGAATTTTGAAATAGAAGAACAAGAATGGCATGAGGTAAAAGTAACAACCGAGAATGTAATACAAATTCTAGATGTTCAAAACTGAAAAGCCAAATTAATAAAAATAGATTAAAACCTACATATTTCACTGTGAAACTATAGAAAATGTAAAACAGAGAAGATGTGAAAAGGAGGAAGCAGTAGGGGCAGGAGGAAGAGGATGGGGAGGAGAAGACATTACCTAGAAAGGAATGATAGCAGGGCAGCAACTTCTCAACAGCAGCTGTGAAAGCCAGAAGACAATGGAGTGCATTTAATGTATTTAGAAAAAAAAAAAAGTGCTGACCTAGAATGCTACACACAGCAAATATCTTTTAAGGATGAGAGTGAAATAAAGACCTTTGTAGACAAACAAAAATGGAGTTATTCCCTAGCTAGTCTTACGAAAGAAAACTCTAAGATTGTGCTTAAGATAGAAATGACATGAAGAAAAATGACTGAGATATAAGAATTAATGAATATCAGAGGAAATTGTTAATATATACATAAAGCTTAGAAGCATGGACCCTATAATGCAATGATATCTTGTGTATTTTTTTAAAAAAGAAAGTGTGTAAATAATACATATTAAAATTTGGATACTATTTTGATACATATTAAAATTAGGAGAGGAAGATAAAGTCAAATCCAATGAAAAATACTCAAGCAATATCTAAAAAAGTCAAGAGTGAAGAAAACAAGAAATAACAAAGGCTAGAACACACGTTTACAGGAGATGAACTGAAGTCATAAGGATAAAAATTGTTCAAAGTAAAAGAATGGAAGTGAGCACACCTGTTTCAGCATAAAGAAAAGATTAGTGTGGTTGTTGCAGTATCAGATGAAAGAAACTTTCAGGCATAAAACATTACTAAAAATTAAATAACTTGCTCACAAATAATCTGAAATTGAATTTTTAAAAGATATAATGTAAAAATTTACATGCATTTAAAACAAAAGGTAACAGAGGAAACAAAAATCATTATTTTCAAGAATATCTGCACTGCCACGCTCATTGCAACATGATTTAAAATAGGTCAGAGGGCCGGGAATTTAGATCAGTGGTGCCACCAACCTGCCTCACACACCCAAGGACCTAAGTTCTATCCCCAGTAACACAAAATAAAAATAAATTAAAAAAAATAAAGTAGATCAGTATGGGAACCATCTGTATGTCTTTTGATGAAAGAGTGGAGGGAGAAATGATGGTATGTACAATGAAATATTATTCAGGCATCAAAGAAGAAAGTCTTGTCCTTTGTGATAACATGGTTTAAATTTGATGGCATTAGGTTGAGAGAAATAAAACAAATACTCATCATCCCTCCTAGGTGGAATCTAAAAATAATCTCAACTCATAGAAACAGGAAATAGAAGCTGAGGAGTGGGTAAAATAGATCTTGGGCAGCGTTCACAAATCTTCAGTTCTGCAATGAAAAGTTTCTGGGCAGCTAGCGTACAGTGTTGTCACTATAGTTAGCAATACTATACTGCTTGAAATTTGCTAATAGAATAAGCTCAGAAATGTTCTGATGGCGTACACACGTGTCAGTGATAACTAGGAGAGCTGATACATACAGTGTAAATCAAAACTTTTTGTCATAGTATAAGACACGTTGCCATGAATCCCCTCAAGGTACTGCCCTCACTTCAAACACTTATCCCCTCGCTCTTGCAAGTTTCTGATGCGGTTCTGGAAACCCTCTTCAACCAGCGTGTTTGAATTGTGCTGTCGTGGCTTCCTCGGTGTCCTGAACCAATTCAAAACAATTTACCTTCCGTGGTCATTTTGGCTCTGGGGAAGAGTCAGAAGTCGCATGGTGCCAGGCCGGGTGGATAAGGTAGACCGTCATCAAAAAAGACTTCGTGAGCCTGCCTTCCCACTGGTTGGTACTCGGCAGCAGCGTTATGGACACGCACTAACGAGGTCTTCCAGAACTACTTCAGAAAGTAACGAAAACAGAGCGGTAAGCGTGTCTGAAGTGGACAGAGTATTTTGGGAGGGATTAGTAGCAATGTGTCTTTTATTGTAATACACGTCTGAAATGTAAGTGTGTATTGTATATTTTGCTCACCCCTTGTATATCAAAATAATCTTATATATCTTCAATTTATGTAATTTTATTTGTCAATTATACTTCATTAATTTTGGAAAGAAATTGCTCCCATAAACTAACTAAAGAAATAAAACTTGCAACGGTTAATAACAAAAATAAAGTAGGCAAAAGTTGAATGACAACTAGGAGAAAGACAGGTTCAAAATCAGTACATTTTTAATAGTCCTCTCTCGGTATAGAAAGCAGAAATTGCAAGGAAATATATTTTAAAAATACTGGTTGTTACGTTTGATTGTAAATTTTTAAATTGGCCCCTCAAATTTAAGGGTACAGTAAAAGTTGAAAAAGAAGCAGGACCCGAGGCTGAGTTCTGAGGGGGAGGCTGCCTCTCTGTTCCCACACATCTGGCTTCTGTGAGCGATTACGAGCGTCAAGAAGGGGGAAAGAGCATGTGGGTCAGGTGTTAACAGCGTTTCTCCCAAGCACTCCCCTTCCTGCTTTCCCTAATAACTTTGGCTTTGGAAAGTCCTTTGTGCTGGTCTAAAGTAAACCGAGTCACCATTCCAAGAGTGCTCTTCCGCCTGGCCATGGGCTCTGCTCACTTTGATCCTGATTCCAGGAGGGAAAATGACCCTGAAAGGAGCTGAGACCTGGGGGCTGCGGTCAGGTCCTGTGACAGAGACAAAAACCCTTCCAAGGATATGAGCTGATTCCAAGTCACGTTGCTTCCTACCTGGGACATAAAGGTCTGGTTCTTGGCAGGGCAATGTGCAGTTTATTCTGCTATGAGGTAAAGGCACTTCATAGTATTTTATTGTCTGTGCCAAATGAACTGTCACTCCTCAGATTATTACACAGGAGTCTCAGAGTTTTCCTTCACATCTGAAGAACACCAGGGGCCAGACTTAATACTGGAGTGTGGAAGGGAGCCATACTGAGATGAAAGATACGTTCCTGAGCCAAGTGAGGAGATGGAAAAATAAAATGCCAGGCAAGTACATACACGAAAGGAGAGGGAGAAAGGATGCCTCCTCTCCAACTTGCTGCAGTACTTAAGGCTTGCTTTTGTGAATTGCCTTTCATACAACTGCTTCCAAAACCGCTTTACAGTTAATAAATAGCCCAGTATTCACCCTTTGTCAGCACGCAGTGATAAATCGCTGCAGAGGCAGAGGAAAACGTGGCATTCAGGAGATGATGTTTCTGTCAGCTGTCTGTGTGGTGGGGACAGGTTTCTGATCTGTACTAGGCCCCCACTGGGCTGACCCAGAAAACAGGCTTTACTCAGGCTCCTGTGCTTCTCTCAAGCAAAGATAATCACTGTTGGAGCAATAACCACAAGTGCTGCTTATCAATATTTCTCACTCTTCTCCCCACTCCCTAACCCCCGTCCGTCTAACTAGCAGGGTGGAGATGCCACCCACACCCAAATCGCCCTTCTTAGATTCTTTTATGTATAATAAGTTGAAGTGAAAGCTGGAAGTCAGAGACGCGTGGTAGAAAGTTTGGGAGAAGAAATGTGACTAAGTGAGGCCAGACGCTCTGGAGCCAACTTATGGCCCTCGCAAGAGCTTTCAAACAGTGAATCTCTGTGAAACGGGGTCATTCTGGAAGCTGAAATAGAAACTAAACTATTGGTTTTATAAGGTAAAAAAAAGACATGTGTTTCCTTGGCTTCTCTACTTTGTAAAGAGCTGCATTTTCCTCGGTGATTTGCAATGGCAGCAGTAGGTGGCGATGTTGTCCTTGGGGACTGGCTTCTGGACGCTGGCTCTCGGGATGGGGCGTTAACAAGTCGATTCAGCCCCTACAGAAATGCATTGAATTTCACGAGAAACTGAAGCATTTTCCCTAACTTTCCTTGAGCTTTTTGTTCCTCCTACCTTTCTGTAGTGCTGCGGTTGTTTGACCATGGCAGGGGGTTTGCAGAAGAAACAAGTTATCCCGAAGTCATTCGCACTGACCACCTCATAAACCGATCGGAAGAGATAAAGGAAGGGCTGACGAAAGTCTGCTGCACTGCCAGTTTTGAGTCAAGCATTCCTCCCAATTGAAAGAAATAGACAAGTTGCAGAAGTGGCATACTCCAACAAGAGCGAATTCTGAGAGCTACCAAAAAAAAAAAAAAAA
>NW_022900915.1:5584490-5597034 GCF_012274545.1 Fukomys damarensis
AGCGAATTCTGAGAGCAACAAAAAAAAAAAAAAAAAGCACTGCTAATAGTATTAGATACACTGACCATTTACAAGTACTCATGACTAGCCAGGTACTATGCCAAGTATTTTACTTGCCTGCTCTTATTTACTTCTTAGGAAATTACTTATAAGTTAGGGGTTCTTACCCCATTTTGCAAATGAAGTCATCAACCTTCAGGTTTAAGAACTCCAGAGGGTTTCATCAGTCAGTGGCCTGGCCAAAATTCAAATTCACACTGCTTGGATTTTTACTGGCTCTCCCAAACCGTGAAAGGAATTTATCTCACTCCTCTAAAGCCAGTCATGATCAAAGCGTATTCAGTGTTTTCAGACTCAACTTCGTGATCTGGATATCAGGGACATAAACTTCAGAAATGAAGAAGATGGAAGCATTTTGAAACCACTGCAAACAAAGCTTGAAATTCAATCATAAACTTTAAAGTTTTCCTACCACCAAATAATCAGATCAAATGTGTGCCTCAGTGTATGTGTTTAATTTAACAACTTGGAATGTCAATTGTAAAAGTCTGTCTGCTTATCTTTTAATGATGTTATTACAAATTCAAAGGAGCTTGAAAACTAGTTTTCAAAGACTTCTCTTATAAATCAGTACAAGTTTTTCTTAACCATCCCATCTTTCGGTGTAAATTCATGTCACAGAAACACTTTTCTTGTAGTATCCTGGTCAATAACTTTTTCTCGGAGGCAAAATGTATTTATTGTGAGTCCACCATAATGAACAGCATTTGAAAGCGGCAGGCTTCCCTTCCACAGGGAGAACAAGGGTTTACAGTGATAAGCTCAAAGCCAATACAAGGGAACTCACCACCAGGTCGGTGTGGTGCAGAATCAGGACTCTCCTTTGTGAAACTGAGTGACCTCAGTAGGGCCAGCAAATTCTTCTGCTTTACCAACAGGCTGGGAATTCCTGCAGTGTGGACTTGTGAGGTCAGCTACACTTCACGTAAGCACAACCATCAAAGTATAAAGAAGCCCTTTAAAAGTTGCCTTTGTAAACTTCAATTTGATGAATTAGAGATTGAAAGAGTCTGTATATATCTTGATTCTGAGGACTTGGGTTTGATAAATTGGAGCGGCAGAAAAATAATCTGCCAGTATAGTTTCATTTGAGGTTTGCTTATGTCGTTTAATGTCAAGTCCAGGCAGACCAAACCACTCCACATCTCTTTTAATTTACTTCAAGATGGTTAAGAGTTGTTATGGAAAAATAAGAGAATATCTAGGTGAACAAAACCTCAAGTTTGATTCTCATTTCTGGCTCTAGTGCCCTACATGATAGTTAATTTTTGTGTCAACTTGAGTAAAAAAAGCCCAACTGATTGGCTTAGCATAATTCTGGGTGTGACTGAATGGACTTACTAAAGACAGAAGACCCACCCTGGGTAGAAGTGGAACCCAAAAATAGGCTTTTATGGCCTGAATGGAAGCAAAGGAAGAGAGAAGGAAGCCTCGCTTCTATTTCTCTGCAGGAGCTGAATTCTTTGCCTTCACTTTGGACAGCTGTCTCCTGGCCTCTAGCATAGACTCCTCAGCCTTGCAGTGCAGACCCTTCGGCTCCCTGGTACAGACTGGCGCAGGACTCTACAGCGAGCTCCAGGCCTGCAGCCTTTGACTGGACCCATTGCATTTCCGGGATGCAGACAGCCCTTTTGCACTCTTCTACATCTGCATCTGCAGGGAGCCATCGAAACCCACCTGGTAATCCAGATATGTATGAACTCTTGACTTACGAACTCAGTTTGTTCACAAGAGCTGGTTATAACTCAGGTTGGTCGAGTGAAGGCTCAGGCTCCTCTCCACAGCCTTCAAAGTCTCTCTCCTGTACACAGGCAGACCTGTGTCCTGAGAGAGACATTGGCTCTGGATTTCTCACTGAACCCCACACAGGGCAAGATGTTGCAGTTAAAGACTTCCTTCTGTATCTGAGACCATCCGAAGCACACGCAGCTGGCCCTCAGGTCGTAACTCAAGACTTTGTTCATAAATTAAAACTAAAGTGCTAGTCATAACCCAAGCTGTTTGTATGTCAGGCTGGTTGTAACCCAAGGGTCCACTATTTGTTTCTCTAGTGATCCCTGACTGATAAACCCCTCATATTTGTAAAGTCTGGGATATGATTTACAAATGGAGGCCTTTTACCATATTTCCTCATTTTTAAGTTATCAATCAAGTTAAAAACTATTGAATGAGACATGTTTTATCCTCTGAGGGTGACATATATGCCTTCTTAGTTGCCTAGAAAGAATACGGATTCTCGGAGCCCTCAAAATTTACCCTAGAACACAAGGCATACAGAAAAAGCTGACTCCGGACTGCTCAGAAGCCCTCACGAGTGAGTGCGGCCGCCCCAGTCCACCCTACTCCACAGGCCCTTGTGTGTCCATCCCGCACAGACGGCTGTCCTTGACCCCGACTGCACAAGCCTTGGTGTGCATGCAGGTCTTGTGATGTGTCCTCTGAAGGACCCAGTGAGAAAGCGTCTGTGGATCCTTGAGGCTGCTGTGGGGCCTTCGTGAGGGTTAGTGAGGTCAGGTTTGAGGTGGGATGGAGCGTGGACTCTGGGTGCTCACCTTCTTTTGCCACTGGAGACTTTCCACTCTGTGGAGAGTGGGCCCTCACAGCATGGGCATGGCAGAGCACACATATCACAGGGCTGGCGAGGAACCTCCCTGCAGGGCCAAAATGTCTATAAAAGCTCAAAAGTGGCTATAGAAGTTGAGCTCCTCTGTAGAAAAGATGGCTACAGCGGAAGGTAGACGAGGAACAAGAGGAGGCAGGAGGAGAGTTAAGGGACTCTTTCTCTGCAGATGGGGCTGAGGTGATGTTCTGGTGACGCGGGGCTCAGACAGAGGAGACCAGAAATGAACGAAGCAGCCTACAGAGTGTCGTCCCTAAAGCGTGAGCCCAGTATTTCAGGAGTTAGAAAACTGTGTGTGTTTTTCAAAGAAAGATTGTCGATAACATAAAATAAAGGCAGGCACCAGAGGAGTTAAAGTTGGAGTTACTGGCGTCATGGAAACCGCGGGAATCAGTGCCGCAGAGACGTTCTGTAGTGGAGGCAGTGGACGGGATCTCTGCGGCAGGAAGAAAGGCAGGAAGCACCCGGGGAACCGGACAGCCAGGCTGGGCCCAGCCGCTCGGCTGGACCGAGGTCCTCTGGTCCTCTTTCTGCTCCCAATCAGACGGCCGCTGTCCCTTCTTCCTCAGGCTCAGCGTATTTTCTCCTGCAACGTCCCTTCTCTACTCCGTGTGGCTGATAGGCAAAACTTTTTGAACAGACTCTACTTGGATTGTCATTACCCACTAGGAAGCCCGTTATCGGGACACATAACCCAACAGCACCATGGTTCAGGTGGTGGCTGCGAACTGGGCCTTTCTGTGCTCACCGAGGCCCAGGAAACTGGCCGCTTGACTCAGGCCTGACCTAATTCGAGGGTTCGTCCCCTTTTCTGAGACTGATTACGGCAGGCAGTTGAAGCTGGTCCACACCCGAGACCACTGTCATTAAGGCCAGCGGTTTACTCATTTTCTACACCCAGACAAACCTTGTCCACAGGGTCCTTGACACCTCAGCAGAAGGCGAAACACACAAAAAACGCAACTGAACAGAGGGGAGGCACCGCCGAAGCTGATCACTCGACAGTGGCCCGCTTTGGCTTCCCGCTCCATGAGTGGAAGGTCTGTACTGGGAGCTTCTCGGATCCCCTGAGGACTGTATTTCTGCGATGTGATTTCAGTTGCGCCGAAGTCGTCCTCTTGAGGTACACACGCAGTGTGCACCGAGCTGTTGGAACACCACTCCCAGGAGCAACGGCCCGCTGCTTTTTCCTAACCCCCTTGCACAGAGGCGTCGGCTTCCCATCCTTTCTCCTCTAGGAACTCGGATGTGTGCCAGACCTCAGGAGGTCATTTTCGAAACCCACATCTCAGAGAAAACACAGGCCTTGGTGACCACAGCATTGAGGGAATCGGGCAGGGGCTTTGCCAGGAGCCACGCTGTTAATTTTGGCAGGGTTTCTGCCCTGATGCGGACAGGCGTGGGGAGACCGACCTCCCCTGGCTCTCACTCCCCGACTCGCTCCCCTGCTGTGCAGGACAGCCTGGGCTTCGGAGACTCCCGCTGGGAGCCAAGCAGCCTGCCTCAGGCCAGGCATTTGCGGCTTGCGCCTGTTGCCTCCTGAGCCAACTTTAATGCGCTCAGATGAGCTTGTGCCCGCAAATCCATGACTGGAAGATGATTCAGGGCCAGATGTAATCAGATTGTGAGCCAGTCAAGTTTTAATGGAAACTGGATTATTGCGGGTCACACCTAGAGTGCACGTCATATAAAACTAATGTAGCAGGAGAACATGTGAAATATTCAGTGGTGTTTCCCATCTCCTTCCACTGCCATATACTCGCCAGTTGGCTAAGACTAGAGTCTGGCATTGCCCTTCAGGACAGGGAGGATTGCTGAGAAGGAGCTATGGAGCAAAGGCAGGAAAGTCTAGCTTTAAATCTCAAAGACCAGCAATCTTTCAAATTCAGTTAGCACCATGCCCAAGCATACCCCACCAATGGATATCGGAGGTAGGATTCACATGCCAAGCCTGCTTGTGGTATGATGCTTCTCTAAACTTCAGTTTCTTCGCCGGTAAAAATGATTAGACTAATATCTTCTTGAAATAGATTCCTACATTGTACTTCTCTCTTGGGATTTCAACCTAGGACAAAGGCAAAAATAGCTCACACACACATTCTAATACGCGGGGCTAAGTAGATCTAAAATATTTATTTACGCACACATGGATGCCAAGTGGGGTGTTCTGTGTAGGAGAGGAACCATAATACTGCTAAATCAAAGCTTTCAAAAACTTATAAGACCAACAAAATGTTATAAAATGAGCTTGTGTCAAAGGTCATATTCAGTAATTGTTTAATGAGAGAACTAGTAAGTCATTGCCATTGGGTCAAAGAACACATGATAGGATAGTTATTTATAGGTAACTTAGAAAAGGAACATTAGGATAAGACAGTTTATTTAATAAAAAACTGGTTAGTATTACACCTCCATAAACAGAGAAATTTGGCATTTTCTTTTCCACCAGTCAATAACTATGTACATTTGTATCAGGCAAAAATCTGCATGTTAATCATCAATGGAAAATTACAGTTGCAGATCCAGTATTATACTGAAAGAACATCTTGTAATCTCCTTCTCTTATTTCAGAGTTTCAGATCATTTTTCTGACAAGAGGAAGAAAAACAAACCATTTTGAGAAAAACCTAGGAGAGGAGCTTTCTGTGACTAAAAGTACAGCTAAAAATGCATTCAAAAATATTTATTTTTCTTTAAACTTAATTTTTGTCTTGAAGCACCATTCTGTGAGATATACAAAACTCCATCCAGTTTCTTCCAGAAGCAGCCAGTCACTTCTATGATTTTCAAGTTTCAGGTTCAAGTGTGATTAAATATGGTGGTACCTCTGTGCATGAACTTTATTTGTTTTACCATTTGCTGGAAGATGGTCCCAGTTGTGTTTGTGTGGGGAAGATGGCTGTGGTTGTATTTGTCACCCAACGCAGTTTGTGAACTGAATGGAAGCAAAATTTTGTCAAACACTTCTGTTTGAGAACCAAATTATTTGTGAACAGAAGCCTTCGTGAACCAAGATATTGCCACTAGGTTACACATTTGCAAAAATAACACTGTCCACATAAAGTCACCACCAATGCCTGGGATTTGAGAGAGGGAAGAGCTTAGGAGGAGTCTACCCGCCACCGGGGCACACATGGAGGAGAGGGGTGCACTTCTCTGTCGTAAGCCGTTCTGGTTCGTTCCAACTAACACCTTCAGTCTTCCCATCTTTACCTCTAGCTGCCATTCTTCCCCATGGACGTATGAGCGTTTCTGTTCCTCAGGTCCATGCATGTCATTCTGTGTGTGTCTTCCCTACCTGCCAGCCACGACCTACAGGGATTGAAGCTTCTTCCCTTCTGATACTTTCTAGGCACCAACCAAAGGGCCATGCTGAGCGCTCCCCTGCAGTGTGGTGGGAGTTGGATCAGCGCTGGTAGAGCCTCCAGGAACTTCCCTAGGCCTGTTTGCCTCAGAGAGTACACACTGGACTTGAAGTTCTCCCGAATCTGTACTCTGGAAATAAGTTACAGTATTACCTTGCTCTGGGAGCACCAGACACAAAGGAATGTTATTATTTCCTCCCCAGTTCTGGCCAGGGGACATGAGGACGGTGCTGAAGTTCAGAGTTCCTCTTCCCCTTTAAATACCAATGCATCCACTTTCAATTCTTTTTCCTCATTGAGTTTAGTGGTACATTCTGGGTGTACAATACAGGTACATTCATCATTGGGATCTTGTACCTCTGCATGACAGGTCTTGGTTCTCATTTTTCCCCTTGTCCCTGCCCTCCCTTCACCCCCTCCTCCCCTCCCCTTTACAAACACTTCATTTCCATGTTTTCATTTTCTCATGTTTTATCCCCTTGTTAGCTTGCACCTTCAATTCTAATGCTCTTGTTTCTCTTCTTTCCTTCCTTTCTTTCCCTATCCTCAACCTCAGCCTAGGGCACCTAAGCCTACATGTTTCTCCAGTCTTTCATGCTTTGTTCATTACATTACACTTATGCTGCTACTCTAATATATGAAGAAATAACCAAACCTGCTGTCATAGTCCCATACACACACAGCATACACTCACACACATGCAAAGAGAATAGAAAGGAAAAACCTTACCTAGTTATAAGCAGAAAAAAAGCCTCAAAACTCAAAACCCATGGAACAGTAATTCTGTTTTAGCTGCAGGCACCCCAAATACAAGCTCCACACTCCAGTTATTTCTTTTCATTCACCTCATTCTACTCTCTCTCCTGTGTCGCCGGTCATAACACTCAATGTCCCCCTAAATTAAAAACTAGAAACTTCTTTCTTGCTAATTTTTCTCTCTGCTACTGCCAGACCCATAGAACAGATATACTCCCCAGTAATTATTTTTCTACTTATTTTGCCAGTGCTTGAGCAGACTTCAGACTCTTTGCTTAACTAGTCAATAAAAAAAATCTTATAAAAACAATGCAACCCCACCTTTTATCAAACTTTCCGCTAAATGGGTTCATCATAATTCAAATGTTTGCAAAGGACACAATTTCCCGTATATTGTGAATACTGACACTTGTGAAGAAAAACATTTCGTTGCTCACCATGTTCCCAGAATGAATCCAATAAAACCTAAGTTCTAGTGTTAGTACTCACCACCATCCACTTAAAAATATATATTTATACAAGTGTTGTTGATACAATTGGACGTCCTTGTGAAAACATTTGAAGCTAAACTCATGCTTTGTATTTCATACAAGAACTAACTCAAAATTGTCACTGATGCCTCAATTTAAAACCGAAAACTATAAAACTCCTCAGAGAAAATCTTTGGAATCTTTGTGAGGCAAAGATATTTTAAATGTGACGTCAAAAGCATCATCCATAAAGAAAAAAATCGAAACATTGGATTTTAATAAAATTAAACATTTTTGTCCTCTGAAAGTCATGGGTCAGAGAATGAGTAGACAACACATCGGCCTAATACGAGTATTTGTAAATGGCATTTCCGGCTCAGGACTTGTGTTTTTCAAAACTCTATAAAATGAAAACAATCCAATACATTTTTGACAAAATATATGAAGAGTTGAGCAAGAAGGAAGAAAAGAGAAAAGGTCTATGAGTAGCAAATAAGCTCATAAAAATATGGTCAGTGTCATTAGTAAATTGCAGATTAATGAGATGCCATCTCACAGCTATTCCAATGGCTAATGTCTAAAAAAAAAGTCTTCAGTACTGAGTGTGGGTGAAGATGTAAAACAATTGGAGCTCGCACGTCCTGCTGGCAGGATATAAAACCATAGGGTCACATGAAATAGACCAACAGACAGTTTGACAGCTTCTCTTAAAGTTCAATGTGCCGCCACAACTGACCAGTGTCCCTTGTTGTTTTGAATTGTATGTGTGCCCCATAATCTCCAGGGACCTCCTCCTGCCTCCTCCTTTGTAGTAGACTCAGCTACACGGGTCAGCAGCCCCCAGCTTTTCCTCTCTGACAGTCAGTGCACTCTTCGTACCTTCAGATACTCACAGAAGTGCCATTTGTCTCCACTATGGGGATTTCTAAGGTGCTTCTAAGGCATAGGGAATCTGTCCCAGAATTTCAGGTTATTCCCAGTAGGTGTATAAGCTGAGCTTGGCCCTCCTTGCCCTTGTCCTCTTTCCCCCTCACTCCCGAGTGCAAAGGAAGATTAAGTGTGCCCCTACCTTCCCTCTGGCTCCTCTTGCCTTAGAGTAGAGTTTTTTCTCAGTTTTGTGAGGGAGCCCTTGACTGAGTTGTAGTGAAGGGAGGTCAGGTGGGAAAACTGGAGCAAAAGTGTAGCCCAGGCGTGAGCCTACTGTGGGTGGCCCTGGAAAAATGAACAGAAATGACTTGAGGGAGAACGTGGTCATCTCAGTGATGGAAGGGGGACAGAAGGCCTTCCTTGGGGTTGGGAAGGGAGAATTAAAGGGATTATTGGAAAGTAGAATGCCTAGGTGAGACTGAGGCTAGAATTTTGTTCAACTGCATCTCAGCTTTAGTAGATTTTTTTTTTTTTTTTTGCACCAGAGAAACAAACCAACATCAGAACGATGTAACTTTGGATGGTTCTGGAGTGACCTTGTGTGTGTGGAAGATTAAGGCTATATTCTGTGTATTTTGCTTCTCAAATTTACCACTTTCCCCACTTTTGCTTAAGCTATACAAGCCCACTTAAAAACTGTTTTGCCCTTGATTATGGATGTTTTCAGAAACACAGAGGTGCGGAGGCTAGCCCTGGGTCCTATGAGCTGAGAATGAAGCTAGAATCACAAGTCATGATCACTCTAGTTTCATGTGTAGCTCCAGCCCTAGCTGTGTTGTTAATTGAGGGTCCAAGATACAGTGGCCATGCAGTCAGGGCTACTGGCAAGAGGGGTTCTGGTGGTGATAGTTGGGGGTGCAGTAGTACTCTGATTATCACAGCAAGTCTTCTTTTTGACTGTTAACTGATGAAATCCCAGAAATGGGCCTTAGGAACAAATCTTCAGAATTAACAGGCAGGAAAGAGATGAAGGTGATGTTCTGTCCCCCAACCTCCACAAAAGGAGAGTTCTATTTTAAAACTACCTCAAAGATTCCACTTGAGACCCTCCACCATAAAAAGTCTCTTTTCCTTTTTAATATGGCAGCTTGCCTGACTGTTAGGCTTGTTATCAGACTGTCCTAGTCTCATAATAGAACTCTGGTCTTGGAAAAATAATTTGGAAACTGTTGCTGTGTTCTGTGAAAATAACCTGAGAAAAGTAATCAGCAAGTGGCTGTTGTATGTGATTTGACATTCTGGTAATAATACAATTATTTCTGCATTCCAGAACAGCACAAATACTTGTAAACTTGTATGCATGTTGGAAAAATAAACACGTACACCTCTTTTTAAAAAGTTAAATGTATACTGGTCCCATAATTCAGCAATCCCATTTCTATGTAGTTACCCAAGTAAAACGAAAGCTTACATTTATACAAAGACCTGTGTGGAAATCTTTACAGAGACTTTATTCACAATGTCTCCAAACTGGAAAAACTCCACTGTCCCTCAATTGTTGAATGAGTAAGCAAACCGATTACATTCACACCACTGAAGTCTATTCACCAATAAAAGGAACGAATGCTTGACAAGCACAATAACAAAGCTGAAGCCTGACCCCAGAGCCCGTCTCATTTCACTTAAATAAGATTTTGGAAAAGACGAAAGTATAGGGACAGAAACGTATCTGTGGTTACCAGTGGCTGGGGTGGGAGGAAGGAATGAGTGGGAACACAGGGCAGTGCCTGGGAATGTGGGGAGGGAGAGGGCTGTACTACAGCTTGATTGTGATGGTGACTACATTTGCCAAAACCCAAAGAAATACGAAGCATAAAGAGGAAGCTATGTCATATGGAAATTAACGAAAGTATAAATGTGTATATACACACCACATCTTTAATAATTGAAAATATTTACATCATTTCCTTTTCCTCTTTAAATTTACATTTCCATTGTACTCCACCCAAGAATTTTATTCCGATGTATTTTTACTCTTAAGCTTCTTTTATTGACCGCCCTATTATATTTCTCTTTCACAAATTATAAACAAGTTGAAATTTAAAACATTAAAACTTTTTTCATGCAACCATAAATCTACGGAGAATTTAAAAATGCTGATGAGAGTGTTTTTTGTCATCAATAGTAGAATAAAATAGCATAAATACATGACAAATGTTAAGTAATAAACATAACTTTGCATAAAATAAATTTATACAACAAGTAAACAGTGTTTAGAAGTGTATCTCTTCCTGAGACGATGTTTGTATTTGGAACTGTCCTTCCATCCTGCCTGGGTCACTGCACCTCAGTAAGACCTGAGGTGGGAGAGACGCTCCCTTTTCTCCTGAGGTGGGAAAAAGGTGCACAGAAAAGGCCATTCAACCAGACACTGCAGCAGGCTAAGCAAGAACAGACAGAGAAGGAGACAGAGGTCTAGGGCTTGTTTATGTGCTGCCTTAGCGTTCAGCTTTTCCTGTTGTGCAAGGGCCAGTCCTACCTCTTCCATCTCTTCTCCTTCATTATAACTTTAGTCCTTTTGATCCATCCCTTTACCCGGTCATAAAGCTCAATTCTGTGAATGAAAAAGTGGTTTATTTTCCTCCTTGGCTTTCTGCTGAAGTCCTCCCCTTACCCGCCATTGAGTGCAAAATACCTGCTTGCCGTTCCCATCACTCTGAGGCTCCTGAACAGCCCCACCTCAGCCTTCCTCGGCCCACTTCAGCCTTTACTCCCTGTCTTCCCCCTTCTAGTCTCAACATTTTCAGAGGTTGTTCCACAAATTTCTCGGCTCTGTGTTTCTGTGCCTAACTGAATGCTTGTCATGAAATAAGCTTTTGGGGAATAGCTGTGAGTGTCAGAATGTCAGAGACACAGTGAAGAAGAGAATATTATTATTTCTTTCCACATTCCATAAAGTGTTTTGGAGTAGAAAGAGACCAAAAAAAAAAAAATGCTTACACCTAGCAAACACTGAGGTTTATAAGACCCTGCAATGATTGACCCAGGTCCCTGTGGCATTTTTATCCTGTAATGGAAAAGATACGCCAGATATGGGCCTTCCCTCTTTGGGCTGTCACAGCCACTTTGGGAAGGGGCTGTGTGTGTGTTCTCTTCGTTTCTTCGCACAGGGTGGGCTCTAAATATATATTAAAGACAGTGAGTTGCCAGAGGGTTGGGCTGGTTTGTTAATCTTGGCACTTGGCTTAACCATGGTAATGTTAATAATGAAATTCCCTTTTGGAACACAACTTCCTTTCATCCACCTTATGATATAATACGGCTTTGAAGTCTCATTTTATGAAAAAGAGAACAAAAACAATGCTAGTATTATAAAGTTCTAGTACTGGGCTTCACTTGGCTGCAGTTTAAAATTGTATTCTATTAAAAAAAATGCTCTGCTTTAGTGGATAAGAAACCCTCCTGCTCTGTCCAAGAATGCACTGGGAAGAAGGAAAAAGGGACTGCCAAATGATTCACTGTGTGGGAATTTGTACAACAGCATTGGCCGGCATGGGAAGCCTCGAGCTGTACTCTGATTTCTGAATCAAGTTCATGGCACCAGAAGGTGGAGGTGAGTCTCTAAGGGAAGAAAGTGTCACGCAGGCAAGGGACAGCATCAGTTACCTGTCCTCATGTCTAGGTTGAGGTCCAGCCACAGAATGCTTTTGAGCTGATGCTGTAGTCTCCTGTTGAGAGGCCGGTTGGCACCCTCACAAGATTTCAACTTTAGTTGTTACAAAAAGCTGCGAGTCTTTGCTCAGCGTGGTACCTCGTGGACTCTCCAGATCGTGTGTCATGGTTACACCTGAGACTCACAACCCTGGGGCTCCTTGGCAAGAAAGCCTTGAGCAGAGGCAGCTGCAGGCCTGGGGATTAGTTACCAGCCAGTATCAGCCTGACCCAGGCCCCTCACTGTCTGACAGAGCCCCCAGGTTACTGAGATGCCCAGCAACTTTAAAGGGGTTGGCGCTGAACAGTATGAATTGTGTAGATGAAATGAACCTGAAAGTCAGGGGAAATATTGTTAATTTTTCAACTGAAAGAAGACAATGCCACAGATGAGTGGAATCAAGAGATAGGAAGGTCACGGAGAAATAGTTGGGTGTTCAACTATGAGGAGAGAAAGACTGCACTCTCTTCAGTAGCTGGTTGGACACGGCACGACTGTTCATTGTTAGAAGCCCTTAGAAGACAGCTAGGACAACAGACACATTCTACAGTCTGACTTTGGCCTGTTGGGTGCTGGCAGCTAAGGAGAAAGAGCTGGATTAGGTGAATGAGGACAGAGTTTCCAGAGGGTAACAGTGCTGGATGCCTTAGCCTCTCAAGAAGTTGGGGACTTACTGCTTTTTTTTTTTTTTTTT
>NW_022900915.1:5597118-5601211 GCF_012274545.1 Fukomys damarensis
TTTTTTTTTTTTTTTTTGGAATACTACTTTTCTGGCAAGTGAATTGTGCTAAAAGGGTCAGCAAGCTTAAGTGTGTGCCCAGTGGCCTAGGTGGACATGGACCTTTGCCAGGAAAGGAATGAGAGAAGTATTCTGCAAAGCAGGATAAGGACCCAGTGCTTGCCCTGATTCAGACCTGTGCTTCCTCCAAGATTTCTACCTCGGACCACATGGTTCTTTGAGAAGAGCTGTAGCTCCCTAAAGAATTACAGACCATGCACATTTCTTACCCTTTTCCCCATATGCACAGGAGGAAATCTTTCTGGGTAAAGGAAAGTCTAAGAAGTTATAAACTTTTGAGTTAGGAATGTAAGTCAGAAAATGAGTTGGACAAACAGTAGATTCATGAACGCTGGTCAAATTGGAAGGGGACATAGGAATGATCTAGAAACAGGCTGTTGATTTTATGTACAAGGAAAACAGAACAACAATTTTGCGTCTGAGTCTCATAGCCAAAATGGTAGGAAAGCCAGAAGATAGATTCCTTGTTTAGAAATTACTAATTTCATATAATTTCTTCTTTATGAAGCTGTTTTAGCAGCCAGGCTGTACAATTCCATGTGCGTGAGTGGGTGTGTGTGTGTGTGTGTGTGTGTGCACTATCCACTATCTGTGCTCTGTGTTCAGAGGTGGAGACAGGTACCCAGGGGCCCACAGAACACCCAAGTACATATTTCTGGGCTTAGCTATGCTCATCTGTAGCAATGACACGTGGAATCTATGACTCAAAATATGCAGAAAATTCCAACCTGACCACGATAACGGACAAACATGGCTTTGGCTGCTCTGCGCACTGCGGTGACAAGAATGGTCCGCTGACCCATGAGCTGTGGGCTAGCTTGTTCCACGGTTTGCTCCCATGGAAAGAAGTAACTGGCTTGACATATTCACGGCTCCTTGGTCAATATTAGGAGGGACCCAGCGCTGCCCCAACATCAGGCAATGTGATACACGCGGGGGGAGGCGTGAAATCCCTGCTCTGAGCAGACTTTTGTTTTGAAGCTCTGAGCATAGAACACAGGGCTGCTCTAACACTGAGCTACATTCCAGAACATTGTGCTTTTGTTTTTGTTGTTTTTGTTTTTCTTTTCTTTTTTTTTTTTTTCTTTTTTGAGACAGGGTCTCACCAGGTTACCCAAGCTAGCCTGGAACTGGTGGTCCTCTTGCTTTAGCCACTCCTGTAGCTGAGATTATAGGCATGTGCCACCACACTAGTCATAAGGTCGTATCTTTCTGAAAACCTGCTGTCCGTCTAACCAGTTTGGGCCCTACCAATTTATTGCACCAATGGACTTCATTTGGCCTCATCCTTAGGGTCTTATTGTCCTCCCATGAACATTTATTAGAGTATCAATGCCAATCTCAAGACAATTAACATGTGCAGGACCTCACTGTTCTATCTTAATTACGCTCCACCAAGGAATTGGCATCTGAGTCTGTGCAAACTGTGTTATTGGCTGACCTCTCTGGGATTAGGTTATTCAACACCAGTGATTTTTACCCAGATTCTCCGCAGACACTACAACTCATGTGCTCATTGGTTTTACTGTTCCTCTTTGCTAATGCATCTGTTGTAAGTGGCATTGTTCCAATCCCTCTTAACCAACAAGTTAAAATTTCCCAGGAACTTGTAATAGTCCCTAAAATGTCTTGAACTACCCTACCCTCCTTTGGGCCTACTTTCACATGGGGCCTGGTAAAAGCTGGAGAAGGGTGACGGATGCTACCAGAAATGGGCTCCCTGAATCTTGCACGGTGGTCTCCCTGGTTTGCACTGAGGGCAGCGACCCACATACCACAGGGAATGTGATCCGCCGATGGGGACACAAGCATCTCCCAGGCAGAGACACTTGTGACACTGCAAGAAGTGCCTGGAAACACTAATTACTTAAATCTCATGCTGCCCCACAGTTTACTCCTGGAGCCCCAAATTAAGTAGTTTTGATTCTCCCCAGAGAACGCATGATTATAGTTCTCAATATTGATGACTGAGCCACAATGTCTTTAGAAGATGGGCTTTTAAAAGTTGATTTCACTTAGGCAAAATTGTCTACCCTTTTTGTTTTTGTTTCTGACCAAGGGGATTTTCTGACTTGAGCCCGTGTGTAAATTCCAAGGTTTTCTTTGCTGCTGGCTGGCTCCATTCAGTCACCCCCACTCTCCAACCAGTTATGCTGCTCAGCTCAGGTGTTAAACTTTGATTTCTTATTGCGTGTGCTTTTGTTCCTATACCAAGAATTTCAAGAGAAAAATAACTCATATTTCTGGAAAGTTATCCCAAAGGGAGCCCAAATCAAAGTCTCAATCAGGGTAGAGTCCTCCAGTTCCCCAAGCGCATGCTTTGGATTTTTTCCAAGGTATAATTTAGGTGTATCCCTCAGAACTTCTTTTTCCTGAAGGGTTTATGGAGTGAGTGTTGCTTGCAGAGGAAGCTGGCATTCCTGGGTTGGTGGGATTGCGAGCTCTTTGGCAGCTACCTCAAGACTCAGGTGTAGGAAATTATCAGCCACATAGCTGAATAGACTCATTCCGACACATAACACTAAAGATGACTGGCTGTCACACCAACAGAATCTCTTTCACATCCTCTAACCTAGGCTTTCTCCAGGTGGAGAGAAGAGAGGGAGACATGGAGTCATTTGGGCGTCCAGAGCATGGGGCAGTGTCGAGCACAGCAAAGCAGTCTTGAGTGCCAGCAGTGCAGCAGGCATTTTCCCGGCACCTTCTCTATCCCTGATGGTGTCAGAAGTTCCAAGCGCCTCTCTTTTTCCAACCCCTGCGGCACTTTTGGGGAAAAATAATATGATCCCTATTTTGCCAGCAAAATGAAATAGTTTGCCAAGGCCGTGGAGATAGCACCGATCAGTGCTAGCTGTGGAAGCTTGGTTTACTCCTGAAGCTCCCCGTCTTCATATGCTCTTGTACTGTGCCAGCCTAGCCCAGATTTGGAGTCTTCATGCCCAGGAAATAGTAAGTTCTTTTCTCTGTGATAAGGCCATCTAGAACTTACTTTTTTTTTTTTTTAGAATTATCAGAATTTACTCACATGAAACTCACACAGTCAAATCTATATTTTTCCCAAAACTTACATAAATTATTTCAACAAACAGTTCTCACCCTTAGCGATGATAGGAAAATATGTCCTGTCCATCAAACATACATACAGTAAATTTTGCCTTCTGCCAATGAACAAAGGTTACTGTTTTAGACCTTGTGATGGGTCAAGGTGAGCTATATTTACTTTTCGTCCTAACGGTGACTTCTTAGACCTGGTAAGGAGTTCATATCTTTGCACATCAGTTTTTAAATTCAACTCCAAGTGGAGAAAGAAAATCATAAAACCACTCAAAGGATCTGTGGCAGGTGTTCACTTCTTTGTTTAAGGGCCATAGTTGCCAAGTCTGATCTGTAACCAATCACCATGGGCAGAAGGGTCTCCCTCTGGCCTCCCCCAAATCATCTGTCTGTGTCTCTGAGAAAATCTGTTCGTGCTGAGCTCTGAGCATTGTTAGATTGCCCATGTGGGCCACAACACGTAAACTGCATGTTTCAGAGTTTCATAAACAATTTCTACCTCCTTTTGCAGAAACAGAGAAGTGTCCAGACACCCCCGCCATGTAAAAATCTTTTTAGAATAAAACGCATTAAAAATTAAAAAATACATTAAAAAGAGGGCAACTCTGAAATAGAAAATACCTTTGTCATCTGTTTCTCATTCTTCATTTTGATAGGTGCAGTTTTATTTTTAGAGTCTGGTCTTTATGGCTTGAGGGTTCTTGCTGTGGTTTTTCCATACGTTTTCGTTTACATTTTTGTTGCTGTGCTTTCAGTGGGAGTTGTTTGGGTTATTGGCCTGACTGCTGGGATTGAAGTGCCGCTTGGCACTGAGCTGAGTCTGTACTGGGAGGGACCGTGCTTTATCAGAGCCACATTTAATGATATTACTCTAGAATGTTCTTCTAGATGATGATTAAGAGGCTAATAGAAAAAATGGTGCCAGGTACCACAACAGCAACAGAACTTTGCTGTTGTCTGGATATTATTCTTTTCTTTG
>NW_022900915.1:5601405-5611371 GCF_012274545.1 Fukomys damarensis
ATATATATATAAATTTAATTTTGGGAAACTTTAACGGTGCTGCCAACTTTGGAAAAAGTCATCCCAATTTACTGTGCTGAGTTGGCATTGTACAGAAATGGACAATCATATTGGTCTAGAAATGTTAATTTATTTTTATTTTTATTTTTTATTTTTTTTCCATGTGTACAGGGGTAACACGTCATACTAAATATGTAAGGTCATATCTACGTGGGTTTGATTACAGAAACTAATAAAGTATTTTCTAAATAATGAAAAAAAGAATAAGACTATAAGAGCAAGAAGCAATTTAAATATGTTCAGGGACCATTTTCACCTCCAGAATTAAGGATTATTTTAATGTTACATCATTGCCTTTTCTCTTTTACTTTCCTTTTTAGTTTTATTTTAGGATTCCCTATTTTTGATGTTCATACAGAAATTTCTTTAACTGAAATACTGAATAGTTTCTTTGGTGTGAAAAACTATAATAGTACACAGGATCCTAATGAGACAATTAATAATGTGAAATAGGAAGTAAAGGGCTAAAGGTGTAGATAAAGTGGGAAGGGTGGGGGAAAGGTAATAAGGGAGAGGAGAAAAATATGAGAAACTGAAAAAATGGAAATAAAGTGTTTGTAATTGGGGAGGGGAGGAGGAGGTGAAGGGAGGGCAGGGATAAGGGGAAAAATGAGAATCAAGACCTATTATGTAAAGGTACAGAATCCCAATGATGAATGTAATTGTATGGTATACCTAGATTGTACCAATAAACTCAATAAAAAGAAAAAAAATAAAAAATTAATTTTATTCGTACATTTTAGGTATCCTGTACAATGATATTCATCATTGGAAATTTGTACCTTTACTAAATATATCTTGGTTCTTATTTTTCCTCATTTTCCTGCCCTCCCTTCAACCCTTTCACCCCTCCCCAGGGATGAAAATTTAAAAGGGTTAAGAGGAAAAAATAGAGAAGCAGCAACAGAAAAAGAGATTAAAAGCAAGGTTAGAAGACAAAGGAAAATTATACAAGCTTTGGGAAATTGGTAAAGAAGACATGCAGGAAAGAGAGAAGGGAGAAATAAAGACAAGAACAGAACAAAACAACAATCACAAAAACTAGAAGCAATGTTCACACTCATATACAAACAAAAGAAAACCAAAAAAGGAAGAAAAAAACAAAGTTAGAAAAGAAGGAAAAGAAAAAGAAGTCCACTTCAGGATGTGTCTCTGCCATGATTGGTAGAGGGGGCAGGCAGAATCTAGATCTGTGCCAACCAGCAGCAGTAGAATTATGCCAGGGTGGTAGATAATCCCAGCAAGCCTGTACCTTTAGTTTCACTGAAGTTCAGGCTGCTTCTGATTTCTTCCTGTGAGGCCAGGACCTGCGATATTCCCCCCACAACACTTCCGGTGCGATCTACCAGCTTGACATCTGCTCCCCGCCAGATTGAACTTGGCTCCCTGGCCTCCTGCTACCTAGAACTCCGCTGTTCTTCACCCTGACACTGGGGGCCTCTAGATGGAGCCAACATGCAGCTGCTCTGAGTTGAGCTCACTTGGTCCCTTTCCAAAATGGTGACTCACCACTCACTGTCTGGTGGGGGACATATGACCCAGGAACACTCACAAGCCACTGCAGTTCATAACATCCACTGTTGCGTTCCACCAATGCATTTCTCTGTGGAGGACTCTGGGGTCTTCAAGTTGTCACTGAGCATTTGGTGGTTGAGCTGCCGCACCCACACCACAAACTGAGGCTCAGGGAGAAAGTGCCATTTGCCACCTCCTACTTTTGCACTGAGGTCCCTCTCTTCATCCTCCTCACGGGCTCCTAGTTTTACTTCAGATCCTTGATGGGCTCCAGGGAGTCACTTTCCTCCTCCTTTTCATCACAGTGCTATATTCTAGTGTCTGAAATTCAAATCTTGGAGAATGTGTTTCTCTGCTGCTCATGACTCTGCCATCTTCCTGGAAATTTGGGGGTCTGATTTTTTTGAGGACTTTATATAACCTAGATGTTAGTCCTATGTCTGAGGAATAGCTAGAAAATTTGTTTCCCGTTCTATAGGTTGTCTCTTCCCTCTGTCAGTAGTTTTTTTTTTTTTCAGTGCAGAAGCTTTGAAATTTAATGTGATCCCATTTGTCCATTCCTAGTATTTCCTATGCAACTGGATTTCTGCTCAGAAAACCCCTGCCTATGCCTATGGCTTTAAGAGCTTTACCTATTTTGTCTTCCATCAGTTAAGTGTTTCTGTTTTAATATTTATATCTTTGATCTATTTTGATTTTAGTTTAGTATATGTTGAAAGATATGAGTCTGGATTCAGTCTTCTGCGTGTGGATAGCCGGTTTTCCCAGTACCATTTGTCAAAGAGGCTATGTTTTCCTGCAGTGAAAATTTTTGGAGCCCTTATCAAAGATCAGGTAGTTGAGTATGCCGAGAGCTGTTTTTGGGTCCTCTCCTCTGTTCCATTCATTCACAAATCATAGTTTTTTGCCAGTAACATACTGTTTTTATCACTGCAAGTTTGTAGTATAACTTGAAGTCTGGGATTGTGCTGCCACTTGCCTGGCTCTTTTCCAAGGACTGCTTTTGCTAATTCTAGGTCTCTTCTTGTTCCATATACATTTTAGGATTCTTTTCTTTAGTTCTGTGAAGAGTGCTATTGATATTTTGATTGAGATTGAGTTACATCTGTACATCAGTTTTGGAAGTATGGCCATTTTGATTATATTTGTTCTGCCTATCCAGGAATAGGGGATATTTGTCCAATTTTTTATATCCTCTTGGCTCTCCTTTTCTAGAGTTCTGTAGCTTTCAGTGTAGAGGGCTTTTACTTCCTTGATTAGGTTAATTCCTAAGTATGTAATTTTTCTTGATACTATTGTGAAAGATATTGTTCCCTTAATTTCTTTCTTGGTGAGTTTATTATTGGTGTACAGGGACACTATTGATTTTTGTGTGTTGTTTTTGTATCCTGCTATGCTAATGAACTTGGTTACTATTTCTAGGAGTCTTTTTATAGAATTTTTTTGGTCTTCTATGTAGGATATCATGTCACCCGAAAATAATGATAATTTGACCCCCTTTTTTGCTATACATATTCCTTTTATTTCTCTCTCTTGCTTGATTTCTCTGGCTAATATTCCTAGAACTGTACTGAACAGGAGCCATGATAGTAGATATCTTTATCTTGTTCCTGATTTTAGAGGGAAAGCTTTCAGCTTCTCCCTATTTAATATGATTTTGGCCATTGCTTTGTCATAAATTACTTTTATCAGACTGAGATATGTATAGACATGATATTTTAGAGTAAGCTTATACATATATAAGAAATAGGATGTCTAAGAATTACCGAGGCAGCAAAGATTAAGGGAATAGAAAGTGTGAAGCTAGGTGTGAGGATTTACTATTTTAAAATAAAGGGTTATCAGAAAAGGTTTCTCATGGTCTTTGAATAGAGCAAGAACTGTAATTCTCTATGGGAAGGCAGTTCCTGGCAGGCTGTATCCACAGATCCTAGAGAGCAAAACTTCCAGTAATAGCAAAAAGCTCAGCAAAAGTAGAGTGGAGTGAGGGAAGAGAAAAGCAGTTAGAGGGTTGGGTGGGCATAGATAGTGAGAGTCCCATTGACCATTTTACAGACGTTGGTTCTAACTCTGTAATATGGAAAGAAAGTTAGGAGCAAAGCAGAGAAATGACCAGAGTTACAATGTTAATGGATCGCTCTGCCTACCGTGAGGAAGACTGAGGAGCAGGAGGATGTCAGGGATAGAGCTGGAAATCCAGATGCAGGTGTTTGAGAGGTGACAGTAGTTTTAGTCACAAAACTGGCAATGGAAGGGATGAGGAGTGGTCTTATGTAATACGAAGTTTGTGTCCACCGTCTTGGGTGTAGAGTGTGAGAAGAAAAGGCATCAGGATGACTTGGAATTTTAGATTGGATGGTTTTGATGCCTTCGTTCCACCCAAAGGTTCCATTTGCCTCTAATACGAAAGAGAAATAAGCAACAAGCTGTTGATCTGTATATGTAACATAGAAATAGCTAAGACTCGTGAAAAACTGAATGGGCACCAGGATTTGTAAGCAAATTTATTAATCTAGATCACAGGATTTTCTTGATACAAGAAATCATACCCAGTTGGATTATTACCAATCACTGCTTTTGAGCTGTGGAAATGATAAACTTCCTTTTTGTGTTGGCTGCTGAAAAGCTAAGTGCTAATTTAGTTAGTTCTCATCACACAACACACCCTCCCAATGCTTAGTGTCCTTTTTCTCTTTATTTTTTATTGGTACGTGTTTGCAGTACATAATGATTGCATTCCTTGTGGGGAGCTGGTACCTGTACACAGCACGACTCAATTCTGTTTTCATTTCCTTCCCTGCCCAGCACCTCTCCATCTCTTGGTCCCCTTCCCTTTTGTGAATATCCTATCTCCCTGTTTCCTATTATTCATCTTTTATATTGTTTTTAAAATTTTATTTGTACTTTGGGCTTCTCAAATGAGAAAAACAATGCAATATTTAGGCTTGAGTGTCTGATTTATTTCACTTAAATTGCTGGTTCCAAGGTGAATCCATTTTTCTACAAATGAATCATATTTATCTTCTTTATTGCAGAGTCATACTCATTGTATATTAATACCTTTTTTCTTTATTTTGCTCTATACAAAGCTTAGTATCTTAATGCTTTAAACTAAATTTATTTGTCTTTTTTGCTTTTTGGGGGTGTGAGTACACTCCCACTCTACTAGAATTATTATTTTTTATTTTAGGATAAGGTTTCACTGAGTTGCCCTGGATGACCTCAAACTCTTTATCCTCCTGCCTCAATCTCCTGAGTAGCTAAGATTACAGATATGTACCATCATGCCTGGCTAACACCAAACATTTTAATAACCAATTATTTACTGAATTGGCAGTTTGTGCTGAGCTCCACTGACTGGATTTTTCTTGTCTGATTTACTTACGTGGCTACTACAGTCAGCGGTCCAGCTGGTACTGGCTGTTCTGGTGTTTCCAGAAGCCCAGCCCAGAGCTTATCACATAGAGGCTGGGATTCAAGTGGAAGAAGCAGAAACTGCAGTGTATCTGGAGGCTCTCAGAAATCAGTGCTACATGCCCTGAATTCTTCTGTCAGAAAAGTTGCAAAGCAGCAAGCGAAGCTTCTTTTGACTGGAAGAATTACAAAGAATTGGTGGCCAGTTTCAGTCTACCACTTGCAGATTTGTGATTCTGAGAAAATGTGCAAAAGGGATGACACAAATTTTGTATTAGTTTCATTCCTGGCTTCAATATATATATCCTTATGTTTGTCTGCACTTCAAAATTTCCCCTCTGCTTCTTATTTGCTATCATATTGTTCCTTATTCACATTATAAAGTGATCTTTAAAACTCTTATCTACTCTACTGTATTCCATTTCCAATTTTCAATTAAACTTTTAACCTGATATCTAGAATACTTTGCTATAAGGAACTTTTCCTTAGCTTTGTGTGGGTTTCTGTAGGACTTCACAGTTTCATACAAACTTAAAGTTAGTTATCACATACCCAAGGAAGCTAATATTCCCCATCTGTCCCTGGTTAGACCTGTTGAGGCCCAGAGACAACCTGCATTCACATCCAATGAAGAGAGGATTATCCAGCATGTTAAGAGTGACAAACCATCCTAACTGCCTCAGTGTACACTATGGGGATATTTTATTCTAGCTTCACCTCTGTAAACTGAGAGGCTTGAGACTTATCTGTTGAATGGAAATGAAATCTCTACATGTAGAGGGCTGAGGAAGAAACCCTTCCACACTCTTTTGCTGTGGTTTGCTTCTCTTCTTTAAGCAGCTAGAAATTGGAACAGATACAACTGTAAAAATGAACACTGATGTTCTTAACAGTTGGAAAACAGTTCTGGAGGACCAGGTTTCTGTAAGGGGTTCTTATGTCTAAAAACCAAATCTATACCAAGAAAGATTGTATTGCTGAAGCCAAGTCCCCAGTGACTCAGTTGGGTCTGTGGGCATGGGGACTGCTGAGAAAAGCTCTTCCTATTAATATCTTCAGGAAGTGCATTTTTATTTTAAAATAATCATATTGACATCAGTAGGATTTAGGTCACAGCAGAACAGGTCAAATGATAGGCATCAAAAGGAATTTTTAGCAAAGCTGTTCTTGTTGCCTCCCACTGATCAGCAAGGCAGACCTGTGGAGTAGCTGTATAGGGAGCTCCTGGAGAGATGAGAAGACCTATGTAACCAGTGTATAACAGGTGTGAAAACTAATGGGCAAGGGGTAAATGCGTAAGTCGAGAGCAGGCACAGAAAAAAAAAAAATAGAGGAGCTGAGAAACATGATGGAATCCCAACATAGGAAACAAATGGAATCCATGAAACAGATGCAAACAGATTTCCAGGATGTTAAATACTCTATTGAAAGTTTGTGCAGCAGAACAAGCCAATGTGAGGACAGAATTTCAGATATAGAAGATAGGATTGCAATTAGTGAGCAGGAAAATAAAAATTTCTTAAAAATAGTAAGGTACCACAAGAAATCACTCCAGCAGCTTCTAGAAAATGCAAAGAAGAATAATATAAGACTGATTGGAGTCAATGAAGAAACAAGAGAGAGTGATAATGACAAAAAACAAAAGCAAAAACAAAAAAACCCCAAAGCTGTTCACCGAAGTAATGGCAGAAAACTTCCCAAGTAGGGGAAAAGAAATTGACATACGGATAAATGAGGCATATGGGACTCCAACTAGCCATGATAAAAAAAAAAATCTACACATAGGCATACAATAGTTACAATTCCAGAAACTCAACAGAAGAACTACCTTCTACATGCAGTTAGAGAAAAGAAACAAATCACATACAAAGGAGGCCCATCAGAATCACAGCAGACTATTCAACACAAACCCACAAGGCAAGAAGAGTATGGAGTAATGTATTTCAAGCCCTAAAGGAAAACACCCTTCAACACAGATTGATGTACCCTGCAAAACTATCTTTCAAATTGATGGAGAAATAAGATACTTTCATGACAAAGAGCCTTTAGAAACTTCATGAATACCAAACCAGCACTCCAAAACATTTTAAACAATATCCTAGGAAAAGACAATGAGGATCACAACTCCAGGAAGCCCGGCAGAATGAATCCATTAGGCACGACAAGAAATTAAATGCAAAGGGGGAGAATCCACCAAATAGAAAAAATCATGACAAGGATAAGTCAATACATATCAGTTATAATCATCAATGTTAATGGTCTCAATTCAGCAATCAAAAGAAATAGATTGTCAGAATGGGTCAAAAAGCAAGATCCAACAATGTGCTGCATATAAGAAACATACTTAATTCAAAAAGAAACTCACAGACTGAAAGTTGAAGGGTGGAAAACAATTCTCCATGCAACAGGAACCCCCCAAAAATCAGGAGTAGCTATCCTCTTTGCAGATCAAATGGATTTTAAATCAACACTGATTAAGAGAAACAAAGGACACTACATCCATGTAAAGGGAACAATCCAAGAGGAAGAGATGACAACCATTAATACATATGCACCAAACACGAGTGTGTCTGACTATATAAAAAAATACTAACATGAAAAATCATATAAGCACTAATACACTAGTAGTGGGGAACCTCAATATTCCACTGTAACAAATAGATAGATCAACTAGACAAAAAAGTAAACAATGAAATACTAGACTCAATCAAACTCTTGAACAAATGAACTTAACAGATGTTTACAGAGTGTTCCACCCCACAAAATCAGAATACACATTCTTTTCAGCTGCACATTTATCATTCTCCAAAATAGACCATGTACTCTATCATAGAACATGATTAGTAAGTGCAAAAGAATTGAAGTTATCCCTGTATATTTATTATCAGACTATAGTGTGATGAAATTGGAGATCAATAGCAAAAGAAAGTGCAAGAATTTTACAAGCAAATGGAAATTAAACAATACACTTCTGAATAACCAATGGGCCACAGAGGAAATTAAATAAATCAGACAGTTCCTACAATTAAATGACCATGACAATACAACATGTTGGATCTATGGGACACAATGAAAACAGTCTTACAAGGGAAATTCATAGCAGTGAATACTCATATTAGGAAAACAGAGTGAGCTCAATTACAAAACCTGATGGTGAACCTCAAGCTTCTAGAAAAAGAAGAGCAGGACAAACCCAAAGCTCATACAAGGGAGGAAATTATAAAGATCAGGGCAGAAATCAATGCAATGAAGACTATGAGAACAATACAAAAAATCAATGAAGCCAAGAATTGGTTGTTCAACAGAGTAAAAAGAATTGACAAACCCTTAGCCAACCTTTACAAAAAGGGGGGGGGCAAATTTATGCAATTAGGAATGAAAAGGGTGAAATTACAAAGAACTCAGCAGAAATCCAGATGATCATCAATACCTAGAGGACCTATACACTAATAAGATGGATAAAAGATCTAAATATTAAAACAGAAACACTAAACCAGCTGGAAGAGAGGTTAGGGTAGAACTTTTAAAGACCCTGATGTAGGAAAAGATTTATGAACAAACCTCAGTCACCCATGAACTAGCACAAACAATCAACAAGAGGGACATCTTCTTATTAAAAATCTTCTGCACAGCAAGAGAAATGACCAACAGTGTGAAGAGATAATCCATAATGTGGGAAAGATTTTGTTCCTTAGACAAAGGCATACTATCTAGAATACATAAAGAACTTTAAAAAATCAGACCTTCCAAATTTAAAGACATAATCTAAAGATGGGCATCTGAAATGAACAGGCATTTCTCAGACAAAGAAGTAGAAATAGCAAATAAGTATATAAAAAAAATGTTCAACCTCACTGGTTATTCGAGAAATGCAAATGAAAACCATGCTGAGATTCCACCTCACCCCAGAAAGAATAGCTTCTATCATGAAATCAACCAATAACAAATGCTGGCAGGGCTGTGAGGAAAGAGGAACCCTGCTCCACTGCTGGTGGGAGTGCAGACTGGGGCAACCACTGTGGAAATCAGTATGGCGATGCCTCAAAGAACTAGGATTTGAAGTCCCATTTATTGACCAAGCTATTCCCCTGCTGGTTATCGTCCCAAAAGAATTTAAAAAATCATAACACAGTGATACATGTGCACCCATGTTCATAGCAGCACAATTAGTGATAGCTAAAACTTGGAAGCAGCCCAATTGCCCATCAATGGGAAACTGGATAAAGAAAATGTGTGTGTGTGTGGGGTGTGTGTATGTGTTTCATAAAATGGAATACTACTCAGCCATAAAGAATGAGAAACTAGAGACATTTATAGCTAAATGGATGCACATTGAGGTGATATTCTTAAGTGAAATAAATGGGACAGGTGTAAATACAGAATAATTTCTCTCGTATGAGAAACTGAAAGTGTAAATAAGGACTAAAAGGTATAACAGATAATGTGAAATAGGAAGAAAAGGTGCAAAGGGGAAGGGGGAAAAGAAAGAAGGGAATTAAATTAATACGAGAAAAAAATGGAAACAAAGTCTTTGTAGATAGGGAGGGGTGGAGGGGTTGAAGGGAGGGCAGGGGGACTGGGAAAAATAAGAACCAAGAAGGATTATGTAAAGGTGCAAATTCCCAGTGATGAAAGTCATTATATTGTATACCTTAAATGTGCCAATAAAATTAATTTTAAAAAATAGAAAAGTACTACTCAGCCATAAAGAATGAGAAAGTAGATTCATTCATAGTTAAGTGGGTACATTTTGAGGATATACTTCTAAGTGAAATAAATAAGGCACACACATGCAAATACCGAATAGTATCTCTGGTGTGAAAAACTATAATAGTACTCAAGATCCTAATGAGACACTCAGCAAATGGGAAGAAAAGGACCAAAGGTGTAGGGACAGTGAGAAGGACAGGGAAGGGGGAATAAGGGAAAAGGAAAAAAATATGAGAAAATGTAAAAATGGAATTAAAGTGTTTGAAG
>NW_022900915.1:5611884-5632660 GCF_012274545.1 Fukomys damarensis
GGAGGGGAGGGTGAAGGGAGGGCGGGGACAAGGGGAAAAAATGAGAACCAAGACCTGGCATGTAAAGGTACAAGATCCCAGTAATGAATATAACTGTACTGTCTACCTAGAATGTACCAATAAATTCAATTAAAAAATAGAAAAGTACTGAATTTCCAACAATTGAGGTGACAGTGGGAAGAGCATGTATGGGAATCTGTGTTAAATGATTTTTAGAAAACAGGATATACACAGAATGCATGCAGAAATTTAAGTAAAATTGGCCTAAAAAATATGAATGTAGAATTAGAAACTAGAGACATTTATAGCTAAATGGGTGCACACTGAGGCCGTACCCTTAAGTGAAATACATAGGACACACGTGTGTAAATACAGAATGGTTTCTCTAGTGTGGGAAAATGAAAGTGTAAGTAAGGACCAAAAGATATAATAGATAAAGTGAGATACGACGAGAAGGTGCAAAGGGAAGGGGATGTGGTAAGGGAAAGGGAAAAGAAAGAAGGGAATCGAATTAATTTGAGAAAAAGAAAAAATGGAAACACAGTCTTTGTAGATTGGGAGGGGAGGAGGGGTTGAAGGGAGGGCAGGGGAATGGGGAAAAAAAAAAGAATCAAGATGGATTATGTAAAAGTGCAAATTTCTGATGATGAATGTCATATTGTATACCTTAAAAGTACCAATAAAATTAATTTTAAAAAATGAATGTAGAAAATAAATTATTTTAAATCAGTACCTTATTTTACTTCTTAGTATCTTAGTTTAGATATGATGTAATTTAAAAATAGATGTGTGATAAATAGAAAGTACAATTATTATTTTACACAATTTATGAATTTTATAGATTCAATTTGGCCTCATACTCACACTCTCTCTTATGCATAGTCTCAGGGGGGAAAGTGAGAGCGGCTCTCAGACTTGGGGTGGTCCTGCACCTAGGCATATATGTTATAGTAGGAGGTGGCTTTGTTGGAGGTCTTGCAGGGTGGCAGCTGTTGGGTGGGGCAGGAAACACAAATCCTCCTCCTGGTTCTCTAGCCCCAGTGTGGTTTCCATTTCCTGTTTTAAAGAGTGAATGGAAAACTGAATTCTTTACAGTTTGTGTGGCCCCACTGATAAATTCTATGGAAATACTGCTATTAGGGGACCCTGAAGGGCTCCCACTTGTCACTGACTAATCCTTCATCAGCTCTGGAAAGAGACTTGAAGGAAGTAGGGGGAATGGATACTTGTTTATTGGAGATGCTCTTTGCATAAAACAGAATTACTTTTATTATCAACAGAAAAAAGGAGTTAGTATAAACTTTGGGGGTCATGGTTGATATCTTTCCTCTCTGTTTCTGTTGTGAAAAAAATAGGAAAATGTTAGGCACACAATATAGAGAAAAAAAACTTAAAACAGACACTGAAAAGCATTTTTCTCCTGTACCATGAAAACCATTTATGTGGCCAAGGAGACAAGGAGAATTAAACTGCCAGGTTTCTGGAGAAAGAGTTAACTGATAAAACTGGCATTTGAAGGAACTGGCTCTTTAAGATGTGAATTTATTTTGTTGGTCAAATGTGTTTATTCTTACAAAAATGTCTTGTGTCATTATTTATTCTACACAGACCTTTACATGCATGCAATCAGCCCAAGGAAGAGGTTAGCAGGATGTTGTAGAAAGCACAACGTGTGACAGCATAAAAAGAAACCTCATTAATTAAAGTGGCTCACATAGGTTACAGCATTTGATGTATCTCTCTCCTATTTAGCTGGGCTGTTTTGATCCTTTGGGCTGTTAAGTATATCTCTTGGGGCTTATGAATGATTCTTCTGTGCAGTTTTCCTTGGTCCTCTAAGAAATTCAAACAACTAGCTCCTCGGCAGAGCCAAACCCACCTTTCTTCCAGATGTGGTCCGGAAACAAAGAGGCCTGGCTGAGGTTTACCTCAGTTGGGATTGAGCCCAGCACAGCTCCGCCCAACTCTATCCTGCCAAACTAGGGATGGGAAGGATGCAAACAATAATGAAGGAAAGTGGTGACACTTGTGAACTGTGGACTTATCCTGGCTTAGTTATTTGTGCTAACAGAGGGCACAGGAAATGGATGAGATCAGGGTGAGCTCGAGGTTTGTTTTCGTTGACATCATGAAAGCAGCTGCTGGTCTATTGTATGTCCATACAACGTAGGCCCTGCGGTCGGAAGACTGCACATCCTGAATGCTCCCAACAATCCTGGAGTAGGGTAAACATTGATTAGAAGTCTTTCAATGTAAGCAGCAATTTAATCTGACAGCAAAAGCAATTGACTGCGAGAACACGAGGTGGCTAAGAGAATTTGGGGAAAACTGAAGACAGAGGGGGTCAGGTTCTGAGATCTAGATTGCAGGAAGTGACTCACAGTTTACTTGGGGTGCTGGTTGGATGAAAAACAAGAGAACTTTTTCTGTCTTTGCATTGTTCTACTTAAAATTCAAATTCTGGGAAGACAGAACCTACCTCAGGTGAGCAGAAGCCTATGAAACCCTGTATGACCATAGAGAATGGCGGTTAGCAGTTATCCGGAGCCGAACTGGTATGTTATGAATACAGCTGAGAATGTGGCTCTGGTAGTAACTAAATAAACAAAAAGATGTGCCCCAGACTGAGATTTAGAAAGCTAAACCTAACTTGCATAATATCACGCAATGCATGAGTGGTGGCAGCCAGGATTGTAACCTATTTTTATTGCCTCTCAAAAGCTCTCCTTTCTCACTCTGCTATGCTACCTCTCTGATCAGATTATAGACAAGGATCACACATGGTGTCTTTTCTGTCGCTGTTTGCAACCCAGGTAAAAAGGAAGATTGGAGTAAGTGTGGATGGGGGAGGAGATTGGCTTTACTAGCAGACAAGTCCCACGATACTCTTCTCAGATACCTTTCATTTAGGCATTCTTTGCCCCTTGTCCTCTGACTTTATTCATACGGCTCCACCTTCTCTTTGTCTGCGGTACTCCATCAGCGCTCCCTTTTCTAATTCTACAAAGAGGAACTTCTCAGGGCTTGCTCTGAGGTCCTTGCTTCATGAACTCTCAACCTACAGGAATGATTCCTCATTAGCTATGGACAAGATAAAGTCCCAGTGTCTCAATATGGCCTTCAGGGCCCTTCATATCTGGTCCCCAACTTAACTAACAATGTTTCTTTTAAAGTTATTATTTATGAGTTTGTTTTATTTTTAAAATTAAAAAAATCAATTGACACGTAATAAGTGTACATATTTATGGAGTGCATGCATAGAATGGAGAATGATCAATTTTGAGCAATTAGCACATCCATCGCCACAAATACAAATTATTTATTTATGCTGAAAGTAACCTTATCTTTGTTCTTCATGGCACCGTTATTCAAGTACCCTCGGCTTAGCTCTTTTTTGTGTTCCAATATGACGTCACGTTATGACTTCCAACACTTTCTCGTGAAGTTGTTTTTCCTATTAGCCAAACTCTGCTTCTTTCTGCAAAGTCCATGGAGACCATGTCTAATAGCTCTGCACTTTACTCACCTCTGCATTTTCCAAGAGCCTGTACCATTCCTCTGAGACAGCTTCTATGGCCCTTAAGTATACACAATCATTTAACCTTTTGTGGTTACCTGGTTTCTCCAAATTATTTCTAGACTTTTGGAGTGAAAATCTTTTTAGGCCTGGGTAAAAGATACCAATAAAGTGTCATTTAACTTGTTTATTTGTTTTTGTTTGGTACCAGGGATTGAACTCCGGGTCTTGTGCTTATGAGGCAGGCGAAGGAACCACTAAGCTAAATCCCCGGCCCTAGTCAATTCATTTAAAACATAACCCTGGGGCCGGGAATTTAACTCAGTGATTCCGCTATCTGCCTTGCAAGCACAAGGACCCAAGTTACATTAAAAAAAAAAAAACAAAACAAAAACAGTACTGTCTCGGAGGAGAGATTATTGTACCTCTTTCCCTGCCTACAGCACCACAAGACAACCTCAGTGCAGGGCTGCCTCATGGTACAAATAAGAGGTGCAGCCCATCATCCCGGATGAGGCATACAGTGCTCCCAGAATGGTGTGGGCAAGCAGCAAAAATCAAGATAGCCCTCCTAGAAGAAGGGAAGGTACAAAACCAATGCCCCTATGGTAAAAGTAGACGTGCCCCAAACTGAGACTTAGCCGAACATAACTTGACTACTCTTACACAGCACACTAAGGGAAGATTCTGAAGAAATAATTCCAAGAAACATGTTCAGAGGCTTTCCAGTAAAATCCTCACTACGAAACTACCCATCCCTTGGGTGAGGTCTAACTTCCTGTGGTATCCGTGAGTCTTACTTATGGAGAGTTAGAATCCTCTTCCTCCTTTTATTCATTCATTGGACGTTTTCTGGTCCCTGCTTGGGGAAGTGTATTAGAGGTCGGCTTCCTAAGTGCTGGTACATCACCATGGGCCTTGGGACCCTGACTTAGGTCTAATGATCACTAATGCACAGGCCTGCGACTCTAAATGTACTTCTGCAGTTTCCCTCAGTGCAGGGAAGCCAGAGTCAGGTAAAGCAGAAGGCAGGAGGAAGCCTGGGCTGGAAAAGCAGGCAGCTCTGCTGGCCAAAAGGCTGCTTTTCCAACAGTTATTGGAATAGGCTGTTTGCACCTGAAGCAATCTGGAGATGGCTGCTCATGTTGACTCTCTATATTTCACTCTGAAAATCATGTAAGGTATTCCCTGGTTTTCCTTTGGAAAATGTCTACAGTACATCCTGATATTTAATCTGCAGCTCTGGGGGTTGGTGACTAATGTGAGCTGTAGGTTTTTGGCTATTTCAACTTAATCTACTAATAACTTCTTTTAGACTGACAGGAAAAGGGGGGGCAATTAAACGACACAGGCAACTAGTGTACTTTTCCTAAACATTCTTAGTAAAACAAATGTGCATGTGATTTTTAGAATTTTAAAAGTTTGGTATAAATAAAATGGTTAACCCTTTTAAAAGCCACGACCTCAGTACCTATTCAAAGAAGTACAAGGTTTGGGTGGGGTCTTCTCTGTAGCAGCCAATATCTTGACATTTCACTGCATACACAAATGTCTGGTTTATGAGACTCTGGGAGCAGTTACACAGAGGGTGGGGTAGACAAAACAAAAAGCAGGGCTTAAATTGTGCTTGGAAAACAGTTTTGGATTCAGTGGGAGCCAAAACCATGGGAACTGGCCGATATCCTTAGGGCTTGAAAAGATCCAAATAGGCTTACCATGTAGGGGAAGTATGAACAGCCCTGGACTGCAGCCAGACAAATTGCATTCTGGCCTCACTTGCTTAGAAACCAGCACTGTCCTGAGTTGTCTTACAGATGTGGGCCTCTTCACCTCCCACTATGAGTAGGTTTCTAAAGGCTTTTCTAACTGACTTTGCATTTACACCAAGTCAGCCTAATGAAGACTACGATGTCTTTGTCCTCCATCTTATTTACCTTCCTGGGGGCTCTGTAGGTGTAAAGGCCCTAGTTGGGTTTGTGGCTTGGTCTTCCATTGCTGACACCCACAATTCCAATGAATGATGGGGTGGAGTGTGGAAGTAGTAAATTCTGGTGATAACAGGACTCTGAAAGGTCATAGAGGTACAGACCACTTAGGAGACTTGTCCCTGATACTGCTTACCTGGATGTAGTCCTGCAATTCAGTCTGAACGCAGAAGTTTTGGGGCCGTATCTGGGAAGAAGCCCATGTAAAGACGTGGGCTCATCTTCCTAGAAGTGATCAGGGTGCCGGTGGGCAGAGAAAGAGGGAAAGGTGCTCGTGCCTACGAAAGTGTCCATCCATGCTGCAAGGAAAGGTCATCCTAGGACAGAAACGGGCTTAAAGAGGTTGTGATGGAATTAAAATTCAGCTCCTCCTGATTCAAAAGTCTACTTCTTTTAATTACAAGGCCACACTGCTTTGTTGCTTGAATTAACAAACATAATGATCTGTACACTGTATTTTAGGTCCCCCCTGCTCTATACATGAAAGGATTTCCAAGGACAATTAGGATCAGAAATGTATACTTCGTCTTATTAAGCAAAACAAGCAAACATGGATTTGTATTGATTGGGGAAAGAAAGCATACTTTAAAACAAAAGAGCAGATGTCAAGTACAGGCTGGGCTGAGATTGTACGTAGGCATATAATTTAACTTCCTGTGGGCTGGCAATGCATTTCCATCTTCCCCGTCTCTTTCAATATAAAGGTTCCTGAAGTTTTTCTCCTACTTTAAATATGGTGCTATATTCTTATTTTTCTCAGTGGATGCATCTTAAAAGAGCTTCCAGTGATCCCATGAGATCCCAAAGATGGGTGACTTAGACTCCAGTGACAGAAGCATGAAAGAAAGTCACTGTCTGCATAAATTAGGCAATTCTGTTGTATTTTGAAGAGGAGAGAGATTTTTCAGACTTTTATTCTTGAGAAGCATTAGTATTTCTGAACGATTAAGTTCTTAAACCGTATGAAATTGCCATTTTCTAGGTTGAATATGGCCAAAGATTGAGTTGCCATGCCTCAGTTTGATACAGCTTGGTGCCTGAAGTTTTGCAGGACTCGAACCGAGGCTCTGCAATCTTAGTCATACTTCTCACCCTCAGCCACTAGCATGTTTTTTGTGAAACAAGGCAGCAGTCAGTGCGAAATAAAACCTTATTTAGAAAGATTATGAGTGATCCTGCTTGCTATTCCCAGATAATGAAAAAGGAAGGATATTTAAATTTAGTGTAACTGTTAATGTTGTCCTCAGTTCTTTTCTTTCTTTTTTTGGTACTGGGGATCAAACTTGGGTCCTTCACTTGCGAGGCAGGTGGCGGAACCACTGAGCTAAATCCCCATCCCTGCCCTGTTATTTTCAATGTTAATTTGCAAACATAATCAACTTTCATCTTCTACAAATAAGTAACAAAGAGAGAAGGCATTAAACAGGACCAAAATGTTAAAGGTGACAAATCCAAATGGAAGACCCTGACTACTAGTACATGTAGTCGCTGGATTTGATTTGCATGCCTGGGCTTATGTCATAGTTTACTCTTGTTCAGGTTTTCTATAATTTAGCCAAGGTAGTTTCTGAGACAAATGTGAAGTTAACTGGAACGACAACACAGCATAGAAAATGTGGTCAGCAAGCAGTTTCCAGAGACATAACTCGTGGTTTTCAGTGCTCACAGTGAGAGAACTGCAGCACAGCTACCATAGGAGGCCCTGGAATGTCCTCTTTCCCCCGGTCACCTCTGCTCCTTCCCACTAACAACATGAAACGATGTGTGTTTTTACATGTCAGTATTAACAATGCACTGGAAATAATTTAAACTGTGAATATTTAAACTCACATTTTAATGTCAACTTTGAAATGTGCACAGGTAATCTCCGAATTTACAAAATTCCTTTAGGGGTCCGCAAACCACCCCAAAAGAAGGAACATTGCTGTAGACAAACAGAACAAATAGGCATGCACACACCTCTAGGGTGTCCTGGGGACCTTGAACTGAAGATTTTAAAAAATGATAAACATTAGCAAAAATGAGTTGAACAAAATAATGGGTTTGCGACGTTTTCACACATGCAGGTACCAAATTTGATCTATTGACCTACCCTATTACCCTCTCTTGCCCACAATATACCATACCCCTACCGCTTTCTGAATAGTTCCTCTACTTCCACGTACTTTTTTTTTTTTTTTTGGTACGGGGGATTGAACTTGGGTCCTTGTGCTTGCAAGATAGGCCACTGAACCACTGAGCTAAATCCCCAGCCCTCCATGTATTTTTTTGATTCTACATATGAGAATATATGTGATACTTGTCAGAGTTTGCTTTATTTTGCTTTAACGTGATCATTGTGCACGAATGAAATTCCATTCTTCTTTGTGGCCAAATAATACTCCATTGTGTATACATACCCACATTTTTTGGGGGGTACTGGGGATTGAACTCGGGATTCTGTGCTTGTGAGGCAGGCAGCGGAACCGCTGAGCTAATCCCCAACCCATTATACCACATTTTCTTCATCCATTCATCTATTAATGGGCACTTAGCTGATTCCCCACCCGGACAACTGGTGCCATGAAAAACATGGGTGTGCAAGTTATCTGTGAAAAACTCCTCAAAGTGGCCATTTCCTCTAGCACAATCTAACCGTCTTTCGTTTTCTGTGTAAAGCGCCTAATGGCATCAATTCTCAAACTGCTTCATGGGACATTTCCAGCTAAATTCTCAATATTCAGGGTGTTGCTCAATATTCAGAGCTGGAATCAAATTTGGTTCCAGGTAATTTCACATTACAATACTCATGCTGTACCTGTAATGGATGCCAGATGTAACTGAAAATGCATGCTAAGTTTTAAAGGATACCCCGAGGCAAATACTTTTCTACTGCACGTAGCTAATTTCTGATTGGCAAAGAACAGCATTAAGCTCAGTCACATTTCCCTGTTTTCCTATTTCCTGGGTGAACATGTTAAGCACACACAGATTCTTAAGCCATGTATTGAACTGGAAATATTTTTGTTTTCAGCAATGTTCAAAAGAGAATGCATGTTAAGTAACTTGTGAGTATCTACCCCTTCTCTGCTGAGTAAAATGTACAGCATTTCAAGAGATATGCTTTGGGTTAATTTTTGGGGAAGAGGGCCATTTGGCCAGGGGTATGGTTGCTAATACTTTTGCTTAAAAGTCTGTTCCTGGGAATATTTCTATCTTAAAGAAAGATGAGTCTCTAAAAAGGTGCTTTACTTCTTCCAGGATGCTTTAGCGTACTTTAACGTGACTGCACTCTAAGTCCACCTGTGGGAGGTGCAGAAACTCTCCGGTCACTAGAAGATGGGTCTGAGGAAGCCTAGACACTATGCAGAATGACCAGTGTCTCTGGATTATGTCCTCATATCTGCATGTGACTTTTTATTGTAATTATCAGTTGTACACTCCTGTTCACTTCATTTTACAGGTTCAACATTACTTTCCTGATAAGAAGCTTGGCTGTCTGTCCACTCCTTTAATACAGGTCCCTTTAAAAAAGCCGCCTGCTGTCCCATAAATGCAACAAGGGTTATCATCCCAGAAAACTCTGAGCCAGAAAACTACCCCAAAATAAGCTTTATTGCAAGAAAAGTGTCATATTTCATACACAGACCTACAAAAACAAAACCGAAAAACCGTAAATTTTTCCTCACAAACACTTGATTACAAATTTACAGTTTTTTCTTTTAGTTATTAAGAACAAAGTCAAAAACACCCAAAACACTGGATATAGTTGGTTAGTAATCTTTGGTCAACAGAGGTGTGAGAGGAACAACTGGGAGTCTGGATGTTCTTTGGCCATTTCACATACGAGGTCTGGTCACTGGTCGAGGGATAGGTTCTTGGGTAAAGGAGAACACAGAAACATACTTTTATTAGCACCTCCTGGTACAATATCTTTTTAAACGACTAAAGCAAACTAAACATAAATTCATTGTACAAACATCTTTCATACACAATAAGCTATGATAAAATGAGGCATATGGTGTATAACTACAGTATTAATGAAAATTCTAAAAACACGGATTTAAAAAACAACAACATTTATTCCTTGGCTGCACTGCATGATTTGTTTGCACATATGGCAATCCTGAAAGAGCTTGAACATAATAAATGCACCATTAATCTAAGACAGCACCAAACACCGCGGAGCGCCAGGTGTTCCTGTTCAAAGGAACGGTCTTTCTTCAGCTGCCTGCAGGACCACAAGGGCTCGGTGCACCCTGGGTAGGAATGAGGTGTTATGGGTAGCACATGTGGGTCCTTGGGGTTATGAGAAGGAGATACAGTACAGTCTGGCCTGCGATGCTAACGGTCTCACAAGCAGTCAAGGTATTTTGCTACAGTGGTTGGGCTTCATCTTCCGTTGCCTGGTGTACATGGTGATGTGAGACATTGTCACGATGAGTTGCTCTGGCTTTGATCTCCTTTTCAAAGGATCTAACGACATTCATGTCTTTTAAATTACTCATTACGCTGCCCATTCAGCTCTCTGAGGCTTTCTTTAAAATAATCAGGTGTATACCAGTTGGACGACGGGCAGAAAACCAAAGGAAACATCTCTCTTGAATCTAGTGAATTTTTAAAAAAAGCACCTCTACAAGAAATAGCTCAAATTTATAAATCTAAAGAAAAACAAGTGAGTTTCCCTTTTTGTTTACATAGTTTGTTCATTTCTCCATATATTACTGCATTAAAAATAAATAAACATCTATATTTTTTTAATTATCAACTATAGCAAAATACCCAAAGTGTTACAGACTGCTAACAGGAAAAAAAGCTCACATTATTTTTGTGCATTTAGTGCCATATGCTGATCTCTTGAACATTTAGGTTTCTTTTTTAATACATTTTAAAATGAAGTTATATAAAAAATACAGTAACCACGGTTGCCTCTGTACTCAAACCTTTGGCCATACCAGAGTCTAAATTATCCCTTCCCTGTGAGGATCAACACTCCAAAGTCTGAGACACGGAGGACAGAAACAAATGTCATTTTTTTTTTTCCTCCTTAAAGTTAGTCACGGACTCTTCAAACGCTTCTGCTGCCTGGCTGTGCCCGGATGGAAGACTGGAGCCAGACCCGTGAACGGTTAATACAGCTGAATCTGCAGCCTCATCCTCAGCACCTCGCCCAGCTCCCCCACGAGGTAGTCGTCCTCATTGCGCTCTTCCAGTTTCCGGAGCTCCTTCTTCCTGTAAAGGGGGACGCTAGTGATTTCCAGTGTGTATGTGCCGGGCACGAGCCTCCTCTTGGCCGTGTGCAGGTAGCTGAGTCCGTTCCTCCGGTGGATGCGGAAAATGCCGTCATCGTTGCCTTGGGAGATGATGTAGCGAATGTGGTTGTTAAGGGGCTCGATGGCCGGCACGAGTTCCAAGATGTGCTCCTTAGAGCCAAGGCCGGAGAGGTTGAACTGCATGTTGACAGGGCTGTCCAGGTCCACGCTCTCCAGGCTGATCTGGTCAACCTAGGGAAAGAGCAGGAAGTCGTCGGGAGTGAGTTTCAACACCGCAAGGAGAGAACTTGACGGGGCGGCTGCTGGGGCTACAGCCTGCAGCTTTCCGCTTTCCCTTTCTGCTCCAGCGGAGGTTGTGACAGAGGTCACTGTAAAGTCCCGACGGCCCAGGAAACGTCTTCTGATGCAACTGTAAACATTTATGACTTTGCACCCAGCCTTAACAAAGTCTTAAAGTTACAAGACAGACTACAAAAAGCATTCACATTTCATTTTTTTAATGAGTTTATGGAATAGCGTGCTTATTAATATGTTTTAAATGAAACTTAGGAAATGAATATAACTTTGTTTTTCCTGGAGTCAAAATGAGAAGGGCTGCTGTTGTCCAATAGCAGGGCTGGCACCCAGAGGAATCTGCACGCTTCAGGCTCCATGCTCAGCTCTGATCATGAGGCCCTCGAACACTGAGTGCATGTGAGCCACTGGTGCCTGGCAGAGCGAGGGATGTGCAGCACCTTCAGGGGTGCCTCTGGAGTCAGCTTTGATAAGAGCCATTGGGTGGAAGTAAGGACCAAAATGTATAATAGATATTGTGAAACAGGAAGGAAGCGATCAAATGGGAAGGGGCACAGAGGAGGGAGGAGGGAGAAAGGAAGGAAGGGAAAAGAAGAAATAAGAAAAGAAACGGAAACAAAGCTCTTGTAAACAGGAAGATGGGTAAAAGGGAGGGGAGCGAAGTGGGAAAAAAATAAGAATCAAGCTATCATGTTCCTATCGTGCATAGGAACAAATACCATAGGATGAACGTGATAATTGTGTATATCTACACTGTACCGAGAAACTTAACGATGAAAAAAAAGCCAGTGGGGCAGGACCACAACATGTAGTCTTACTTAGACAGCAGGACGGGAAGTGCAAGAATGACGTCTGAGATAGGCAAACCCGCGTGGCTTGACTGGGGACCTGTTCAGTAAGGACAGGGCCACAGCGGCTCAGGAACACCTGTCAGCCTTCAGGTAGAACTACGTCTAAGACCATTCTGGGAAGGTCAGAGAAGCAGAATATCTGGATTTGTAGCTTTGGTGACTCAAAGAATAATTCAATGGTCATACTCAAGCATCCACTTGATGCTTTAGCCTACTTAAGGTAAATGTAACACTGGTTTATTGTAAAATAGAATCACAGACTTTTTGGCTAAAGAAGATACATTTCTGAGCCCAAGAGCACTGAAGTAAGTTGCCATTTCATGCAGCCAGTTAGGTGTTGACTAGTTTTGTGGTGGGACGGTTTCTCTGTGACATTAACAGAAGAGTGGGAACTGTCACTCCCACCGGTCATCTCCTGGCTTTAGGGAAATCATCAACGTGTCTAGCGAGATGCAGGGCAGGACTCCCGGACACAGACTGAACACGTGCGACGTATCTGCCGGGCACTGTTCTGGCATCTCCCATGTGCAGGCTCAACCTTTCTATACAACTTCAAAGCTGAAATCTTTTCAGTTTCAATTTACAGGTAAAGAAAAAGAGAGCACAGGCATCACTGGAAAGAGACAAGGATATGTCAGGAAGCAGGCAGTCGGCAGCCCACCCCTCGGCCATGCCGCTGAAATGCTGCTAATGGATGAAAACAACGGCAATGAGAAATTCACTTATTTGAAGGTAATATATATATATTTTTTTACAGAGAACATCTTAGGAATAAGTAACTGAATATGAGACCTCGTTAACCAACCTACTAAAAATTTAAGCTAGCTTACAATGCTATACATATAGAAAACCAAACTGGAAAAACCCAAAATGATTTCATTTGCTTGAATTATGTCAAAACACTTATTTCTTAATTGGACCCTTTCTACCCTTTGACATAAATAAACCACAGAAAATGATCTGAAACGAATCTTCAAGTCTTTCCCAAGACCTCTGTGCTTTGGGCCATCAATTCCACTAGTTTTCATCTACTTCTTTTTTTTATTTTAAAAATTAATTTTATTGGTACATTTTAGGTCTACAGTACAATGACACTCATCATTAGAAATTTGCACCTTTACAGACTCTATGTTGGTTCTTATTTTTTTCCTATTCCCCTGCTCTTCCTTCAACCTCTCCACCCCTCCCTATTTACAAACACTTTGTTTCCAGTTTTCATTTTCTCATATTAATCCCATTCCCTTCTTTCCTTTTACCTACCCCACCCACTTCTTTTCACCCTTTGCCCCTTTTCTTCCTATTCCACATTATCTATTATACCTTTTAGTCCTTATTTTCACTTTCAGTTTCTCACACTAGAGCAACTATTTGGTATTTAGACCCTATTTACTTCACTTGAGAGTATCACCTTAATGTGCATCCATTTAGCTATAAATGTCTCTAATTTCTCATTCTTTGTGGCTGAGTAGTACTTCATTTTAGGAAAAAACAAACAAACATATTTTTCTTTATCCAGTCTGTAGTTGATGGACAAGGGATGTCTTTCCATTTTTTAAAATCCTCTTCAATCTCTTTTTTTCAGAGTGTTGTAATTTTCAGAGTAGAGGTCCTTGGTTTCTTTTGTTAGGTTAATTCCTAGGTATTTCAATTTTCTGGATGTTTTGTGAAAGGAATTGTTTGCTCCATTTCTCTCTTAGTGAATCTGTTGTTCGTGTACAGAGAAGCTATTGATTTTTGTGTGTTGACCTTGTATCCAGGTACTTTACTGAATTTACTTATTAAGTCTGGAAGACTTTTGGTGGAGCTCTTGGGGACTTCTCTATAGAGAATCATGTCATCTGCAAATAATGACACTTTGACTTCTTCATTTACTATCTTTATTCCTTTTATTTTTTTTCTCTTTTTTAATTGCTGTGGCAAATATTTCCAAAACTACATTGAACAAGAGTGGTGATAGTGGACATCCTGTCTTATTCCTGATTTTAATGGGAAGGATTTTGGTTTTTGACCATTTAGTATGATATTGGCTGTTGGTTTTTCATAGATGGCCTTTATCAAGTTGAGATAAAGAGCATCTATTCCAATTTTCTGCAGGGTTTTGATCATGAATGGGTGTTGAATTTGGTCGAATGCTTTTTCTGCATCTATTGAGATGATCATGTTGCTTTTGTCTTTGGCTCTGGTAGAGTGGTGCAACCACTGTGAAAATCAATATGGAGACACCTCAAAGAACTAGGACTCATTTGACCCAGGTACTCACCTGCTGGGTATCTTTCCAAAAGTATTAAGGGAATCATACCACAATGATATATGTGCACCCATGTTCATAGTGGCACAGTTTGTAACAGCTAAAACATGGAAGCAGCCCGATTGCCCATCAACTGGAGACTGGATAAAGAAAATGTGGGCTTATTTTGGATAAAATTGAGTACTACTCAGCCATGAAGAATGAGAAATCACAGACATTTCCAGCTAAACTGATGCACATTGAGGTTCATCTACTTCTCTTTACCATACCATACATTAGTTCATCCATGAGATTTCCAGATAGGTGCAACTACTCTGAGGTCGAAACTACATGAGCTGCACAGTATGCAGGGTTCCATATAGATATATTTTATGGCACAGCAGAGTGAGATCTACTCACAGCAGTGGGTTCTGGGTCATGAGCATTCCTCTTCTGCCTGCCGTCTTTCTTGGAGTAGCCATTAATTTTGCACTCGTAGCACGCTTCTGGGGACAGAGCATTTTCCTCATCCACTTCTGTGTCCAGTGACAGGTACTGCCCTTTGCTGAATCCCATTCCTGAGACACAGTGGCTATTCACAAGAAGCAGAGTCTGTTAGATATTATCGTAAACTTGGACAATGGTTTCCCAGTATCAGAGCAAGGATTTTTCGGTCACGTGGAACCAACAGAACACACCCTGATCTCACAGCCGCGAAAACCCAATTGTCTTCATAGGTCTTTCCCTCAACACTCAGTTGTGAGTATTTTTTTCCTTTGTTTCGAAGCAGCAAAATTCTCCTCGGGATAAGCCTTGGGCTTCCCCAGTTTTCAGTCCTATTTAGACTTGGGGGCAGTTTAACTCAGCAGGTACAAGCAGGTGTAAATTTTCAGAGAATGCTAAGAGAAATCCCTTGAGCCTCAAGCCTGTGTTTGCTGCTGGAAAGAAGCCACACTAGGGTAGTAATTCAGAGTTCAGCACTGACTCTAAGGGACCTATGTCTAGGTCAAGCCTTTTGTAAAATTAGTATTGAATATTAACATAGGACAGATTGGTCCATGTCCCTCAGTGTCTGCCTCACCCACTGCTCCTACCAAGGAAGAGGACCCTGATGGACTCTAAATCCCCAACTTCTGTGCTCCCGATTTCTGCTGTGTTGACGACAGATGCAAGGGCCAGCAGTCAGTCACTGCTCAAAGGGTTTGAGGAAGTGCAACGCGTGGAGGGGAGCCCAGCCTTGGAGCGACTGGCCGTCCCGAGCCCTGCCATGCAAACTAGAAGCTGTCTTTGCTTGGTGCCATATAAAAGCCAGATGAGCAAAGGAAGAAGCAGAAAATGCACAAGAATCTGGGGTGAGGGGGCCATTTCCACCTGTAGCTCTCAGCCCAGGTATCTATGGCAACTTGTGAGCTGCATTTTTACACCTGATCTTAGCCAAAAGGCCAAGAAACGAATGTGCTGCAGTTTTAAACTTCCACTTATTTCTGGCCTTGTGTCTGACTGAATCAATTCAGGCCACTACAAGGGGCAAAGGATCACACAGTACTTGTCCTAAAGTTCCAGACTTCGGCTCATCACAGAGGAGCCCATCCCATACCACAGACTCAGTCCGTGTGCCTTCGCGGTGTTTATTCTCACACCTTAAGAGCTCTGACAAACACTCTCACCTCTCGGGCATTAAGCGCTGTGCCCCGGGCTGCAGTGGGAAGCGGCCCTCTCCGTGGGACGAAGGCGTCCCCGGCCCTGCTGGACTAGACTTCTCTGGTGGGCGTGGGGGTGGGGTGGTCCCCTTACCCTTGTCCCACTCTGTAGTAGCCAGGAGGACATCCGCAGAGGTAGCCCCCTTCGGTGTTGGAGCAGCCATAATTGCAGGGGTTCTTGGAGGATGAGCACTCATTCACGTCGTGGCAGGCGCTGGAGAACTGGTCAAAGGAGAACCCTGAGGGGCAGGCACATTTGTAGCTTCCCAGGGTGTTGTAGCAGGAAGCAGAGCCACAGGCACCTGGGTTGGAGCATTCGTTCTCATCTATTAAAATAAGGCGAGGTAAATAAGGTTACCCAGGGAAGGGGCACTAACGCGGGAAGAGCTGGACTCCCAGAGCACCTATGATTTTCTGAGGGAGATAACTTTAGAACCTGACTAAAAAAAAATGTTTTTATTGGAATGGCTGATTTGCAAGTTGTATGAAATTAATGTCTTTAAAAAAACCTTTGCCTTTGTATATTGTTTGTACTGTGTTTGTGAACAGGAAAGCAGATATGTGCACTTTGCCTAATGAGCAATTATTTTCTTGGAACAGAACGTTATTTCGCAAACCTGTATCTTAGGCAAAGCCACAGAGAGGAGATTAACAGTCGCTGGGGCCTTGGGGAGGAAGCCTTGGCGAATGACCGCTTTTACACGCGGGGTTCTCCTTTGGGTGATGACTGTGCTCTAGAAGGTGCAGTGAGAGCAGTTGTGCATCCTCGTGAGTATACAGTAAAAAGCCACTTAAATGTAAGCGACAAATGTAGAGACTTGGCGGCACGTGGGTTACATCTCAAAGTTTTAAAAAGCCTGTCTGTACATGTGTCCATCTCCCCAGCGATTCCCCAAACCTTCTTTATATACTGGGAAAAAACATATAAAAAATTAAAACTTAAAGGAAACAGAGGACGTGAACACTACTTAGACTTGTGGGCCCGGCAACCTAGGGCAGCCTTACCACCTGAGCGCCTAGGGGTGCAGCCCGCGCCTTCTGACGTCTCTCTGCCTCCGGTCATCAGTCAATGGCTAGCTTTTACTAGCTTTTAACAATCAACACTGTGCTAAAAACCCTGACAGCAGAGTCATCATAGGTTATACTTTCAGTTGCTGTTATCAAAAACTCAAAGCCTGGTTGTGCGTTTAGCCTTGGAGAGTGCAGTTTTGCTCCTGTCTGGCTGATTCATGGCATGTGGTTTGACGCCTTTGGGCTTTATTGTAATCCCAGTTTCACTCTGGGCACAAATCACATCTGTTGCACGGAATTCTTTCAACTCTTGTGAGTACACACAGAGCGCAGTGTCTGTTTACCTAACATATGACAAGTTTGTATTTCAGCCTGCGGGGAAGCCACCATGCGCCAATAGGGTGTTCTCAGGCAGTGAGAGGACTCGTGAGATTACCAGAGAGGCAGCTGGGGGAGCTCAGGGAGAAGGCTGCTCAGGCAGGAAATTAAACTTTGTTAAGCAGAAGACAGAGGTTATTGGAAGGTTTCACATTATTAGGTACATTTTTATATCATGAGTATAGTTTCAGAATTAAATGAGATCATTAAATATAGAACTTAGTCACTGAATATAAAATATGCTCGACTACCCAATATGTGAAAATTCTCAGCTTTTATTGCATGGGGAAAGTATATAAAGTCTCAGCAACTTGGCTACATGGACTATAAATATAACTGTTATTTTACTTTCTGCATAGCAAGACTTGGAATTCTGCCACAAAGGCTCATCTGCCTTTATAATTAGATCTGGCATTTGTACATAGCCTTTCTCTCCTCACTGGGAACCTAAATTAGATTATAATTTAATGACACGATCTCATCATGAAACTATTCAAACTTTGTGTTAGGTAGAAAAAGTATGGGCAAAATCAATTAAGTGAATAAATTGCATTTACATCTAGCACAAGAATATTTTTAGATATATTCATATTTTCTGGAGGCCCTGTGGATATTCTCCATATTTATGCTATAAATGTATAACATTGTAAAATTTTATACACATCAATACATAATAGTCTTGTCTGAGACATGCTTTTGATTGACTCAAGCCTTGCTAAGCTATGCATGAATTATCTTGGGAAGGCAGTGGAAGAAAGTGGTCCTCCCAAGCTCCAAATACCAAGTGTTTTGTATAAGATACCCTTTTATTCATAGGTAAAAATTAATTCACATGTTAGTTTTGAATTATTATAATAGCTGTGAATAGTTGGGAATGTTATCTACAGCTGTCCAATGAATTTATTACAACGTTATAATTTTTCTGTGGTAACAAATATAGTTACCATGGTCCATGGTATTTATTAAATGAAGCAGGTGGGTCTCATACTCTACAAATACTATTATGTAATAAGTTGTTCTGCACTATTTTAATAGCTAAAGGAGACTAGTTCCCATAGTTTAGAGTGTGCCCACACTTTGCCTTGGTTTGTGAAGGACTTCTGCTTGTGAAGGACTGTGGCTTTGAACTGATAGCTTTTTAAAAAATATATTAACACTTCTGAGAACTTACCTTTCTTGAATGGGTGATAGTATTATTGATGTCACAGGTTTACAAGTTTGTCTGTGACAATTATTTAGTGCACCGACAGCTCTGCTATTTACTAGGAGACTTGGGTAAACCATATTCTCCCACTGACCACATGAATGACTAGAGATATTCATGCCAGTAGTCACAAATAAAAATAACTGTGGCCTTTTGATTTGTATTCTGTCATAATTCTTATGTTTTTGCTAACCTGTTGCTTTTACTGATGTTACTTTTATCTCCCTCTATTTCTGCCATATATGTAAAAGTTAAAACTCCAACTGTGATATGTGGACTCCAGGTGAAAAAGGTAGCGATGTTCTAAGAGACCAGCTGGATTTCTTAACCCTGCATGGAAGAATCTGAAATAAATCCCTGATGCGTCTGTGCAGGGGCCTGTGGCTTAGAGACAGCCATTTCATAAAGGCAAGCTCACAAGGTAACACTTGCAAGTGGGGATATCTGCTCCCTTGCTTTTAGTTTTGGATCCAGCTTTCCTTAGAGCAGGCTCACTCCTGGTTGGAAGGCACAGAGGCTTCTGGCTGGACTCCAGCACATGCTGCTCTGGGCAGGACGGCCTCGTAGAAGTGTCCACCCCAAGGATCTCATAAAAGGCCTTGATTTTAAGTCAGGCCAGTCCAAACAGTACCTCCACATGTGCTGCTGCAGTTGTTGCTATTATTGCACTATATGTTTATAGACAGAAACTGCAGGAAGCATGACTTGGACCGGTAGTTTGTGTATGTTCCGATTTCTACTGACAGTTTCCTTAAAGACAAGAATTTTGTTTAAGCTGACGTAATGCTTTACTATCAGAGAATCATTCTTTGCCATATGTTCTAGAGCATTAACCGTGAAGCCCATGGCATTTACTAAATGAAGCGGGTGGGCCTCACACTATAATTACTACCATATATATTACTACCATATATTAAGCTGTTCTACGCTATTTCAATAGCTAAAAGATACTATTTCTTGTATCATAGCGTGTGCCTGCACTGTGCACTGGTTTGTGAAGGGCTTTTGTTTCATTTATTTTCTGTGAAGAGAAAAAGCAGTGGGTTACATTTATGAAATTACTTTGACTGTCGAATCGATCACTTTGATAATTCTTTAAAGCTGTATCCTTAACTGGGTGATCACTAATTGGTTTCTGCCTTTCCTCCCGGAGTGTGAATTCGTGGTGTGGCAAAGCATCTGTCTTGAACCTGGCATGAGGCCATGGCATAGTGAGTTTCCCTCCTTTGAACTTTATGTTGCTTTTCTTCTCAATTCCCTAAACTGTCACTGGTAATTTCTTTTGAGAAGACCACAAAGGATAAAATCAGATTAATGTGTCTACTGGATCTCTACAGTAGTGTATTTGACTAATGTGTGGAGTAATTTGAATTGCTACAGAGAAACTCCAGCAGGCGTCGTGGCCTTCTCGGATGGGCCGGACCACTGCTCCCCTTCTTCTAACATCGGAATGTGTTGGACAATGCGTTTGTGAGGTGCACTCACCTGGAGCCATGAAGTTAAGTGACGCTAAGTAAGTCAGCAGGCTACTCAGGCAGAATAATGTTTGCTTTGTCAACTACTCCTTAAAGAGAGAATCTCTGTGATTATCATTAGTGCGAGGGCAGAGGTCAGCATCTTCATGTTTTATTTTATAAACACTTGCCTGGAGCTATCAACACTATTTGCCATAACTAAGCTCCTTTTTCTGTCTTAAAATACTGTACTTTACATCCTTCATTAAACCTATCTGATAGGACAGCATACAGAAAAACTGTCCTCATTAAGTTCATCTGAATTACTTTAATTTGTAGGAAAGGAATAGACCACCAATAATCTTTTAAGTTCAAAGTTTAAAGTTTCAAATCACTGATAAAAAAAAAAAAACCCAGAAAACATCTTCACCTTGGCAAGTGAAGATGGTGATTCTTGACACTGTCTTCAGAAACTTAAAGTTACATCTGGCAGAGATTTACAATGATAAAACCTCTAGCTGAGCTATCTTTAGGCACCTGAAAACAACATCTTTACTCGGGATATTTTCACACACACACAAATGTACAGGCTAACAGAATGAATCCCCATGGACCGATCTTAAGTACTGTTCTTAAATTCTAGGACTCAAAGACTATGTTGAAACTTCAGCTCCGATAATTGGTTCATCTGATGGATGCAGTTACTTCATGGTGAGGAAAGCTGGTGCTGCGGGCCTGCTTACCGACGCACTGGTTCCACTGGTAATGCTGGATGTACCCTTGTGGGCAGCCACACCTGTAGCCTCCCAGGATGTTCTGGCAGCCGTGCTGGCACCTGTGGTTTCCATCACATTCATCAACATCTGCAAAAAAAAAAAAAAAAAAAAAAAAAAAAAAAAAAAA
>NW_022900915.1:5632774-5633514 GCF_012274545.1 Fukomys damarensis
AAAAAAAAAAAAAAAAAAAAAAAAATCCAAGTAAAAATCACTGTGTTCTTTCTCCTAAATGCATTCCAAGCCCAGATTTTGGGGGGACAAATAAACAAGAAAAGGTACACGGAAAGGCTGTGATTATCTTCCAAATCCCATTGTTATTAGTGGTAGCACAGAGAACAGTTTTGAGATAAGAAACCACCTCATTCTTCCGCTCCCTGCCAGCCCATGGCAGGTCAGCACTCTGAAAACAGCTTCATTTTAGCCATACACCATAGCAACCACAAATGTGGTGCATTTTGGATTGATTAACTGCATATGGTATGATTTATTTGGTAAATTATATGTATTTTTTTCATTATATATTCCAGTAGATTCAAAATTGATTCACATGGTTGCGATCACCCCGCAGCGGGCGCGCAAGCTCCCAGGCTGCACGCGAGCTCCCGGCCTGCGCGACAACAGACCCAGGAAGACCCCAAAGACCCCGGAGGGGGTTTCTTCAGCTGCCTGCCTGCCGGCCTGCCTGCGATCACCCGGCGGCGTGCACGCGAGCTCCCGGCCTGCGCGACAACAGACCCAGGAAGGCCCCAAAGACACGGAGGGGGTTTCTTCAGCTGTCTGCCTGTCAGCGATCACCCGGCGGCGTGCACGCGAGCTCCCGGCCTGCGCGACAACAGACCCAGGAAGGATCCAAAGAACCCGGAGCGGGTTTCTTCAGCTGCCTGCCTGCCTGCCTGCCTGCGATCACCCGG
>NW_022900915.1:5633732-5647235 GCF_012274545.1 Fukomys damarensis
GACAACAGACCCAGGAAGGCCCCAAAGACCCCGGAGGGGGTTTCTTCAGCTGCCTGCATGCCTGCCTGCCTGTGATCACCCGGCGGAGTGCGCGCGACCTCCCAGCCTGCGTGCGAGCTCCCGGCCTGCGTGACAACAGACCCAGGAAGGCCCCAAAGACCCAGGAGGGGGTTTCTTCAGCTGCCTGCCTACCTGTGATCACCCGGCAGCGTGCGCGCGAGCTCCCGGACTGCGTGCGAGCTCCCGGCCTGCGTGACAACAGACCCAGGAAGGCCCCAAAGACCCCGGAGGGGGTTTCTTCACCTGCCTCCTGCCTGCATGTCTGCGATCACCCGGCGGCGTGCGCGCGAGCTCCCGGCCTGGCGACAACAGACCCAGGACGGCCCCAAAGAGCTCGTAGGGGTTTTTTTCAGCTGCCTGCCTGCCTGCATGCCTGCGATCACCCGGTGGCGTGCACGCGAGCTCCCGGCCTGCGCGACAACAGACCCAGGAAGGACCCAAAGACCCAGGAGGGAGTTTCTTCAGCTGCCGGCCTGCCTGCGATCACCTGGCGACGTGCGCGCGAGCTCCCGGCCTGCGCGACAACAGACCCAGGAAGGCCCCAACGATCCCAGAGGGGGTTTCTTCAGCTGCCTGCCTGCCTGCCTGCGATCACCTGGCGACGTGCGCGCGAGCTCCCGGCCTGCGCGACAACAGACGCAAGCAGGCCCCAAAGACCCCAGAGGGGGTTTCTTCAGATGCCTGCCTGCCTGCCTGCGATCACCCGGCGGCGTGTGCGCGAGCTCCTGGCCTGCGTGACAACAGACCCAGGAAGGCCCCAAAGACAACGAGGGGGGTTCTTCAGCTGCCTGCCTGCCTGCCTGCGATCACCCGGAGGCGTGCACATGAGCTCCCGGCCTGTGCGCGAGCTCCCGGCCTGCGCGACAACAGACCCAGGAAGGCCCCAAAGACTCCGGAGGGAGTTTCTTTAGCTGCGTGCCTGCCTGCGATCACCCGGAGGCGTGCACATGAGCTCCCGGCCTGTGCGCGAGCTCCCGGCCTGCGCGACAACAGACCCAGGACGGCCCCAAAGACCCCGGAGGGGGTTTCTTCAGCTGCCTGCCTGCCTGCCTGCCTGTGATCACGAGGCGGTGTGCGCGCAATTTCCCGGCCTGTGCGTGAGCTCCCGGTCTGCGCGACAACAGACCCAGGAAGATCCCAAAGATCCCTGAGGGGGTTTCTTCAGCTGTCTGCCTGCCTGCGATCACCCAGCGCAGTGGGTGCAAGCTCCCGGCCTGGGCGACAACAGACTCAGGAAGGCCCAAAAGACCTCGGAGGGGGTTTCTTCAGCTGCCTGTCTGCGTGCGATCACCCGGCGGCGGGCGCGCCAGCTCCCGGCCGGCACGACAACAGACCTATGAAGGTCTCAAAGACCCAGGAGGGGGTTTCTTCAGCTGCCTGCCTGCCTGTCTGCCTGCGATCACCCGGTGGCATGTGGGCGAGTTCCCGGCCTGCGCGACAACAGACCCAGGAAGGCCCCAAAGACCCCGGAGGGAGTTTCTTCAGCTGCCCACCTGCCTGTGATCACCCGGCAGCGTGCGGGCGAGCTCCTGGCCTGCGCGCGAGCTCTCGGCCTGTGCGACAACAGACCCAGGATGGCCCCAAAGACCTCGGAGGGCGTTTCTTCAGCTGCTTGCCTGCCTGCTTGCCTGCGATAACCGGCGGCGTGTGGGCGAGCTCCCGGCCTGCACGTCAACAGACCCAGGAAGGCCCCAAAGACCCCGAGGAGGTTTCTTCAGCTGCGTGCCTGCCTACCTACCTGCGATCACCCGGTGGGGTGCGCGCGAGCTCCCGGCCTGCATGACAACAGACTCAGGAAGGACTCAAAGACCCCGCAGGGGGTTTCTTCAGCTGCCTGCCTGCCTGGGATCACCCAGCGGCGCGCATGCCACCTCCTGGCCTGCGCGCGAGCTCCCAGCCTGCGCGACAACAGACCCAGGAAGGCCCTAAAGACCCCAGAGGGGGTTTCTTCAGCTGCCTGCCTGCCTGCCTGCCTGCCTGCTATCACCCGGCGGCGTGCGTGCGAGCTCCCGACCTGTGCGACAACAGACCCAGGAAGGCCCCAAAGACCCTGGAGGGGGTTTTTTCAGCTGCCTGACTGTCAGCCATCACCCGGCGGCGTGCGCGCGACCTCCCGGCCTGCGTGACAAGAGACCCAGGAAGGCCCCAAATACCCCAGAGGGAGTTTGCTCCTCTGCCTGCCTGCCTGCGATCACCCGGCGACGTGCGGGTGAGCTCCCGGCCTGCGCGCGAGCTACCGGCCTGCGCGACGACAGATCCAGGATGGCTCCAAAGACCCCGGAGGGGGTTTCTTCAGCTGCCTGCCTGCCTGCCTCCCTGCGATAATCGACGGCGTGCGCGCGAGCTCCCGGCCTGTGCGTCAACAGACCCAGGAAGGCCCCAAAGACCCCGGAGGGAGTTTCATCAGCCTACTGCCTGCCTGCCTGCCTGCGATGAACCGGCGGCGTGCGCGCGAGCTCCTGGCCTGCGCGACAACAGTCCCAGGAAGTCCTCAAAGACCCCAGAGGTGGTTTCTTCAGCTGCCTGCCTGCCTGGGATCACCCGGCGGCGTGCGCACGAGCTCCCGGTCTGTGCGCGAGCTCCCGGCCTGCGCAACAACAGATCCAGGAAGGACCCAAAGACCCCGGAGGAGGCTTCTTCAGCTGCCTGCGTGGCTGCGATCACCTGGCGTCGTGTGCGCGAGCTCCCGGCCTGCTGGACAACAGACCCAGGAAGGACCCAAAGACCCCGGAAGGGGTTTCCTCAGCTACCTGCCTGCCTCCCTGCCTGCGATCATCCGGCGGGGTGCGCGCGAGCTCCTGGCCTGCGCGACAACAGACCAAGGAATGCCCCAAAGACACCGGAGGGGGTTTCTTCAGCTGCCTGTCTGCCTGCCTGCCTGCGATCACCCGGCGGCGTGCGCGCGAACTCCCGGCTTGCGCGACAACAGATCCAGGAAGGACCCAAAGACCCCGGAGGAGGCTTCTTCAGCTGCCTGCGTGGCTGCGATCACCCGGCGGCGTGCGCGCGAACTCCCGGCTTGCGCGACAACAGACTGAGGAAGGCCCTAAAGACCCCAGAGGGGGTTTCTTCAGCTGCCTGTCTGCCTGCAATCACTCGGCGGTGGGCGTGCGAGCTCCCGGCCGGCGCGACAACACACCCAGGAAGGCTGCAAAAACCCAGGACGGGGTTTCTTCAGCTGCCTGCCTGCTTGTCTGCCTGCGATCACCCGGCGGCATGTGGGCGAGCTCCCAGCCGGCACGACAACAGACCCAGGAAGGCCCCAAAGACCCCGGAGGGGGTTTGTTCCGCTGCCTGTCTGCCTGCGATCACTCGGCAGCGGGTGCGCGAGCTCCCGGCCGGCGCGACAACAGACCCAGGAAGGCCCCAAAAACTCAGGACGGGGTTTCTTCAGCTGCCTGCCTGCCTGTCTGCCTGCGATCACCCGGCGGCGTGTGGGCGAGCTCCCGGCCTGCGCGACAACAGACCAGTAAGGCCCCAAAGACCCCGGAGGGGGTTTCTTCAGCTGCCTGCCTGCCTGCAATCACCCGGCGGCATGCGCGCGAGCTCCCGGCCTGCTCAACAACAGACCCAGGAAGGCCCCAAAGACCCCGGAGGGGGTTTCTTCAGCTACCTGCCTGCTTGCCACCTGTGATCACCCGGCGGCGTGTGCGCGAGTCTCCCGGCATGCACGACAACAGACCCAGGAAGGCCCCAAAGACCCCGGAGGGGGTTTCTTCAGCTGCCTGCCTCCCTGCCTGCCTGCCTGCTATCACCCGGCGGCGTGCGCGCGAGCTCCCGACCTGCGCCACAACAGACCCAGGAAGGCCCCAAAGACCCCGGAGGAGGTTTCTTCAGCTGCCTGCCTGCCTGCCTGCCTGTGATAACCAGCGACGTGCGCGCGAGCTCCCGACCTGCGCGTCAACAGACCCAGGAAGGCCCCAAAGATCCCGGAGGGGGTTTCTTCAGCCTACTGCCTGCCGGCCTCCCTGCAATCAACCGGAGGGGTGCGTGTGTGCTCCCGGCCTGCGTGACAACAGACCGAGGAAGGACCCAAAGACCCCGGAGGGGGTTTCTTCAGCTGCCTGCCTGCCTGCCTTCCTGCGATCAACCGGTGGCGTGTGCGCGAGCTCCCGTCCTGCCCACGAACTCACGGCCTGCGTGACAACACACCCAGGAAGGAAGGTAGCCGTGCGGGCGCCCTTGAAACACCCACACGACACACCCCTCCTCCCGTTCTCAAAACTCCTGATCGGACCAGTCCTTGGAGCAACTCTGCAGAGGCATAGGTTCCCATGAAGGGTAGTTTTCTGAGCTCCCAACTTTGAACATCTTTAAAGAAAGGGCAGGGTAAACCTGTAATAGAACTGAGTGAAGTTCAACCCTGAGGGTAAGGAAGCTAATGTTAGGCCTTGTAGATTGTGTTCAGTCTCAGTCGGGAGGAACAGCCATTGGATAGCTAAGACCAGGGGATTGGGTTCCGCATATGACTGTGCATGTGGTATAATAGGAGATCAGAGATAGCATGAAAGAGGACCTTCAAATTCTTTTTCTTTCCCTCTCTCTTTTCTCTTTTTTCCTCATTCCACCCTAAAATTCCTTTCTTTTTTCTGTCCTGTCTCTCCAACTCAGTCTCTTGCTCCACCATAGTGTCCCTCATCTCCCTTTTTATTCCTGCTCCTGAATAACTCAGATTTCTTGTTTTATTATTTTTTGTTTTCTGGAGGGGTTTCTCTTTATGTTCTTTTCTCCAGTCATTTTACCTCACTCATGGCTCTGTACCTTCAAGGGAAGGCAAGCGCCTGTTACTGTTAAGGGGATATATTCCTGTCCTTATTCCTGCACTCTCTCTATCCCCCCTGAACTTAATAGCTTTGTAAAGATAGTAAGGTAATTCTACAACCTCTGGATTCACTTCAAACCTGCTCTAATTCTTTCACTTATCTAATCCTCTTGTTCTAAGTCGAACCCCCCATCCTAAATGGTAAAGATGCCATATTGAAAAGAATATTCACTGCAAACATACTATGAGCTGCTTCTTGAAATTAATCTAATTCACATGAGTTAAAGGTGATACATTAATGACTACCATAAGTGGTCAGTTGGCAAGCTGTGCCTGATCCTATTGGGCTGCTGAATGTATCAATTGGGACAAAGAGTGGTGATTGATTTAAAGAGTTGTTTTCTCTGATATTATGAAAACGAGAATGTCTATGAGTCATTAGAAACTCAAAAGCTAAAACGCAACTATATTAGGAAGATTTAAGTAATACCCAGAAATTAAAGAAGGACAACCCAACAATAAAAATAAAAATGAGAAAACACTTAAGCAAGACACAAAAACAAATATCCAGTTCACCAATAGCAAATAGTAGGACAAATGAGGATGAAAAGTCTGATAGTGAACCAACAGGACTCCCTGGACCCATAGCACAGGAGGTAACAAAATTGATCAATCAGGCTCTAGAAAAATTCAAATCAGAAATAATTTCCCAGCTAGCCAGAGAGATGATGAGCAAAATAGAAGTCATGATTCGAGACTCTAGAGCAGAAACTGAGAAAAAAATAGATGAGCTCAAGACTGTGATAGAAGCCATGAAGACTCAGCATAAGAAAGACATGGAAACAATGAATGCCCAACAGAGGAAAGAAATGGAATCCATAAAACAGATTCAAACAGATATCCAGGAGATTAAAAACTCTATTGAAAGTGTACGAAACAGAATAAAAGATTGCGAAGATAGAATTTCAGATATAGAAGATAGGATAGCAGTCAGTGACCGTGAAAAAAGAGGTCTATTAAAAACAGTAAGGGATCATGAGAAATCAATCCAACAACTCCTAGACGATACAAAGAAAAATAACATAAGACTGATAGGAATTCATGAAAAAACAGGAGAAAACACAAATGATATAAAAAAGCTCTTCACAGAATTAATGACAGAAAACTTCCCAAACAGAAGGGAAGAATTAGACATACAGATAAGTGAGGCATATAGAACCCCAACTAGCCACGATCAAAAAAAATCTACACCTAGACATATAATAATCAAGATTCCAGAAATCCAACAGAAAAACAAAATACTACAAGCAGTAAGAGAAAAGAAACAAATCACATGCAAAGGGAAGCCCATTAGAATCACAGCAGACTTTTCAACACAAACCCTTAGGTCAAGGAGAGCCTGGAGTGAGGTATTCCAAGTCCTAAAAGAAAAGAATCTCCAACCTAGACTTTTGTATCCTGCAAAACTCTCTTTCAAAATAGATGGGGAAATAAAATACTTCCACGACAAAGAGCACCTGAGAAATTTCATGAACACCAAACCAGCACTGCAAGGAATTCTAAACAATATCCTAGAAAAGGACAACGAAATTCACAATAACATGAGGCCCAACAGACCAAATCAAATAGGCAAGGCAAGAAACTAAAAGGAGATGGGAGAAAAAGTAAAAAGAGTCAACAAATGGACAAAAACATGACAAGAATAAGTCAAAATATATCAGTTGTAACCATCAATGTTAATGGCCTCAATTCACCAATCAAGAGAAACAGATTGGCAGAATGGATTAAGAAGCAAAATCCAACAATATGTTGTATACAAGAAACACACCTAGTGCAAAAGGAAGTCCATAGACTGAAAGTGAAAGGATGGAAAACAATTCTCCATGCGTCAGGAGTCCAGAAAAAAGCAGGGGTAGCAATCTTATTCTCAGATAAAGTAAATTTCAAACCAAAACTCATTAAGAGAGACAAAGAAGGACACTACATCCTTGTAAAGGGAACAATTCAAGAGGAAGAGCTGACAATCATAAACATATATGCACCAAATATAAATGCCCCCAACTATATAAAACAAATATTAAGTAACATGAAAAACCAAATAAGCACTAATACAATTGTAGTGGGGGATTTAAATACCCCACTATCACAAATTGACAGATCTACTAGGCAGAAAATCAACAATGAAATAATAGAACTGAACCAAGCTTTGGAACACATGGACTTAATAGATGTTTATAGAGTATTCCACCCCCAAAAACCAGAATATACATTCTTTTCGGCTGCACATGGATCATTCTCCAAAATAGACCACATACTGGCTCACAAAACAGGTCTAAATAAATGCAAAAAAATTGAAGTCATCCCCTGTTTATTATCAGATCATAGTGCAATCAAACTAGACATCAATAGCACAAGAAACTATAGAAACTTCACAAGCACATGGAAACTGAACAACACTCTCCTAAACAATCAATGGATTACAGAGGAAATTAAAGAAGAAATTAGACAGTTTTTACAAATAAATGAGAATGCCAATACAACATACAGGAATCTTTGGGACACAATGAAAGCAGTTCTACGTGGAAAATTCATAACATTGAATGCCCACACTAGGAAAACAGAGCGGGCTCAAATAAACAACTTAACGATGAAACTTAGACTCCTAGAAAAACAAGAGCAAGAAAAACCCAAAGCTCGAACAAGAGAGGAAATTATAAAGATCCGAGCAGAAATCAATGCAATTGAAATTAAGAAAACGATACAAAAAATAAATGAAACAAAGAGCTGGTTTTTTGAAAGAATAAATAAAATTGACAAACCCTTAGCTAATCTTATCAAAAAAAGGAAAGAAAAGGCTCAGATCCATGCAATTAGGAATGAAAAAGGCGAAGTCACAACAGATCCGAAAGAAATCCAGAGGATCATGAACACCTACTTTGAGAACCTGTACTCTAATAAAATGGAAAACACAGAAGAAATGGACAGATTTCTAGATACTTATGAATTACCAAAGTTGAACGAAGAAGATAAAAACATTTTAAACACCCCAATCACAATCAGTGAAATTGAAAATGTAATTAAAAACTTACCAACAAAGAAAAGCCCAGGCCCTGATGGATTCACTGCTGAATTTTACAAGACATTTAGAGAAGAACTACTACCATTACTCTTCAAACTTTTCAATGAAATTGAAAGAGAAGCTATACTTCCAAATTCATTCCTGGAAGCAAGTATCACTCTGATTCCCAAACCAGAGAAAGATACAACCAAAAAGGAGAACTACAGACCAATCTCCTTAATGAATATAGATGCAAAAATCCTTAATAAGATACTAGCAAACAGAATACAGAGGATTATTAAGAAGATCATCCATCATGACCAAGTCGGATTTATTCCAGAGATGCAAGGGTGGTTCAACATACGAAAGTCAGTGAATGTAATACATTATATTAACAAAGTCAAGGACAAAAACCATATGATCCTCTCAATAGATGCAGAAAAAGCATTTGATAAAATTCAACACCCATTCATGATAAAAACCCTGCAAAAAATTGGAATAGATGGTCTATACCTCAATTTAATAAAGGCTATTTATGAAAAACCATCAGCCAACATCATATTGAATGGCCAAAAACTGAAAACCTTCATGTTAAAATCAGGAACAAGACAAGGATGCCCACTATCGCCACTTCTCTTCAATATAGTTCTGGAAACATTAGCCACAGCAATTAGACAAGAGAAAGAAATTAAAGCAATAAAGATAGGAAAGGAAGAAGTTAAACTATCATTATTTGCTGATGATATGATACTCTACATTGAAGATCCAAAAAACTCCACCAAAAAACTTCTAGACTTAATTGACAGATTCAGTAAAGTATCTGGATACAAGGTGAATACCCAAAAATCAATAGCCTTTCTATACACAAATAACAGACAGACAGAAAGAGAAATAAGGGAAAAAATTCCTTTTACAATAGCATCCAAAAAAATGAAGTATCTAGGAATCAATCTAACAAAAGAAACAAAAGATCTCTACACTGAAAACTACAGCACTCTGAAAAAAGAAATCGAAGAGGATATAAAAAAATGGAAAGATATCCCCTGCTCCTGGGTAGGAAGAATCAACATAGTGAAAATGGCCATACTACCGAAACTGCTATATACATTCAATGCAATGCCAATTGAAATTCCAACACTATATTTCACAGAACTAGAAAAAAGAATCCAAAAATTCATTTGGAACCACAAGAGACCTAGAATAGCAAAAGCCATTATAGGCAACAGTCACATGGCACCAGGTGTAACAATTCCCAATTTGAAACTATACTACAAAGCCACTGTGATAAAATCAGCATGGTACTGGCAAAGAAATAGGCCTGAGGATCAATGGAACAGACTGGAAGACACAAAAACAAATGCAGATGTACTCAGCTACCTCATCTTCGACAAAGGAGCTCACCATCCTCAGTGGAGGAAAGATAGCCTCTTTAATAAATGGTGTTGGAAAAACTGGATATCAACCTGTCACAGATTAAAATTAGACCCTTATCTTTCGCCATGCACTAAATTAAAATCCAAATGGATTAAAGATCTAAATATTAAAACAGAAACATTAAACTTGCTGGAAAGTAAGTTAGGCAGAACTCTGGAAGACATTGGTATAGGAAAAGACTTTATGAACAAATCCTCAGTAGCACGGGAACTAGCAGAAAGAATCAACAACTGGGATCTCATCTTACTAAAAAGCTTCTGTACTTCAAAAGAAACCATTAGCAGAACTAAGAGACAATCTACAATGTGGGAAAAAATTTTTACCAGCTGTACCTCAGACAAAGGACTATTATCAAGGATATATAAAGAACTCAAAACAATCAGTCCCCCCAAATATAAAGACCCGATCCAAAAATGGGCATCCGAAATGAACAGACATTTCTCATACAAAGAAGTGAAAGCAGCAAGAAAATATATGAAAAAATGTTCCACATCACTGGTCATTCGAGAGATGCAGATGAAAACAACACTGAGATTCCACCTCACCCCACAAAGAATGGCTGCTATCAAGAAATCACACAATAACAAATGTTGGCGGGGTTGTGGGGAGAAAGGAACCCTCCTCCATTGTTGGTGGGAGTGCAGACTAGTGCAACCACTATGGAAATCAATATGGAGATACCTCAAAGAGCTTGGACTGGAGGTTCCATTTGACCCAGCCATCCCTCTGTTGGGTATCTTTCCAAGAGAACTAAAAGAATCATATCACAGAGAAGTATGTGCACCCATGTTTATAGCGGCACAGTTTGTAATAGCTAAATCTTGGAAACAACCTATTTGCCCATCCGTTGGAAACTGGATAAAGAAGTTGTGGTTTTTCTATAAAATGGAATATTACTCAGGCATAAAGAGCGAGAGAATAGATTCATTCATAGGAAAATGGATACATATTGAAGATATACTCCTAAGTGAAATAAATAAGTCACGCATGTGTAAATACCAAATAGTTTCCCTGGTGTGAATATTCTGCAACAATGCATAAGATTCTAATAAGATTACTGACATTTAGAAATTTGAAGAAAGGAGCTAAAGGTGTAGGGAAGGTTTGATGCATAGGGGAAGAACAAAAAGGAAAAGAAAAAAATGTGAGAGAATGAAAAGATGAAAATAAAGTGTTTGTAGATGGGGAGGGGAGGAGGGGGTGAAGGGAGGGCAGAGGTAAGGGGAAGAAATGAGAATCAAGACCTGTCATGTAGAGGTACATGATCCCAACAATGAATGTAACTGTACTGTATCCCTAAAATGTACCAATAAACTCAATAAAAAAAAATTGATTCACATGTAATCCCCATTTTGAGGAAGGTACAAGAATTAGAGATCCCTAAAAAGTACAATGGCTTTGCACGTGAAACTTTTTATTACCATTCAAGAGTAATTGGATGCAAATCCCTTTTAAGTATTTGAATATGTTATTTTTAGACAAGATGCAGTATTATTATAAATATGGAATAATTTCTTTGTTCATATATGCATACTTCTTTGGAATGACATCTGGGGCTCTGAAATCTACTCAGAAAGAGTGAAATAAAATCGGCATGTCTGATGTGTCACAAATTTACGTGCATGATTATTAATAAACGGTATCTTATGTGGATGGTCACAATCTGAACTCACAGGTGGCAAGCAACTGTCAGTGTGGAAATTCTCAGTGATTTCAAATATAAAATATTAAAACTGAAATTCCTAAACTTTTTGGCTGAAAATAAGATACTTTGTCTATTTTGTACTGGGGATCAAACTGGGGACCTTACGCTTGCGAAGCAGGCGGTGGCACCACTGAGCTAAATCCCTGGCCCGGATGCATATACTTTGAACATATTTCTAGAGTTCAAAATCCTTTATATCAAAAAGCAAGCAAACAAACCAAAATTCTGAATGTCTAGGAAAATTCATTAAAAAATAAATCAACTGAAATAAATTTCAATACTACATAAAAATGGAAAGGGGATGTACAGTCTCATAATCTCAGATTTGGGTATTTTGTAAAATACACCAATCTAACACATTCGTCTTATACACTAGCACTTGCAGTCTAAGTATTAAAGAGCTCTAAGCTGTTTTGTTGACTTGAGGCAGAGTCTTACTTTGTTCCCACATCAACGTTCTTCGCACTTTAAAAGGGGAAGTACCTACCGCAGGCAAGACCTTACAGAGAGACCCACTGCAGAAATGAAAGAGGTGGGGCAGGAGTCTCAGCCCAGGAAGACACAGACAGCATCCGGCTTGCCAGTGCAGTCAGTGCATTTCTCTAATTCTCTATGGTAATGGGTTCTCTCTGTACACTTCACATCGACACACTTAGGAAGCCAGATTATTATTATTTTCTTGTATATCTGCACGTTATCGTAAATAGCGTTAGGTACGGAATGCTTTTACGACTCAATTATTTTTTAGATCAATGACTACATAAATAGTTCTGGTGATTTTAAAAGTTAATTCAAAAAATCAAAGAAATTTGTTTAATCACATTAAAGGTTTCCTCTATTCCCAAAGTGATCTATGAAATTTTATAAACAAAAATCAATTGCTTAGATCAGACTGTGTTAAATTGTTCTTTGTTTTTTAGGGGGATGATTTAAATTTCTCACCGAGTGGTTTTCAAGTTGAAAACAGAAATGGTTCCCTATTATAAGATCAAGGAGTTTTGGGTAAGTGAACTCTCACCTTCACAGTTCAGTCCAGTGGCATCAAGAGAGAACCCTCTCTGGCACTCGCAGCTGAAGCTCCCAGGGGTATTTTGGCAGATTCCTTTGGCTCCACAGAGCGAGGGCTGAGACCCACATTCGTTGTTGTCTAGCAAAGCACCAAGAAGAAGGCGGTCAGGCTTCCCAATCACTCACGACAGGACTTAAATTTCACTACAGGAACTAAGAAGTGATGTATGAAAACCTAACTTTTCATTATGTGAATACAGTACTGTTGAGAAATTTAAGCCAGAATTCACTGTTATATTAAAGCTATCACTAGTAAGAAAGAGTATATTTCTAAGTTTTGAAAATGGGAGGCATTTTTAGCGTGATCTGAAGGCATGATTAGATAGTACAGTCTTGAACATATGCCTTGTAAAAATAAAAACAAGTCAGTGTGTGCATTAGCATGTTCTAGACCACTGTGAGCCTTTACTCATATTTTATCTGAGCACCATGGCTACATTTAGAGTGCAGTTGAGAGGCGCTACATGGAACAGGCCTACTGTGGGTGTGCATGGGCTCTATAGCCTTCTTTCTTTTGGATACTGTTCTTGTGAAAAAATGTCTACATTATTAACAACTTCTTTAGACCACTATGTACAAAGTACTGGTTCTAAACAGAAGGATGAAGACATGATTTAGCTATCACTTAATAGACGGCCTTTACACATCTACCTAAAGTCTGTAGAAGTTCCCAGCCATGACTGTGCCTTACCAATGCACGCGGTGTGATGCTGGGTGAAGCCAGGTGGACATTTACAGGTAAAGCCCCCCAGGGTGTTGACGCAGAGGAACTGGCAGTTGTGTTGTTTGGTCTGACATTCATCGAGGTCTGGAATGAAACAGAAGCCCATGGAAGTCAGAGAAGAGTTACCTGGCTACACACCTTTTCTCATGAAGAGTATGTGCATATCCCATTGTAAGCCTTTGGCTAGATTTTTTGGGGAATCTTTGTGGGCGTCCATGTGAATATGACAAGCAGTTTCTTTTCTCATGCTTTAAGCAGCACAAATATTATGGATTACTATGACAGGATGGTGAAGTTAATGCAGGCTTTCTTAAAATAAGCTGAATGCCCAAATCAGACCAGGTCCCATGAACTTTTCTCAAAAAAGTTAACACGTGAAGGTTATAATTCCTGCATTTAATACAAATTAGTAATGACTGATCACTTATTCTTATTAGAGGAGAGATTAAATAGAAATAAAACAGTGTCTGGAAACTGATAAAGGTTCTAATGCAAAAGTCCAGGCGCATTCTCCAGATGCAAATGAAAACACCATCATTTATAGCATGGGAAACAACAATACAACTTCTGTAATTTTAGTCATAAATTGTGTTCACATTGAGATTCTACTAAAACAAACTGAAAATTTTATTTTAGGTTAGTCTTAACAATTAAAAATATATATTTAAAACTACCATTATATATATATGTAT
>NW_022900915.1:5647278-5660982 GCF_012274545.1 Fukomys damarensis
ATATGAATGATTTATTATTCTATAGCTTAAACGTTTTGGGTACATTTTATAAATACTGTGCAAGATTAAACTGAACCACACCAGTTCACTAAATAGTTTCGAGATAATACTAGCTTATTTTTTCTATGTCCTGGAAATAAAACTGCATTTTACTGAGAATAATCTATATTTAATAAAGTTCCTCAGCCCATTAGTTTAATACTGATTAGGTATAATATAAAATGAAACATATTAATGTAGTATGGATACCATTTTAATGACCTAAGTTGTAAGTTAGCATGATCATTTTATTACTACTTAAGCAAAATACATACATTTACCTATTCATTTTCACTTTTCTGGAGGAAATGTGTGATAAAGATAGCTTAGAGAAATGAAATCTTGGGTAAGCAACAGCAAAAAAAGTCAACAACAACATTGTTTTTATTTTTATTTTTTTTGGTATCAGGGATCAAACTCGGGCCCTTGCGCTTGCAAGGCAGGCAGCAGAACCATTAGGCAGCAAAACCACTGAGCCAAATCCCCGGCCCAACAACAAAAACGTCTTGATTCATTTCAACTCCTCCCTCAACAGCATTTTGTTTTGTTTTTTAAAATAATGTGGTTTGCTGCATAAGAAGCCAACTACTATCACCTGGCTTTTGATTTCCTCTGCCATCGGCAATGGACCCCTTGGTGTGGAAGGTTTTCTATGACAAATAAAAGAGTCACCGGATGAAGATGATCACGGAAGATGATCATGTAAACCCTGCTGACCCGGTACAGGAGCGTGAAGGAAGTGGACAGGCAGGCTCCCAGCTGCTGCAGTGCCTCTCTCACCTTTGCAGGTCTTTCCGTCCTCTTGCAAGATGTAGCCCCGCGGGCAGGAGCACTGGTAACTCCCTTCAGAGTTCTTGCAGATAAAGTTGCATGGTTTTGGGGACTGGGAACATTCATCAAGATCTAAGAAAAAGTGATGTGCTTGTTACTAAAGTAGGTAATCAAATGGGATATCACATAAGCAGGTGAACTATGGGGAAAAGTCCCCTTACCCCTGGCCACTTGTTGACACACTGGTGATTGAACTCAGCGCCTTTCCGCTACGCTACACCCGCAATGCGTTAATTTTGTTTTTTTTTTAAGTTTTGAGACAGGGTCCAGTTAAGTCACTAAGTTGCCCAGATTGGTCTCAAACTTGTGATCTTCCTGCCTCAGCCTCTCAGAGCACTAGGATCACAGGTGTGCACCATTACATCTGGCAGATGTTTTCTTTAATGAAAACTGAGTAAATTACTATGGAAAGATTCAATACAGGCCAATCCTTCCCTCCCAACTGTCACAGGTCAGTATGGGTGTGATAATAAAAAAATAGGAAAAGTAAAAAAGTTCTGTATTAAGACTGCTTCGCAAGTAGAAATTTTGGGAGGTGCTTAATACTTAATACTGCTGTATTCTGTAGAATGAAAAAGCCTTCTCTTTAAGTACACAAACATGCACAGTAAAGCCCTTTCCCATCATCACAAGAATGACAAACGTGCTACTTATACATTTTAAATTAAAACATAAAATTCTGCAAGCGTACTTTATAATTTTATGTTTCCCTGGCTGAATAAACATTTTGTGATAAACTGAGCAATTCTGCATCATGCACGGTTAGAAGGGCAAGAACTGCGTTCTTAAGACCCATGTTTACTGAGAGAAGCAGCACCACTTTAATGAAGGGTCTACTTTGAAGCTCCCTAGCAAGGACACTATGTGACAGAGGACGCTCTGAGTAAACAGGCTGAAGAGCCTGAGACTGGAGGCCCCGTGCCTCACCTACACAGGACGTCCCGCTGATGTCTGTGGTGTAGCCAGCCTTGCAGAAGCACCGGAAGGAGCCCATGGTATTGATGCACTGGCCGTTGGTGCAGAGGTCTGGCATCACCTTACATTCATCAGTATCTGGGGAGAGAGAACACAAAACAAAACAGAAAGAAAAGTCAGCGTCTGTGCAGAGTGAGGTGGCAAGAACGGAAGAGAGATCAAGGAACTGAGGTAACTATAAGCAAATGTTCACGACGGCTGTGCGGTACCTCCTCATTAGTCACAGAACGGCACTGTGGAAGGGGAATGAAAATAATCTACGGGGATCAACAAGGCTATGTTGAAAGTTTTCAGAATGGCTCATTTTGCAGTCCATGGACTTATTTTGTGATGCAGAAAGCTACCTCTTGGAAACCCAACTAATCTGGAATTTGTGATAGTTTCCTGTCATCTTGGCACCTGAAGAAGAGCTTTGGTTAGCAAAGGCGTCGGGTGAAGACTGGGACTCCGTTCAGCAATGGAGGAAAATGAACAATGCTGTTAGTTGCACACACACACAAAAAATGTAAAGCACACATCGAATATGAGACTGGATGGTTTGGGACTACGCTACAAACAGAATGAGTTCCTCATAAACTCAAAAGGCAAGTGTAATTTTCAGGTTATAAACAGGACTTTTTCATCAGATAGCTTTCTTCCATTCACAGGTTTAGAAAAAGGGTTTCACTTTCAAACATGACTTATTGCTACCTTAGCTTTATGCTTCAGTTTCATCTGTTAAAATGGGAATAATTAATTCTATGTCTTAAATTTGATATAAAGAATTGTAAAATTTCTAAAACATTAGCTAAAGCATTCTATTTATATATCACAGTACACACACACACACACACACACACACACACACACAAATGTTTTTAGCTATTACTATCACTGTATCAGTTTTCCCCTTTCCCTTCAAATTCATCTAAGGTAAGCGCTGGCAGCTCCTGACCTCTCCCGTCCGTGGTGTATCCCGGGCCATGAGGACACGTCTTCTTGTACTGGGCAGTTCCAGGAAGTGGGCACAGCTCACACTGGTGGCCCCAGCCGCGCCCACCGTCGCAGCAGCATTCTGACTTTGTGACGAGATTGCGGCTGCTGGAAGCCATCTGACACACGGTCTGCAGCACCTCTGCAAAGCAGAGGCCCTGTCGATTGTCTGGAAGGACAAAGCAGCAGGAAGGAGTCAGGGCCAGGCGACAAGCACTTCACTGTCCTGGCTTTAAAGGATATAGGACGATCCGCGCTCTCCTTCCAGCAAACATGTTTTAAGAGCTAAGTACAGTGTTCTTTCACATGGACCACTCCCACTGCTTACTTCACTTGACAAAGTCTTGTTGCCAGTAAAGCTCAAGTGCGCTTTTACTATAGACAGTTTATTAAATTTGGCAGAAAGTGATGGCATAGAAACCTTTAGCTAGGTTTTATAAATGACCACCGTGCAACTATAATATCAGCAGAAAAGTAGACTTTCCTTGTAGGTTGTGTTTTCTATTTCTGACAAGACTAGCTATTAATAAAGTGTAGAGTAGAGACAGCAATAAACAGTAAATTTTGTTAAATAAAAACTTGTGGGATTTGAAGCAGCTGACATCATTCTGTGAACAACTTATATAATTGAAATGCACTCTTTTCCAACCACATCCAGGGATCAGGTGGTTTTTTGCTCTCCTTTTCTTTGTATCTCTTGATTTTTGCTACCCCACATTTTGCCCGCCATCAGCAGACATCTTCATAATGTGGGCATTTTACAATTACAAAACACGGTAACATATGAAATTTATATTTTTCACAAGAAAATGTTCTGTAAAAGCCTTTTCTTCCCACAATATAAACATTAACTTTCATTACAGTTTTGAAAAATGTGGCATTTACTTTGCATTACTATTAGCAGAGCTTACATCACATCACAAATATTTTCTTTTGGAATTAAATCATCCCCTGATGTAAGTTTTATTGAAGTTACATTTTCCATAGTTTAATTAATATTAATTTTGGAAAAACTATTTAAGACTTTTATTTACATTACCTATAGATGTGCATACAGGATACTCATGTACAAATAAGTCATTTTAATAGCTGTGTACCTTTAGGAAGCACACAGATTACTTGGGTGGGATGATTCATTTAGCAGGCAAGAATATGTATGTTGGGGCTGGGGATTTAGCTCAGTGGTGCTGCCGCCTGCCTTGCAAGCACAAGGACCCAAGTTCAATCCCCAGTACTGCCCCCAAAGAATATATACATGCAGAGCTCTTCTGCAATGACATCATAAAACAGATGTTTTATTTGCCAAATGAAACATAATTCACATATCAGCTTACCAAGGCATTCAGTGCCCGAGGAACTTGACTGGAATCCTTCATTACACTCGCACCTATAGCTTCCAATAACATTAACACAGCGTCCATTTTCGCAGATTCCTGGCTTGGTCCTGCATTCATTTTCATCTTTAGAAAAATACGTAATACAAAAATTGAGCAGCTTGTACCAATATAATTCACAAGTTATCTTCTAATGGGCTGTATCTTATTTAAAACTGCTCCATGTAAACACTAATGACAGGGCATTAAAAGCAGCCAGTGCGAATACTAACTTCTCCCTTACCTCACTCATCCAGCTGGATTCCTTTAAGTGAGCATCTTCTTCTCACCCTACCAACTGCGGGGAGGAGTGGGGTTCCACAGTGGCCTCCCAAAGGGGTGGACTTGTCCTCAAGACACCAGGCCAGGAGGCGAGGAGCTCGGGGTAGGAGGATGTGCGTTTGTGGGCCATGACAGAGGGACGGGAGGTGGGAGGAGTTTGGGATGGCAATGAAGAGAGACAAACCCTCCTGCACAGGCCAGCCTTGAAGGAAAAGGCCTGGCACCAGCTTTGCATGAAACCACAGCAGCAGCTGTGGTCCGTGAGGGCTGTTAATGAGGAGGCATTCAGGGAGTGCGCAACAAACCTGTTAGAACAAAGCCGTTTTACTAAAATCTCTTACTGTGTCTCTTTTATGTTGCATACACTTTTGTTTTTTGTTTTTTTACAGTGATGCTGTTAAAACCAGAAGGGAGCTCACACTAACTTCATCTTTTTGGTAAACTGCTCGTTTCATCTTTATGCACTTTAATATTTTAGTTTTCATTGTAAACTTTTTTTCATGTGCCTTCTTTTCATTGGCATTTGTGCTGAATATCTTGTCCCATTCCTTTATTTCCAGCCTCTCATGTTTTGATTTAGGCACATTTATTGCAAGAAACATCTACTGCATTTAAAACCCACTTCGAAAACCACTATCTTATTGCTTCTCAGTCCTTTGGCTAAGATCAAGGGTAAAAATACACTCTCTTTGAACCAGCAATTTAGACTATTTGCCTTTCTTATGATTACTGATACATTTTGACTCTTATCTGCCAATTTACATTATGTATTTGTATTATTTATATTGCTTTATTCTTTTATATTATTTCTATTGTTACTCCTCTCTGCACATTGGATCAGTCCAGTTTCTTACGCTTTCCTCTTGCTCCCACCTGTGTTTGAAAATCATGCTATTCTTTCTTTCTTCTTGGTTTCACAGAACCATCCGAGCATTCTCCTTTTCTAGCAGTGTCAGTACACATTTGCTTCCAAAATTTCCGGCCATCACAGGAACTGGGCCATGAATTTACTTCCTCTCTGTTCTCTGCCACCTGCTGTACAGATGTGATCTGTGAACTGTGACTCATTAAATTTATAATGTAGTATCAGCATCTGTGCAAGTTACTAAATTGACTGGCTTACAGTGCTTCGCATTACCACGTTTTCCTGGATTAAATGGTAAAAAATGTACTACTGTGTACAGTTTGGTAATTATTTCAGCAAGGTCATGTGCATGGTATAGAAATACCACAGATTTTTGATGGTCTTATTTTGATTTTCACATTTTCAATTAGAATTTTAGTTTAAAATTATTTTCCCTTAGATTAATTGGAAGATATTAAGTACTGTTTCCTTTTACCCAGTGTTACTTATTCCTCTGTGGGAAATCTGGTTTCTCTCACAGGCAGTTTTAAGTATTTTCACTTCTCTATTAGTGTTTTGAAATTTACCATGATCTAACTTGGTATAGGTATTGTTTTGCTTTTAAGGAAAAGCACATTCTATATTAAGAAGTATTTTTTAAAAAAGAGTATAAAAAAGTATTACATCTAGAATCTGAGGGGACACCTGCTACCCTGATCTAGAATTTCCCTGATATCATCCCTCTTGCATCTCAATTTATATTTTATTGTCTGAATTATTTATGTCTAAAAAGGGTGTTTGCCTGATATACTACTCTGAAGTATAATTCAGCCTTTTCATTGGAAAGATAACTTGATGTGCTTCAAATGAGCCTTTTGACTTTTTCAGCTCTTGAAGTAGCTTTGGTTTCCTCAAAGGTTTTCCTTTGGTTTCCCTTACACGTAACTCAGGATTTCACAACCTGGGGATCATCCACTCTGCATATTTTTTTGTAACTTCTATACTACAAATCAATCTCACACCATTGCATTAAAATGCTCCAGTTACTGCTGCATCGATTTATTCCCCTTTAGGACAGCATTTCCTGAGGAAGGGTCTGTGACTGTCCTTTCCAGGTTTTCATCTCTGTTTCTTCTCATTCATTTGTAACGGTAACTTCCAGAGGTCACTGGATCTCACTGTTACTTATCTGTCTCTATCTGACTTTTCCTCTCAGGGACACTATACAAAGGTTATCACTCCAGAACTACCTGAACAATCTGTTCTTTTAACCGTCACTTTAACGACGCAATGGCCTAGAGAACTTCCTGTCTCACTGAGTAGTATTAGTCTCCTACGGATTTTTCATCACTGCAAATATTGTCATGCCCGGAGCTCAGCGGCTGTTTCTTCTGCTCTGTGATTTCTCTCCTAGTGTCCTCACCAATGCCATGATTTGCCAGCAACTCATACATTTGCAGTAATTTTTGTATCTGCCTAGGTGGTAGTATCATTTGGAAAGTTAATATGTATCTGAATCTTCTCTTGATCAAAACAGAACTTTCATTATTTTGGGTCCCCAACCAAACGCTGTTCTTCTTCTATCCTTTTCCTTATCTGTTAATAGTAACATCATCCAGTTAGGTATTCAAGTAAAAAGTCCTGGGACTCATATTTTATATCTTTTCCCTTCATCTGCTTTATCCAATCAGTCCATTAGGAATCCCATCTCTTGATTATCTCCAATAGATGTTCCGAATCTGTCCACTAATCTTCCACACTATTATGGACTAGTCTGGGCCTTTCTCCTCTCATCTAGGTGACTTTTAAATAGTCACTTAAGTGAGATCACTGCTGTTCCTACTTCCCTAAAATGCATTCCCCACAAGGCAGCCAAACAATGTAAATTAGACAACAAAAACAGCTAACATTTAAACAATGTGCCAAGTGTTCTGTTCTAAAGGGCTTTACATGAATCTTTAATCATGCCAACAATTATTGAGTAAATGCTCCCATTATTTTTGTTTTCTATGAGGAGCCCGAGGCACAAAGTTATGCCAACTCGCCCTAGGTCACAGAGTTAGCGGATTTCTCAGAGCCCCAGTCTACCTCCAGGTACTGCCCCCCAGATCTGAAGGGACCATAATACTGACTATGCCCAGAGCAGACAGTGAAGAGTTAACCCCACAATTGGCATGTTTTGAGAAGTGAGTCTGGCTGAAGCCTATGTGCAGAGTAACTTGCACCCAAATTTCGTTCCCACGACTAAAAATCCTTCTAAGTAGAAGGACAGTGTTCTAATTACAACCATATATTTTGTCTATTCTGTTCCTAGTTTGAAAATGCTTTGACTTGTCTTTGGAGAGTCTTGTTTACATTAATTTCCACAGCAATGGCACGACTGCACCTCCTTAAATGTAGTTCTGCCCTTGCACATAGCTTGCCTTTACCCTGATTGCCAATAAAAATCAGTGTCTGGGACTGGCCAGAATCTTTATTGGTTGTACCCTGCTTTTTCTCCGAGATCTGTCTTTCAGTTTTATTTCTCAAGCTTGTGTCACATACTGGGCAGGATACTGGAACCCAACTGCAGGGGTCTCCAAAACATATCACTCTGCTATGGTGAGAGCTCTTGGCATAAAACTGGCCTCTTCATGGTGGCTGCAGGGCCCTTGCCTGCCTGTGACCGCCTTTCAGTCTGCTCTCCTGCCCTCACTTCAGTGATGCTGGCCTTCACTCCTGCTGCAGGGCCTTAGCTCTTGCTATTTATTTCTCATTTCTGGATCTTACCTCCAGTGTCTTCGCAACACAGAAGCCAGAACTCTCACTTGATCATGAGATCGTATTTTCTTAAAAAGCTTACCACAACATGAAATAATCACATTTGACTTTTTTACTTGCTTGATGGCCATTTCTCCCAAACTGGGACACAAATTACTTGGGAGCGTGGGATATGTCCCTATAGTTTATCAATGTGTTCCTTGTATGCAAACATTGTACATCATGGGTGTTCCAAAAATATAACGGAATCATGGACAACTGTTCTGCAGTGGCGTGTCGTCAGGCAATGCTCTTTTTGATATGGATTTAAATATTTTACAAGACTTTCTCCCACAAGTAATGAAATGTATTTGATGTTCTGCTTTATTTATTCAACTTTCTTTGAGAACTTCATTTACTCACATATTGTGGGTATATCTTCCACCCCTTTTATCTTCTTTTAGATTCCATGTCCACATTTCTGATTGTGTCTTTGGTCACTTGTGCCTTTTATTATTTCTAAGGGAACTTAAATTTGGTAGCAGCTTTATTTCTCCTCTAAGCTTTGCTAGACCATCATTTCTTTATATTATCTTAAATTCTCTTTTCCAATCTCTTGTATCTAATTGAATGTTTGTCTAATGATACATCTTACACAACACATATATACAATACACACACATATGTGTGTGTGTATGTGTGTATATATATGTGTGTATATTTTTTTGGGGGGGTACTGGGGATCTTACTCGGCACCTTGCGCTTGCGAGGCAGGTGGCAGCACCACTGAGCTAAATCCCTGGCCCACCTCTTACATACTATTAAAACTATTTTTATAAAGTCTTCTGAGGTGCTTGAATCTGTTTCTTGTTTATTTTCCTTTCTGTTTTTCCCACTATGTTGTATACATTAGGTGCAAACTTAGGAATTTTTCTTCTTTGAATGATTTTCTCTGGTTTAGCTACTTGTTGAAAAGAGTATAGCAGGTTATTAGTGCTAAACTAGGCATAATCTATAGTTTCAATCCATAATTATTTCAGAATGAACACTTAGCAAATCTGCAATCCAGACTCCCCTGGGGCAGGACAGTCAGGCTCTCAGTAATGTAGGTCAACACATCACTGAGTAGTGCTTTAAGTTTTAGAGTCCGCTCTTTCCTTCTCTTCTTCCTGTCTTACCTTTAGAAGACCCTAGGTCTAGATGAGTTTGCTGATAATTAAAGAGCATACCACCAGTTCCTTTCATTTCCACCTCTCTTGATACCACAGTGTAGTTAGTACTTGGTTTCTTTCTTTCGTGTGTGTGTGTGTGTGTGTGTGTGTGTGTGTGTGTGTGTGTGTGTGTAGTACTTGGTTTCTACAAAAGCACCTCTAATCCTATCATTCACCCCTGGCCTAATCTCATCAATTACTGCATGAACTTTTCAAAGTTGGGACAGCCTGCCAAAGTCTAAACGAACTAATGAACATTTCCCATGTTTCTGTTCGGAATTTTACACTGAAGATATTCTTCAGGGTAGATTTCTTTGTTTTAAACCAAGACAGTCAAGTAGTTTCCTTCTTCTATATTCTCACACCTTCAAGGTTTAACAGTGAGATAAAACTACTCTATTATTTTAAAAATAAAACCTTCATGCTACTGTTGAATAGAAATCTCCAAAGATTTTACAAAAATGAAGGTTTCCATCCCTTATAGTTTTAAAAGTCAATAAATCAAAAAATTGGCATTGTTAGTAATATTTAATGATCTTGGAACTTTTTTCCTATTTTTTTTAGATTTCTCCATTTATTTAAGAAATAATTACTGAGTTATGTTGATTGTCAAGTTTACATCTTTAGAGTCTTTTTTTCTTGTGCAAAATATTTTATTTATTTATTTTTGGGTTTTTTATTAGAGTCTTATTTATAGAGGTTTTTGATTTTCTGTATAACTTCTTTAGCTTGCAATATTTTGTTTTTATTACAATTATTTTTTTTTAGTAATTTTGTTGGACTCAAATTTCATCTACATGCCAGTTTTGCTATTTTTTTTTGTGGCTTTACTTTTCATCCTGATTTTTATAAACACTTTTCACTTATCATAATATTTTGGCTACTTTTTTTAGAATTACTAATTATGAAAACATGTTTTCTGCATAAAATGAAACTCTTCCACAAAGAGTTTTTGATGATCAAAAATGTTTTGCGTAAATTTTGGCTGTGAGCATGATATAATGAAAAGCACGCGGATCAGAAACATTCCAAAACCTACATATTTTGTAGTGTCTCTTAGCAATGAGAAATGCAAATGTAAAATGCTGCCCCGAATTGTGGTTTGAAAAAGTAAATTCGAAGTTCAGGGACTACTAGGGCTGTGGCGGGCATCCTTGTACCTCTCACCCCCAGCCATGTGGGTTTCTTACTGTGTGCCCTGAGGAAAAGGAGGAACCGAGAGTTAAATTACTCAGGACCATTGTGCAGCTCAGTTGCAGCAGCTTCGGGGCCAGAAAGCTGGGCTCTTAACTTATTTATTTTGGCCAGGAAACATGTGTAAAAACGTGATGGCATTATAAAATAATTCACACCGGATGTGGGGGCCCACGTCTGTCATCTCAGTGCTCCGCGACGCGACGCTGAGACAACAGGGTTCCACGTCTGGGCCCCTGCTGGGCGACACAGTGATGCAACGAGGGCCTGACTCAGAAAAGCGTTTTTTAAAAAGTCTGCAAATGTCGGAAGACCCTAGGTTCTAGCTCTAGAACTGGAGAACAAGGGAAATTTTCAGCTACCTTTAAAATTTTTTCACACATACACAGCAAAATATATTTCTAAGTGTTTTGGCCAGATAAATTAGAACACATATGCCTACTTGAATACGATTTTCTTACAAAGCCCCTTCTGCTTGTTCTTTACTTCCAGGCTGTTAAAGGGGGCGAGCAGCCTGGCTCTTCCACGTGTTCTTCCCATGATGTGCTGCCTTCCCACAGGCCCAAAACGTCGGGGCCACGGATCATAGACTGGAGCCACCAAAACTGTGGACCAGAGTCAACTTCTTTTTTTTTTAAATACAGGAGACAGTCATCACGGGTGTTTTGCTGTAGTGATGGGAAGTTGATTAACACACTATGAAATCCATTCATAACGCAATGGGTTGTTGAATAGATTTTAAAATTAATTTTGTATTACACGTGGAATTCAGGAGTTCACCCTCTTGTAAAAGATTAAAACTGGCACAAAAATTTAAAATCTCTCTATGAGTAACCTCACCGTCTTCCCTGGAGGCTGATTCCTCCTGTGGACTGGGGTTTATGCTTTTTTCCTATGCTTCTCATTTTCTCTACATTATGCCACACTGCTGTCTATTGTTCTGCCTCTGTACGTTTAGAACTCCAGAGTTCTCTACATCCGTACATATACACATTCATCTTACCCCTCTTAACCACTGTACATTTTCCGGTGTGAATATTCCACAATTGATTAACCTATCTTTCCGTGGCGATTTCTGGTTTATGACTCCTCCAAACAGCAGTGCAGCTCACACCCTTGTATTACTTTTCCCGCGGTAGATTCGTCTTTTAAAAAGAGCTTTGCTGTGGTATAATTTGCATGCAACGCAACTCCTGAGTTTTAAGTGTGCCATTCAGTACTGTTTAGTAAACACAAGGTGGTGGAACCACTGCCACAACGCACTTAGAACACTTCTGCCTTCCGACGGGGTCCTCAGTGTCCAGCTGCAGCTGCTCTCTTCTCTGGCTCTCACCCCCAGGTAATCACTCAGGCTCATTTCTAAGAAATCTTAGTTAGATATTTTTTCAAAAGTAAGGAATTATCACTAATCTTCGGATGTCATTTTTCCAGGCAGAAGAGGTTAGGAAGGAACAGCGGGTTCTCTGTTTCAAGGGGAGGGGTCACCTATTCTCTGTAGGAGGAAGGCAACGCGGGACAAGGCAGCCCAGGTGACAACGCTGTTGGAGAGAGGTGCTGAGGTGGTGAATGTGGGATCTGTGACCAGTGCACGAGGCACGGGATTTTGGCATCCGTCACAAAGCGCAGTTTCACCTCCTCCCTGTGTAGGTAAATCGAGGCTCAAATACGCTGCAAAATACAGTCAAGGTAACAGAGATGTCGCACCTGTTAGACTGTGCGCCTCTTTACTTTCCCTACGGATGGAAGAATGCGGAGATGAGACTATCACCTCACGTTTGGATTTTGCTACATGAACAAAGCCATTTCAAGGGGCTTTTCTACACTTCTAAGTTTAGTGTTTTACATTTTCAGGACAGAGGAACTCGACAGGCAGAACGCACATGTTTCCAGGCAGCGTAATCACTACTGCGCGGTCTGGAACCTAGGTCACTGGCACCAACCTTGTGAGGCAGGAAAGCTCGCAAGGCACAGCCCCGACACAGCTGAGAGAGTGGCTGGCTTACAGTCAGGACAGGCCGGGAACGGCACCACACCCCTGGTTTGAGGTAGGGCCCTCCAGAGGCAGACAGCCCGGTACTCACCTACACAGCCTTCTCCGTCAGGCCTGCGGGCCATGCCGGGCGGGCAGAGGCACATGAAGGTACCAATCAGGTTCTTACACACCATGCCCCTGGATTCACAGTCATGCAGCCCTTCAGCACATTCATCTAGATCTATGTTTAAAAGAAAAAACAAAAATAGGGATTCTCTGAAGAAGGCTGTCTTTAATAACTTTAAGCTACTTTGGTTTTTTTGAGACAGAGTCTTGCTGTGTGGTTCAGGCTGCCTTGAACTCACTATGTAGCCAGGCTGGCCTCGAACTCAGAGGTCCTCTTGCCTCAGCTTCTCAAGTTCTAAGAGCACAGGCGTGGGCTACCATGCCTAGATCAAGGTCAAAAGTTTGAAAGGATTTTAACATGCTATCTTATGGTGTGACAGAGAAAGGAGGAGCCCTGTCTTTTTCAAATGTTTGTTACATTCCAGATGTGTAAGAGTTTGAGCACTGGTACTAATCAGCTCTAAGAATGGCGGTCCTTGTTTTAAGGAGACTTGAGGAAGGTGACCATAGCGGGCTTCTCAGCTATCTTCCCTTCTTTGATTTAACTATACATCCAGCATCGAGTCACATAGGTATGAAACTTTACTCCCCAAATGCCATCGTATTTACTTCTATAATGCTGTAAGCAGCCAAGAACTCTGAAGTCACTGAAATACATTCCAGCATTGCTAATGAAGTTCCTACTCTTCCCTTGGCTGTGGCCTTACCTTTGCACATCTTCTGGTCTTCCCGGAGGGTGTAGCCTATCGGGCACGTGCATTCATAGGATCCAAAGGTGTTCATGCAGCGGAAAGCACACAACAGCGGGTTCTGGGCACATTCATTGATGTCTGATCAAAGAAATGGCAGACATATACTTAGCTGAGAACTCTAATTACTTAAAGAGGCACTGATGTGTTTACTTGGCAGTCAGGCAGAAAGCAGTAGGTAAAAAAATTTACACTGTTGGCATGTAGAATTTGGTAACTAGACAATTCACCCTCCAAGACTTGACAGAGATAAACTCTGAAAAAATCCAGCAACTACCTGAAATTTTTTAGTGTGAGTTAAAACCTGGAGCAAATAAGCAGCAAGTGATAATTTCTACATTGTTTTTTTTTTTTTTTTTTTTTCTGAAATTACCCTGAAAATAACCCGGGTGGGGGG
>NW_022900915.1:5661018-5668685 GCF_012274545.1 Fukomys damarensis
AATTTCTACATTGTTTTTTTTTTTTTTTTTTCTGAAATTACCCTGAAGATAACCACTGTGATGGTGGTGTCAGAACTTGATAGTTAAATCTCCACTAAAATCTTTTTGAGTTTCTGCCCAGAAGAACCAGGAGAAGGGAACTTGGGACAACTGAGGCTGCTAAAGAGTGAGCTCAAGTTGCTGACTGTCCCATGCATTTGTGGGATGAAAGTAAGGAGGCTGGACACTGAGGCTTAAAGAACAGAACTGAAACCGGATCCATTTCCCTCCTCATATGTGGTACTCTGTCCACTCAAAGTAACTGTCTTCCTAGACAGAAGCATCAGTGTTCTTCAGTTTTTCTCCCCAAGAGGGGAGAAAAAACCCAAAACAAACAGATGCCAATCCTGAGATGACCCAGCTGCTGGAATTATCAGACATTTGTGATGAACATGATCATCAGTAACTATTGGAATGTTAAAAACAAAGACGGACAAATTTAAAAAGCCACTTTCAAGAAGTGAGGCGTCAGACAAGGCTCACTCGCCTTCACAGTTCATCATGGGCCCTGGCTCGAAGCCATCACTGCAGTTGCATTCGAAACTCCCAATCACATTGGTGCACGTGCCATTCCCACATGGGTTGCCAATCGAACACTCATCGGTATCTGAAAAGAAGAGTTAAGAAAGTGCCACACAATTTGGAGTTCTAGTTTTAAAAAAGCATACCTAGGAAGACCCAGACTAGCCTTTACCCATTTCTTGGAGCTGCGAAGGGCTCAGTGACCCTTACACCCTGTGGCTTTGGCTCGACACCTTTATGCAGCGCAGAGAACCCAAAAGGATCCGTGTGCAATGCTCTGATTCCCAGATGGCAAAGCTTTCCCTGAAGGTTACAAATCCAGAAGAGGGACACAATCCACTGCTTCAAGAGCAGATGTGGAAAGATGTAAAGGAAAGTGGATCTCCCTCCCAATTAAAAGTTTCGGCAATTCTAAGCCTCTAGAGACATCAGAGTTTGTATATTTGGCTGAAGACTTGTTGGGCAACTCTTCATGTTCCAATAAACCAGCTTAGACCGGAAGACTCAAGGTGAGTGAAAGAAGAGGCTGTTACTAGTTTCTCATCCTGGCTCTGCAAATCCTCCCATCACCCCAAGGTACCTAGAGACCTGGATATGAGAAATAAAACACTACGTTCAAACTGTAGACGGGGAGCTGACACTTACCCACACAGTGCACTCCAGTGTAATCAAGGTTGTAGCCCATTGGACATTCGCAGCGGAAAGATCCATCGGTATTGATGCATTGGCCATTGGAGCAAATGCCTGGGCTCTCGAGACACTCATTGACATCTAAAACATAAAAGGGCTCATCAGCTTCCTCATATGAAAAGGTGTGGCTGTGCCGTTCATATCTACTCAACACGGATTTAAAATTAACAATATGTGCAGATATTTATTTTTACCAGAGAAATGTGTATCGCAGACAACATGTCACAGTCTTCTTTATAATGCACGATACACAAATATTACATGGCATTAAATATGATATACTATGCATTACATACTGAAAGTAGCACGACTGATTATAAAATGAATGAAAGACGATGTGTCTGTATAAAATGTGAATGCAGAAATAAAATATAGTCAAGCTTACCTTCACGTGTGTCATGAAGACTTGGGACAGTCCCATGGCCATATGGACACAAATCCTGGAATGCAACTATAGAGAAATGGATACATTCTCCATGATTAAAAAACTTAAACTATCAGAGAACTTAAGAGCCAATTAACAATACATATGAAATTGTACTTAGGTGTACTCTACAAAGCTGCAAGACTCTCTTAACTCATTTTTATGGCTTATTTCAAAAGCAACAATGAGAAATTTCGAGATGGCCATCTAAGCTTGTCCTCGCAGGGTGCCACTGGCCTGGGGTTCCTGAGCTTTCTGTTCGCTCATTGAACACTGAACAGCCAAGAAAAGCTCCCTGCTCTTTACCTACAGAAGCCACTTTTAATCTAGAAGGCAAACCAGTTTGCCTTCATCAGGAATCATTTTACAACTAACAGGTGTTATGAGATCTGGGATGCAGCTGGTTTCTTCCTGCAAGCAGCCATTGTGTTGACTTGACCTCTCAGGATTTTATGGAATATTTTGAATTTGTGATAGTCCATCCATGTGGGGCTTGCTTTTCCTCTTCTTTTGTTGTGCTGGGCATCAAACCCAAGGCCTTGCCTTGTTTTGCATGTGCTGTGCCACTGGGCCTCACCCTAAGATTCCCCATGTGGAACTTGTACAGCAATCCGGAATGTCATTTCCATTTTCTTCTTGTATCTCCTGCCCTATACCTCTCAAACTCATTTTTGAAAACCAGTCATACTCACCTTGGGAGGAAAATGAAAGAAACAGTTAATCCTACCTATGCTTACACATGTTCTCTCTCCTTTTTTTTTTGGTACCGGGGATCAAACTTGCGTCCTTGCGCTTGTGAGGCATGCGGTGGAAACACTGAGCTAAATCCCCGGCCCCTGCTTACACATGTTGTATAAAAAGGTTGAAAGAAAACTCTGACTAGGCTGCTCACTGAACCATCAAAATTTATATGTGAGGGGATAATTTCATCCTCAAAATATTCATGAATTACATGTCAAATTGACTGGCAGGTATGCAAACACCGGTGAAAAGGTTCACACACAGTTACTTTTACCTTCGTCGTCTTTGGGGCACAGCTCACAGGGGTCCCCCCAGCCCTCTCCAGGCATCTTACTGCAGCAGCACTTTGCTTTGGTGGTGTTGAAGGCTTTGGGTACAGAACACTTTCCATTCTCAAAATTTGTGAAGCAGAAACTCTGGCGAGTATCTAAAAACAAAGCAAACACAGCAGATTTCCTGATTGGCCATTGAAACAAACAGAACAATCTGCATATAATTCCTGTAGCTCTGTTTCTCACAGATATTTCTCAGGGAAGAAATCATACAACACAGCTTAGATGAGCAGTCAAGATGCTGAAAATCCTCAGTTGTCCACGTTCGGCTGTCAGTTCAAATTAACCGATCTATAAAATTTAATGCAACGATTCAAAGCACTTAAAATATTCTTAAATGTGCTAAGAATATTTGAGAAATCATGTTCAATCAAAATGTCCCACATAGAATCTTTTTCAGTTGCATTATAGGTTAGCACACAATTCTTCTTCTTCGTCTTCTTTTTTTTTTTTTGGTACTGGGGATAGAACTCAGGTACTTGCACTTGCAAGGCAGGCACCGGAACCAATGAGCTAAATCCCCGGCCCTCAATTCTTGATAATTTTCAGTAAATAAAATCATATCAGAAGAGGTTATGCACCAATACACAAAATATTTGCCAACAATAAAATGAAAGTAATGAACCAGGATGATTCTTCTTATAATAGAAAGTCTAAAAATTATAGACAGTACAATAATTAAAAGCACTTTAAAATTGTCTGTTGCATATACTTTGGAGACCCGCATTTTAAAATTATCCGGCGGTTTATCATCTGGCTTCGAAGTTTCTCAGGGTCAATTATGCCAAAAAAGTCAAACCTTACCAAAGCACCTGCGTCCATTATCAGACAGCACGAAGCCAGGAGGACAGATGCACTGGAAGCCTCCAGGTGTGTTTGTGCAGGAACCAAAGAGACAAATGTTGGGGTCTTCGTCGCACTCATTGATATCTGCAGGGCAGGGTGAGAATCTGTTAATGTAATCAAATCAATACACTGTTTAATAATTGAAAAAATCGATTTGTCCAGACTACATTAGTCCACCAGCCAAGGGATATCTGGCAGAAAACAAGAGATTGCATTGCATATATGTTTAACTTATACTATCGCTGCTTCAAAAGTCAAGGATTATGTTCGATTTTAACCAACCTTGTGCCAGAGAGTCTGCCAGCCTCCTTGTGCCTCATCCCCAGGAGTGCATTTATCTGTCCACCTGCCCACCTAACACAACCAGCTCCCTTTCCTGACACCGTGCTGGGTCATCCAGATGGGGAACCGGAATCACCCTTTTTTCTCCCTCTGACAGTGAACCAACCCCCCATGTGCAAGCATCAGGTGGCCTCCAACTCTACTTTCTGAGTACTTTTCAGCCTATCATCACCTCCCCCCTAGGAGCTCACATTCCCTGCTGCTACAGTACGGTTCCATGAAGAGAAGGACCGCAGACACGATGAACAATCAGGGTTAAATGTGAAAAAAGAAAATAATGTAAAGAGAGGGTCTTGAACTTTTCACGAAACTTACCAAGACGATGCTGGTAGGATTATTTATTTATTTTAAGTATCAGAACACGAGGCAAAATTGTAATAATCTAGAAAGTGAGAGAAAAGCAGAAGGCCAGGAGCACCCATAATGTTTAATTACGTGGCCTGAAACATGTTGAAGTAAATGGTTTCTTACAGCCTTATAACTCTCTTGAATGTAAAGAGTTACCTATTTTTAGATGGAATCTTGCCCTTTTTAGAGGGAGTCTTTCCGAGGGTGACAGAGTTAAAAAATGAACAACTCAAAGGTAAAAAATAAACAAAAAAATCTTCAGGCGCCCATTCATATTAGAAAAACCACCCTAGGATGCTGGCGCTTCTGCATTTCAACAAGGCCATAAAAAGTAATTTGTACAAAAATGAAACAAAGTGAACTGAAAAAGGTCAGCCTTCATCACGTCCACCAGGCAATCCTGGGACCCACTTCTGATGTGGTTACAGCACTGTGTGTGCTGGAAGACTTTCAGCAGAAAAACATCTGTTATGACAAATGGATTAATATTTTCTGTTCTTACACGAGGCCTTGCCCAGGAAAAACTGTCTCAGCAGAATTGTCACGATTTTGTGCTTCACATTTCCAGGACCCTCGGCACCTTTGATAATGGTTTCAAAGTTCGGTGCCAAAGATTATAATTTTTGTAGCCCCTCTTTAAATTTAGTAGAAAGTCTCTGCTGATTTTTGGAAAAATAATTAGAGTCCGATGAAAATTCCTTGACTATCATAAGATTTCTGTTAATGAAAAAAAAAAAATCCCACATCCTTAAAGAGATCTTTATTCCTAGCAGTCCGCTATCAAATCATTTCTAGTCGTTCGGTCCCTTGGGTCAGCATACTCGCAGCGGTTGTGGCCTTCATATATTTCCACAGAGCCTGTACTAAGTCCTACTCTGCTGCACCATTCAGCATGAACGTTAGTCTTACCGATGCAGTTCTCACTCCTCACTTCATACCCGGGGGGACATATGCATCTGAAGGACCCCTCCAAATTCTGGCAGGTCCCAGGAGAACAGGAGCCAGGAAGGGCAACACATTCATTAGTATCTTTAGAGAGAAAGTAGAGGAAAACAACCATTAAAACACGAGGTGATTCTTGCGTAGATCTGTCTTCTGAATGATAGCAAAAACAATTCAGGGCTGGAGCTGGAGCTCGGAGGTGCAGTGTTGGCCTAGCATGTGCGAGTCCCTGGGTTTGACCCCTAGCACGCTCAATTTTCCCTCCGAAAAATCACAAACCCTTGGGCCCGCTATCTGTGAGGTCATCATGGACAAATACGCCCTATGATACTCTTCTGATGTTCCAGGTGGTTCTTTCTTGGCAAGTTAATTTTTTGAGGTTTCTTTTGCCTACTTTTATTGAGACACAGACAGCACCAAGTTCTGCCCCCATAAAACACTGTGTATCGACACATACTAATTGCTGGGTGATACCGTACACCAAAGTTTCCCATCTTAGGCCATCTTCTTTATGTGATCTGAAGATCACATGAAAGGTACGAGAGTTAAGTGTCTCTCACAGGAGAGTAACATTATTTCACAATAAAAACAACATGAAGACTGTTGTTTAGATTCTTACCTATACAGTTTTTCCCATCTGGAGTAAGTTCGTAACCCTCATTACATAAACACTTGAAGGAGCCAATTTCGTTAAAACATTGCCCATTTCTGCACACCTGACCAAAAAAAGAGCTGCACTCATCCGTGTCTGTAAGTGAAGAGGAATCAGCCTTTCAGAGAGAGCTTTTACAGGTGTGTCATTGCACAAACTGAAACTTAAAATATATATTTATAAAAACTCTACATTATAATTCCTCATCAGCGCAGAGCAAAATAACACATATATCAGGTTTCTGTAACTCATAAGTTCACGTAGATCTTGACTGTATTTCTGTCTCAGGGGTACATTTTGACATTAATATAACTCATGGATTTACAACCAGATGAAAGTTAAAGGCTGCTGGCATTTGATCTCTAGCACCACAAAACAAACAAACACACAAACAATCAAGAACCTAGAGTGAAAGACACTTCAGCACTGTGGACATACGCCGAATTATTTCTTTAAAAGGGACACTAAAGGTAGGTTTTTTAGTTAAGCTCTGGATTGATTATGCATGAGTAATATCCTGGGTTGTTTCAAGACTACTTTGAGTCTGAGAAATTATAGTCAGGAAGGTGGGAGCTAAAGAATGTCCACTTTGCTATCAATTTTTTTCACAACTGTAGAATTCCGAAAAAATAAAGAAAATCAACAGGCACAAATGGTGATTTAAATTGGGAGATGGAACTGAGGTGTGATAATCCCATAGTGGGAGAAAACCTTGGCCTTGCAGGGTCCTGTGCCTGCAAAGTGGGGATCAAAGAGTGCACACTTGCTATCAACTTTATTATTTCTCCTACCCTCACCAGGCACAAAGCCCATTTGGCATTAATTCCCAAGGCACATTCGTGTGTAAATCCTGTCCTACGACCAGGAGAGGTTTCTGAGATGATGAGAAGACCTGGTCACCACGCAAGGATTTTGTGGTAAAAAGCAACCAGGCTTCAAAAGTAGAGGGAAAACTAAATTTCAGGACACAGCACTTTTTTAAGTAGGAGGTTTCTGGTATGTGAATGCAAAAAAGGGCTTTACATAAAATATTGTGAGAACACGGAAACAATTAAGGTCTGCCTTTCAATTCAGCTGAGGAGTAAAAATAACCCAAACCATAAACCAGTCCCAAAATGTAATCACCTAATGGCCTTTTCCTCTGAACTGATTAGTAGAAGTCATTCTCAGTCTTGGTTTTAATTTTTTTCTTTTAAAAAACAAACTGCCTGGAAATGAAACAGAAGCAATAAAGGACCGACGGAAGGACTTACCCAGGCAATCATTGTTATGTGTGAGCTCAAAGCCGGGGTAGCACAGACAGTTGTAGGAGCCCACGGTGTTCTTGCACGTTCCGTTCCCGCATGGGTGCCGCTCACACTCATCGATATCTACAAACAAAGACTGGCTCAAAGGAACTCGACCGATAAAACTGGAAACAGAAAAGGCTGCTAAACTTTTATATTTTTGCTAGCTGCTAGCTTACTTAGATTTCTCCAGTATCACGCTGGGGACCCAGACTTATTTGAGGAATAAGTTTCACGTACAGAAAGTAAAAAATTACAAAATTATACAATAAATATAGCTCAATAACTTATAGGCACATGAAGCACACGTAACTAGCCTAAGCAAGTATCCCTTAGCAGAGACATTTTAATTAATAGTTTGCTTATTAACTATAAGCAATCATTTGAAGTATTAAAACTTTAGTTTAGTAAGAATTATAAATGCTTGGGCTGGGGATTTAGCTCAGTGGTTCTGGTACCTGCCTCACAAGCACAAGGACCTGAGTTTGATTCCTGGTACCAAA
>NW_022900915.1:5668746-5695734 GCF_012274545.1 Fukomys damarensis
TCGATACCAGCCTGTGCTACATAGTGAGTTCCAGATCAGTCTCAACTACATAGTGAGACTCTGTCTCAAAAAAAAAAAAAAAAAAAAAAAAAAAAAAAAAGAATTATAAATGCTTGCTTAGAAAATTCCATAGCTTAATTCAGTTGAAAAAGAAAAACTTTAGTTTTTTTTGAGCAGTGGAATCCCAATTAGAATTTATTAGCCTTCCCCCCAAAAAACAAGCAAGAAAATATTTAGAAATGAGGCGTGCTAGTACATACCTGGAATCCCAGAATTCAGGGAGGCTGAGGCAGGAGGATTTCAAATTTGAGCCAAGCCTGGGCAACTTAGCAAGACCCAACTCAAAATAAAAAATAGAAAAGGGCTAAGGAGTGTAGCTCATTGCAAAGGCCCTGGGTTCAATGTCCGATACCATGAAACAAATAAAACTTAGAGAGGTCATCTTATGGTGGGGAAGAAGACCTCCTGGATCAGGAATTCCAGGACATGAAATTCTTCCATGCAAAGGAAAAAAAAAGGTGCTATTCTTCAGGAAGAAAGCTCTGGGTAAGAGAGGTCCGTTTGATGAAGGAGTCTGCCAGACCTTTATCATGAAAGAATTGTTCAAAGTAGGGAAATATTTTTCCCACAAGAACTTCTGAATTATATATCTCATATATTTTTTGGCAAAATTCTACTATTTCCAGGAGTATAGAATGGAGAAGAATGTGTAAGTAAGCATTCTCAAAGTCCACCCAAACAGGTCACGAGCCTGAGTATTTTTGGACAAGCAACAGTAAGGAAATTTTGCCAGTCACCATGGGAGAAATCTAGGGCTATGGCTGGGGTCTCAGGTGACGGTGGATGAGCCCAGACGCTCCCCCGGTGCTCCCTGCGGTTGAATACACCACGAAGGAAATGAATTCTGCCGTGCTCAAATCCGAGTTTGCTATTCATCTAGCCAGTATCTTCAATGACAAAAGTAGATGCGCAATGCTGGCTTTCTCTACACGTGCTAATTACAAATAGCCAAGTTTTAAATTTAATTTTCTTCCTTCAAGCACAAAGCATAGAGGACTGTTTGGCAAAGGCATAGCCAACCGCTGACATCAGATATAAGGAGTTGCGCTCAGTGCCTGCCTGAAAGCATCCAGCCCATCTGCCCTTGAAAACTTCCTAATGAGCAGCTCAGCCAGGGCCTGCTAAATACCATCATCCCTAACTAATCATCATAACAGCGACCGGAAATTTTTAAATGATTTGGCTATATCTGCTTCCATAATTATTTTAAGAGATGAAACATAACAGATACAGATAAATCCCAAATTATTCAATGATCTGTGCAGAATAACTGTATATGTATGTGTATAAAAATATCTTTGAAGGGCTGGGGATTTAGCTCAGCAGTTCGGTGGCCTGCCTCGCAAGCGCAAGGACCCGAGTTCGATCCCCGGTACCACAAAAAAAAAAAAAAAAAAAAAAAAAAAAAAAAAGAAAACCAAAAATGCGGTGTTAGCCCAACTGCTCATTAACTGGAGACTGGATAAAGATTCAAAACAAAACAAAAAAAAAACAAAATGGAGTACTACTCAGCCATAAAGAATGAGAAATTACAGACATTTACAGCTAAATGGATTCACCCTGAGGTGATACTCTTAAGTGAAATAAATACACGTGTAAATACCAAATATTTTCTCTGGTGTGAGAAAATGAAAGTGTAAATAAGGACTAAAAGGTATAATAGATAATGTGAAACAGGAAGAAAAGGTGCAAAGGGGAAGGGGAAGTGGGAGGGATAGGGGAAAGGAAAGAGGGAAAAGGAATAAATATGAGAAAAGGAAAAAATGAAAACAATCTCTGAGGGGTTGAAGGGAGGGCGGGGGAGAGGGGGAAAAATAAGAACCACGTTATATCACGTGAAGGTACAAACTCCCAGTGACGGATGTCAGCATGCCGCACACCTGACATGTACCAGTATACTTCATGAAAACGTGACAACAACAAAAGAACAAGAAGCAGTCTCGAGGGCAACACACAGAGAGGTAAAGCATGGCTGGCATTCTGGTGAGTTCCACATAACCTAGTGTCGCAGGCGTGCGTGTCGAACAGCAGGAGTGTGTTCTAGGGAAAAAGGCTGCAAATCTCTGAGCTGAACAGTATTTGGTGGGCTGCCTCTGCTTGCCGATTCCGCTTAAACCGTTTAACAGGGCACAGACACGGCAGGTACTGAGGGCACGGGACGCACTGGGATGCTACCCTCAAGCCTTCGTCCCACTTCCCAGCCCGGAACTAAGCGTTCTCACCCATGCACATAGTCTGGTCTTGAGAAGCCTTAAAGCCGTTATGGCAGATACACTGGTAACTTCCTTGCAAATCAACACACAGTCCGTGACTACAAACGTTAGGAATCTCTAAACACTCGTTGCGATCTAAAACAAAAAAAGAAATAAGACAGATGTTAGACATACCTGATTGTTATTAAGATTCTTTCATTTTTCACAGATGCATTTCTCTAGCCTGCTATTAATTATTACAGACAGGCTGAAAATGAACCACAACAGTAGCCGAATCAAAATAAGCAAGGCTTTCAAGTACCCACATTGCTTTTTTTAATCCTGCAATGTTTTAGGCTGAGTCATATCTCAAGGATACTATTTTATCCTATGGAAATCCGCTGCAGGAATCTCTTTTCTGAAGAAAGTAATTTGAAATTACAAATGAAGAGAGTGAATCAGAAAAACGTTGTCAAAATGACCCTGGAAGGCATTTTTGTAGGAGAGCCTGGCTCTCCTTTTAGGTCAGGAGACCTAACGGCGCTTGAGCCCAGTGTGGCCCGTGTGTTTCTTACCTACGCAGGCTCCGTTGGGGGAAAGTTTGAAGCCAGTGGCACATTCGCAGCGGTAACTGCCGGGGCTGTTGATGCAGTCGGCGTTTCGCTGGCAGAGGCTGTCGCCGTTGCTGCACTCATCGATGTCTGCAAGAGCAAAGAGCATTCTTGGCTGCTCTAGGATCACAGAAACTTCCATAACCTGAGCACCAGCTCTTCCGTAATAGGACAGGGAACAGGGACACTTGCAGAGTTGCCTAAAAGCCACATTTGTACACCCAACCGTATGCACGAAGGACAAACATTCTTCAAATTACCTTCACAGACCAAGAGCAGGTCATTGTAGCTGAATCCTGTGGGACATTCACAGCGGAAACTGCCAATCTGGTTGATGCACACACCATTTGCACAGATGCCTGGAATCTCCTTACATTCGTCAATGTCTAAAATTAAACAGATTTGGTGAAGTATGTGTGGTTCTACTTAATGTATTTAGCATACAACCTCAAATAATGCCATGCGTATCCTGGAACGAGAATACGAATTCAATGTCACACAAATCAACTATATAGCAGCATAAATGGTTTTGTGGTTTATGAAAACACAGAGACCATAAAATGCCCTGGTTCTTCTAAACAGCAATGGAAAAACTTTAAGTGTTCGGCAAAATATACCAAGAGATTTTAGTGTCAGTGACCAAGGAACTTCTTGGGGGATCAATCTCCCCTCAAGTTTATGTCAGGTCACCCTAATTGATGCTATTCATCTGATAGAGTTACGCTTCCCTAAATTTAGGTACTTTTTTTTTTCCTCATTGAGTTTATTGGTACATTTTAGGTATATAGTGCAGTTACATTCATTACTGGGATCTTGTACCTTTACATGATGGGTCTTGGTTCTCATTTTTTCCCCTTGTCCCTGCCCTCCCTTCACCCCCTTCTCCCCTCCCCATTTACAAACACTTTATTTCCATTTTCTCTTATTTTTCTTTTCCCTTATTCCCTTTCCCCTACCCTTCCCACTTTCCCTACACCTTTAGCCCTTTTCTTCCTTTTTCACATTGAATTTATGCATTTTGTTACAGGTACACATAATGGAAATTTAGCACTGTATTGTTTAACAGAGACTTAGTTGCTTACTGAAACTTTTGAGAAGGAAGACTGAGGAACAACAGAAAATACATTCAGAAAGAATTAATGTAGATGAATAGTAACTCTGTAAACTCAGAATTAGACCAACAAAAACTATACCAAAAGTAAAAATACACCAAAAACTTAAATATATGCTAGTACTTCTGAAAATAGCCACTAAAAGTTAAAAGAAGGTGAATTATTTAGAGTCATGTAATATAATATGCACGACAGGAAAACTGAATGCATGAAAACTGCATGGTGTACAAGAAAGCTTGAAATTGTCATATATTTGTCATAACTTAATCACCTGACTGTGGCGATGGAATAACACCATTAACACTTGGTTAGAGTCTAAGAACATTATTTTTCTTTTGATTAATTAGATTAGATTAGAATATTTTGTTGTATTCTTAAATTAAAAAAAAAAAAACTTAAACAAATTCTTACAGTGGACCTCCCCCCATACAATTTGGGAAAACTCACCAACAGCTTTTCCTGTATGAATGTCAAAGGTGAATCCAGGAATATTTCCACATATGGCTTTAAAGTCAGCTTTAAAACATAAACAAAGCAATGCATTTGTAACGTTCTCAAACTCATTCACAAAAACATTTTACTTAGTATCACTTTCACAAATATATTTTGTATTATTCACAACCAGACATTTTAATTTCTGTTATAGTCATTTGATAACAATGCCTGTTACTGCAAAAAAGTGGATCTAGGCATTCTTCACAATAGTTATTTATATCATTGACTCACACTGCCTACTCTGTAGAAGACGGTAAGTCATTACAAGACTCAAAACATATACTTAGGGACTTAAATTTTTTTCTTTTGCAGACCTTAAAAAATGACCCATTTTTGTAGATTGAAAAAAACTGGAGTACAAATTTAAAGAGGGTTTATGATTGCACAGGGATACGCAGACATGCAAAATAGTTTTGCAGTAGAGACACAGGTTAATAGTAAATAAAAAATGAGATGAGAATTTTGCTCCTGTTTTCAAAATCGCAAATGTCTGTCTGTTGGGATGTGAAATTTGAGGAACAAAAAACAATTTGCCCCGAGATGAGAGACTATAAGAGTCATTCCTACATCTAATTTATCAGATCAACAGAAATGTAAAAGAACACTGATTCTTAAGAAGCAAAATCTTTCCGAGGCCTGTTTTTACACCAGTGAGAAAAACTCCTAAAAAGTATCTGGTAAAACTTGTACTACATATTGGTATTTTGAACATTAGGGCAAGGATTTTGTGGACTGCATCTGCCCATATACAGAGCACTGATGTGCAATTTAATGGTTTCTACTTTACTGGCAACGTGAAAAGTATAATTTATATATAATCTCATTAATCATCATATTGTAACCATGTGAATTAGTCTGCCACTATTTATTCCCCTGTTTTACAGATGAGAAAGTGGTTTCAGAAAGGATAATTCCTCTCCACGTGGTCACACGGTAAGCTGTAGAGGTTTGCTATGTAGACTTGTTTCTCAAACTTAAGTTTTTTCCTTTCTTTCCCAAAGAGAAGTAGTATTTTAATTCCCCAAATGGGTGGTCTTTAATTTCTCATTATGTCGTTTTAAAACTGAGAATCGCAAGAACTTCTTCTGCAATTTTACGGAGCCTTACTGTGGCAAAAGGGCTAAGAAAAAGCCCCAAGGACCACCGCACGTGGGCCACTCTGATAAAGGCTCACGTGTCACTCCAACACTTCCCAATTTTATTTCATCATCACATTAAATGATACATTTGAGTATATGTAACACGAGCAATATTTACTAACATGCATAATAGTGGCTACTGCTTATTTGTTCTATTGATTCAACTCTCAGTATTTTGCGTATTAAACTTTACCGCTCTCTAGGTCACAAAAGGACACACGTAGGTGACACTTTTAAGACAAGTAGTTTTTGCTCTTGCTTATATTATCTTTCATTTCTTCTTTCCAGAGAATTTGTGCGCATGAGAAAAACACTACCGTGTAAAGACCAGTTCTTTCTTTCTGCCTAAAAGCTTCACTTACATCTGAGGGATAGAAAACGTAAGTCACATTTTGACAGACGATGTAAAACTGAGCGCATCAAATATACTTTTCAAAATTGAACTGAAAACTCATGAATTGGATGGCTTTTAAATTACTTTGTCAAAGTGCGCTTTCTGTGTCTAACGCAGTGACACAGCAGATGCTCATGAGCTATCTGTCCCGTCAGTAAATCACTGAAAGACTGTATAACCAAACATCAGAGCTGAAACGGACCAGCTCTGCATGCTGACCCTTTTAGCAATAGCCTGCACTTGCAGGGTGGGAAGGTTTTCTGGACATGCGTCTGAGAAATTGGTGGCAGATTCTCGAAGAGGGCCATTGGGAAACCGAGCTACATAGCGTGCTCAAGTGTTTTCTGGGCTGAGCGGCTCCGGTTCAGGTACAGCCGACTCTTCCTCTGCCAGGCCAGCTGGCAGCCACACAGTGGGCCGAGTACCTACCTGTTCCTGGTGTTGGGCATGGCTCACAGGGTTTGTTCCACGCTTTGCCCACATTGTATGTGCAGCAGCACATCCTCTTCGTCACATTAAAGGGCAATTCATTCTCACATGCGGTTCCGTTATAGCTTCGGTAGCAAAAGCTTTTTCTCATGTCTACGCCGAGGAAAACAAAGGAGACTGCCAGTCATGTCAGCAAACAACGCAAACCACAAGCCTGTGCCCGTCAAACCGCCCTCATCAATGGAACCGAGAAACCTCTCGCATTCACATGCATCTTAGAAAAGCTCTGTGAGCTGGTAAATTATTTTTAGATTAATGTCGCTCCTAATCTGGATAGACGTTTTCATTTATAATTTTACGGGGTGACAATTTTTGTGTTTATTTCTCTACCCAAGAAGTATTTAATTTAAAAAGCATTAGTTTTTACATGCTGTCATCTTGTATAATTTTTAGTTCCTGTCAATGGAGCATTAAAATTATTTATGACTACATAACTGGTGAATCTTTTTTTTTCTTTAGATGCTTAAAAATGTAACTAGAAAAGCCAAAGGCCAAGAACTTGACCCAGAACCAACAGTATATAAGACTCTGTAACGCTGCATTTGTGAAGACTTAATCCATAGACTTTCCGAACAGTGATTAGGAGGCAGCGGTGAGAAATCAACAGCGACCCCTGCTCACCCATGCAGTTGTGGCCTCCATTGACCTGCATGTATTCAGGTGGGCAAATGCAGGTGTAGTTTCCCAGAGTGTTGTAGCAGGTCCCAGGCCCACACACGCCGGGATGGGCAAAGCATTCATCAATATCTGAGGTAGAAAAGAGCAAATATGAATTAATAAAGGCATTTCTGTGAAGGTGGTATTGTTTAGATCCCTGAACACAGCTTAGGCGATTCCTCATTTATACAGAACCTAGAGATAAAGAAAATATCCCAAGATATGCATTTTTATGACAGAAGTGTATCTTTCTTCAAAGGAAAAAAGTCCCCAAAATGACAAAATTCTAAGGCACAGAAAGACATTATTCCAAAGTGGCAAAAATAATCATACATTTTCTCAAGTGGAATTCCCCCAAAGCCTCTTTTTGTCTTGTGCTACTTAAACTAAGTTTTAATGCTAACTCTAAACTGAATGCCTTTATTTTTGTAGTTCTATTCAAATCAATACCTCTTCAGGGAATCTAGACACAGGGTAAGCTGCTGGTTGTATTCCTTATATTAAGTCACATCTTGTCCAGATGTATTTATTTAATATGTTTCCAAATAAAGGTTACAACAGAAACCGTTATGTTTAGTTGTTCATTTTAAGAAGCAGTCATTCGCCCCACAAATAAACACTGACATTCTACTGCCAGCCAGCACTCAGAGTGACAGAGAAGACTAAGAAGTGGGTCTCCAGGAGCTGTACCACAGCCTTCGCCACAGGTGAGCGGCCAGACAGGTCCCTGATGGGTGAGCCACAGTGCCAGGTGGTAAGTGGCAAGGGAGGTAAGAAGGATTTTCCCAGTCTTTGAACTTCACATCATGTCCAGTGGTATAAAAATGGAACAGTATTAATACTCATATAACCTTGCCCACTTTTTTACATAAAATGTAGTCCTCATCAGTATTTGCACCAATAATTGATTGTATGTTTCCACACTACTCCATTCCCCCATTTGTATCTAATCGATTCTGTCAGAAAAATAACAGTAAATTGTAACAGGTGAGCCATAAATTCAGCTATCATCAGCCAACAGCAACACTTTTGGGGACAGCATAGAGCTAAGAAGCAGTTTCACCAAGTCCCTGGGCAGAACAAGAGGGAAGGGCAGGGCCAGTGTCCCTCACCTTCGCAGATGCGGGTTTCCTCGCTGAGGTAGTAGCCTTGTGGGCACTCGCACTGGAAGCTCCCAAAAGTGTTGATGCAGTTTCCACCTTGGCAGAGACCTGGTAACTCCTGGCACTCATCAATGTCTACAGAGGGAGAGACGGGTGACAGACAACAGGCACCACTGTGAGAGACAAGAGCTACTACAGAGCCCTCGCACGCCTGACCTTGTAAGACCCACAGACTTATGCATCCACCTAGATGCACCTGGGAGCTGGGTTTCTCCTGACCTTGGATTTCTGTTTTGCCACAGAACTTTGCCATTTAACTCTGATAAAAGGCGAGTTGAGGATGATTCAAGTTGGAGGCTACGGGAAAGGAGCGTCCCTCTGCAGGAGCAGGTTTCGGGCCCCTGCAGTGAATTACCCACCCTTACCACTTAACATTCTAGTGATTGACAGCCCATCGCTAGGTGATCTTGGTGGGATTGCTCCACAGCAATGTCTACAGCGCCTTTTCTCTAAAATAAACTCTTTACTTCCACCTAGGCAGGGCTCACCTTCCAAGATGATCGTGATGGGATTAGGTCGAAAGCCTTCACCTCCAGGACACAGGGTATAATATTCAGCTGCAAAAAAGAAGGAGAAGGAGAAGAAGAGGAAGAAGAAGAGGAAGAGGAAGAGGAAGAGGAAGAGGAAGAAGAAGACGAAGACGAAGAAGAAGAGATTTGATGTCAGTGTCCAAGAGGCTGAGACCAGGCACAAGCTTTCAGCAACTGAGGGGTTCACAACATACTTGCTGGTGGAGGTATCCATATTTTTCCCATTGCATTTTCAAATGGGCATTACATCGCACTTGAAAAAGGCAATTTATTCGTAAATGATACAGGCAGTGGAATAACAAAAGCCATTTTGTTTTTCAAGGGAAAATTCCCTCACAGACACTCATCTCACAACTTTCCTGACATAAAAACGAAAGGACTACACAGTACACACGTGCATCCAGAGACACGTTTCACTGCGAGGTACTCTCTGACTGACTTCGGGAACACGACCCGCCTGTGAGCCTCGACTAATACTCTCTGAGAAGAACCATGAGCGGCCTTCATCTTTGATACTGTGGAGACATGATATTATTGCCGTTCATACTGGACCGTGGTTAAATACTGTTATTCCAAACATACTGTGAAAAACAGTAAGAGGAGAGGAATTCAAATTCCTTTACTATTTGGCCAGTTTAACACAATCACTGAAAAGAGTCCAAATTCCCCCTCCCCACGCCACCGCTTGGCCTGTTCTGCTCCCAGCCCTCAAGCGGCGGCCTGTGTTAGATCCTTGAGTGCGTTCCTTCCTTTGTCTTTCACGCCACACTTACTGCTGTTGACAGGGGGGCAAGTCTCGCAGGGGTTTCCCCAGGCCTTCCCCAGGGAGCAGCAGCAGGAGGAGCGGCTCACGCCCACCCCGATCTCTGTGTTGCAGGAGAGACTCCCATCTCCTCGGGGGCCAAACTTCAGGTAGCAGTTGCCCACACGGTTGTCTGCAGAGTAACAAAGGAGATTAAAATCGCCCTCGCTGTTGTAAGAAAAGATTCACAAAGGACACACTTCAAATTTTACACATGAATGTGGAAGGTTCATTTCAATCTTTAGCACAAAACAACCTCTTGCTTTAAAGCTTCTCCACATCGAGTCACTGGAAAGGTTATATATACTGTATTTCCATATACTCCTGGCAGAATCAAGAGGGAGACAAACCCAGCACAGGTCAATGTAAAGCCACGTGTTATATAAAGGACATCGATACCCCATCTCTTTCCTTTCCTCCTCCTCATCCCCACCCTCTCATGGTTGGGTTTCAGTTGCATTAATGAGCCTTGCAGGTTTTGAGAGACAATCTGCAACAAACTTAGACGTCTCTACCTCAACGGATCACTGAATCTCAGACTTTCTTGTCCCTATTTTTGGTCACCATCGAGATGACATGGCCTGAACTACTATTTTTTTTTCCCCTGAGAACTCTCAAATTTAGGATTCTCTCACTTCTCCCCTCAATTTTAGACCCTTCCACCAACTTCCTATTTGATTTCTTCTCTTAGATGTCAAATAGCTATTTCAAAGTGAATGTGGCTAAAAGGTAAGCTTTTGCTACTTTTTCTCCCACATACAAGATCTGCTCTTGCAGATCTTGCCCAATCTTAGGGAACATCTTCAATAAATGACTATTTCCATTTCTCCAGTTGCACAGACCCTAAACCATCATGCCGTCTTTGATTTCTATTACTCCTTATTTGATCCAGGAACGCCTGCCAACTCTACCTTCAGAATATGTCTGACTTATTACACCCACCTCTACTGCTGTCTCTTGAATTCATCACCCTTTACTTAACGCTCACAGTCTCCCAGCTCCCCTCTCAACTTGACCCAACTATCCTCTGCTTTTCCCTCCACAGCCACAGTAACACTTCGGAAGTATTTCCTCACATCAGGCATCTGCAGTGGCTTCTTATCCTAACCAGAGAAAACCCAAAGTCCTTACCGAAGGACTGTGTAATTCTATGAAGTAATTTTCATTCCTGGCTGCACATTAGAATCACTTATTGTTTTACTTTCTTTCTGGTTGTTTTTCCATTTTGATGTGGTCGCTCAATTTTGGATGCAGAGGAGTGAGTCTGTCTTATTCGCCCTTCCTTCATCTTGCTTTCGCTATCTGGGTTGCTTTGTAAACATCTAGTGAGTCCCCTTGTGTCCAGGTGCCCCCTTTCTTTAGCTGTCCACTCTTCAAAAACAGTTACTAAGTCTCTGCCTCCACACATGATACTGTAATAAATATCTTACTCGTGTCTGTGCATGGACCTATGAGTAATATCTCGGGCATATAAAACCAGGTGAAGAACTGCTGGTTCAGAGTTTGCAAGTACTTTGGCTTTCACTAAAAACTGTTACCATCATTTACCATCTATAGCACAGATCCTTTCTCAGGTTTTTACTAATTAAAGGGCAACTGACAGAAGGAAAAAAGATACGGTGGTGAAAACAACTTCGTTAGTAATTTTAACAAGAATTTAATCGTAGCCAATTCATTTCTATTCTGTATTTTCTTGGTTTTAAAGATATTACACCACAAATAGTCCTCTGAATGCTTCCTTACCGGTTGTGATTCATAAACTTCAAATAATCTATTATTTCTTAAAGGAAGGGATTATTTTCTTTTAAAATCAACTGTATGTAACACTCATAACAGTTTATCGCCAAGAGTTCACATGTTCAGCCGGATGTTGCTGTTTGTTCTCTTTGGATAGCTTTTCACTTACCGACACACCCCACACCTGTAGGGTTCAGCTGGAAATCTGGCGGGCAGTTACACTCATAGCGACCGGGGGTGTTGACACAGAGGCCATTGACACAGTTGATGGGGTCCGCACACTCGTCGATATCTGTAAGCATTTAAAATGCCTGCATCAGCATCTTTCCTTTCTCTATGCATGAATTTCTGGGTGTTTTTGCACGTCCGTAGATTAAAGATCATTAGGGAGGACTCAGCACAGTGAGAGATCTTAACTTCCCGTGCGTTTCTAAAGCAGGTTCCGTGAGTCACGCGCACAGCATTTGTGATGCCATTTAAAGTCCTTCATAAATAACTAAATGCAAAGATGTTACTGTTTGCTTAATTATACGAGGTATGATAAAATATGGTGTGTATTTAAATAAAAAATACTACAGTGAAAGACACATTACCATGAATTATCCTCAAACTACCCCCCCCACTCGAACACGCTTAACTTACTGTTCTTTTTGCTTCTGAAGGGGTTCTTTTTTTGAGTTGTGGTGTTGTGGCTGCCTCAGGGTCCTGACTTAATTCAAAGCAACTACCTTTCAAGGTCATTCTGACTTTGGTGAAGAGCCAGAAGTCACAGGTGCCAGATCTGGCGAATAAGGCGGAGGAGGACACAGAGTGTTGTTTTACGTGCCTACCTTTTGATCGGCATCTGGTGGCAGGATTCACTGTGTTTTTTATCACACTTCCAAATGAGGACTTCTAGAACTGCTTCAGAAAGTCACAAGAATGATGGAATAAAGTGTGTCTGAAGCCAGGGGTAGGTATTCTGAGGGTTTAACGGCAATGTATCTTTTACTGTAGTAATTTTTTAATTTAACCATTCACCACATTTTTCTATCACTATTATATGTGTACATGTATAGTACATACACATAGCAAACACATTTATAGATACTTTATAAACTTCGAGTTAGACATTTAAACTGTTTATATAAATAGATCAATTCTATAGTAAAAATAAATGCCTCAGAATATAATTCCCTTTTTCAGAAAAATGCATAATCTAACACACAGATTGGCTCTGCAGAAGTCTGAGCAGTTTTACATTAGCACGGAATATTCACGTCAACTGGTCAGCACGTGCTAAGCCCCTCACTGGCCATACCTGTGCAGTTCCCGCCGGTTCTGTCCAGTTCATACCCATCGTCGCAGATACAATGAAACATTCCGGGCAAATTGTTGCATGTCCCAAAGACGCAGATATTTTGGAAGGAGCATTCATCAATATCTGAAGATTTTTAAAAATTTGCTTGTTTACAAAGGCATTTTGAAATTTCAATTTACTATATAACAGTGAGTTTTTCTAACTTCAGATGTTTATACACAATAAAAATTTTATTTTTCTTTGAGTAGAAAGGTAATGTAAATAGAAAACAACTAGTGCTTATCTATGGAACTAAGATGTAAAAATATTGTTAATATTTTAACTGTCTTGCATTACAATATACTTAAAGAGTTGGTTTAAAGCATAAAACATATAAAAACTAACGCTAAGCATGTCAAAGCAATGAAATTGTAAAAAATTAAACAAAAACAAATTAAAAGATTCTAAAAATTAGTGCATAACATATCTTATAATTGGTAAGTTAAAGTAAACATATAACAGTTTAAAAATATTAAAGACATCATTAAAATTAACTTTTATTTTCTCATTTTGTAATCTCATCTCTTATCCTAAAGTCACTTATAGTCAGGGAAAGAGTTCAGTTTTCATGTCATGTGATAAAATAGTTCATTATCTACATATTCTTACAAAGTTCATAAACTATCCCTTTTCAAACTAGGAATTCAGTTTCTGAAAATTTTCCATGAGGCTTTAATCCAAGGTCAGTCAATGTGAATTTATCATTCCTCACTCACGAAAATATTCAGTTGTAGAAATAATCTGTATTTCTACTCATGAAAAGAGGACTGACATTTTTATACATAAACTGTCTAATTTTCTGAGAATCCAGACCACGTATGTTGTTCTAGGCTAGTGACTCATGTCATTCTGAACTGCTATCTGGGGACATTTGTATCTTATGTCAGAAAGGTTCTTCTGGTCATGCACGATAATTAAAATATTTGTTGAACCTATCTTAGATCTAACGTATGGTTCAAATTATGTTTCAGAGTTCAGTTGATGTGCAAAAGTGCTTTTCTTCTTGTTAGGGGCAATAAAATTATTCTCTAAAGAGAATGAGTGAAGATTCATGAAACTGGAGTATAACTGAATCTGTAACAACTAAAAATGAAATGGTATTATCATCTCACCAAATATGCATTTTACTTTAAAATGAGTTTATTAGGAATGCTTTCCACTAAGAATAATTGGAACAGTTGTATAAAGTAAGGTATTTTAAAAGAATATAGTCTTCCTTTTATAAGACTGACACTCAAAAATTCAAATGATACAGAAAATTATTGGTAAAAAAGCAATAGATAACAAACCATTCAGAAAATAACATAACTCAACCAAAAAATTGCTCAAAAATGTTTCCAGTCACATAGAATAAACACTGATGAATTCATAGATATTTCTGTATGCATACTTGTAGGCAGCAAAGCTGAGAAAATTTCTATGCATCAGATTTACTTTTAATTATCTCAACAGTTTCCAAAATATTTTTCAAATATTAAAAAGTAAAAAAATAGTACAAAACTATTAGTTGGCTGGATGACAAAGTTAAAATTTAAATTAACACTCATTCATCCTCCCAACTCTTTATCTTTGTTATTTATATCATTTTCATTTTCTCAATGCTTATGGCAGTTTGCTATTATTTCTATTGTTCAGTGATAATTCTTTACTTAAAACAATTAATACTGATTTTACTTCCACATTCTATTTCTTGATTGGCTGTGTCACACTGTGGATTATCCCTCCACCCCGAAGGAAGAAGGACCTCTGTGAAAATAAAGATATCCGCCCCCATTACTTCTTCTGTGAGACTTTGCGTATTGTGTTTTGTCATCAGCTCACTGCTAAGGTCCTGGTGTCTTCAGATGTCTCAGGATTTTGTGGGCATTTTTGAAATGTCTTTTGGTATTCAGTGCTTCTGTGGAGCAAAAGGCTCCTTTTCTATCTGGACCAAGGCTGACCAAAGCATGAGTTTTTGTCTTATTTTTGGACATTCAGTTCTTCCTCTATTTCAGGACAATGTTTGGTTGCTGAACAGTTTTTTCTATTCAACTTCTTGGGCTCTCCACTTCAGAGGCCCCAACTGCAGTGGTGTTTATAGTCTTTTTTTGCTCTAATAGATTCTCTTTACTCTTTTCTTTTCTGTTACTTGTTTTTTTTGGCCTCAAGTCCTTTCTCTGTGGCAGTAATTATATTGTCATCTGGATCTCTTCTCATTTGTTCTGTTTCTACTTAACAGTTCTCTAATTTTGTTACATTGGTACCAATTTCTTGTTTCCCCTGCCTCATCAATTTCCTTTTTAATATATATTCTACCGTATTTTAATTTTATCTTTGAAGTTGTTTAATGATTTTTTTATTAAGGTCATCTATGGAAGAAACTCAGGGAAAATTTTCTTTTTGCTCCTTGGGGTTTTTTCCTTCCATTTTGAGTTAGTTCTTTATCTGTTTTTTCCCCATATTCTTTTCTTACTTTTCCCCATAACACCCCTGAAAACCTTAGATTATTTACAGCTCCTTTAATACTACTTGGTCCAGATTTCCAAGAATTTCTATTCATTTTGATGATGTTTAGGTGATGGTTTCTTTTTTTATTAATTTAAGGTAAACAATATAATGAAATTCATCATTGGAAATTTGCACCTTTATATATTCCATCTTGATTCTTATATTTTCCACATCCCCTGCCCTCCCTTCAACCCATCTACCCCTCCCTATCTACACAGACTTTGTTTCCATTTTTTCTTTTTCCCATATTAATTCCATTCCCTTCTTTCTTTTCCCCTACCCCTCCCACTTAAGGTGAGAGTTTCTTGACATCTCTCCTTCTTTATCAGGGCTCTAACTGCAAGACAGATTGGGGTGGGAATTTCAGTAAAGCTGCTACTCAGCAGCCTGAGGTTTCCTAAGGTGAGAAAAAGGTGTGCACGGATGGGAGTGACATCCATGGGCTCCACGCACTCTCTGCTGATCGGCCTGGTCTTTGCTCTTCCTTTGTGTGGAATGCTAAATAGTCTATGGGTAGGTGTTCCCATCCAAAGACTGAGCTTGTCTCTGGGGAAGTTTCTTTGGTTTTATAGCCCTCATTCTGGTGGAGACTACTGGCTAATGGCCAACTCCAGCATTATCAGGGACTCTCCAGAAATTCTGAGACTTTGTGTTGAGAAGCAGATGCTGAGTGGAGAATGTGGATCAGAGGATAACTTCAGAGAGGAGTACATGTATAATAATGTGAGAAACCATCAAGGAATCAAATTGGTAAATTCAATAAAACTATCCAAATGAGCTAGACCTTGTACAAAGAGAAGACAAAAACAAAGCAAAAGAAGCAGAGCAAGGAATTACAGTTTAGGGGCCTCTAAGGCTGGTGTTCTCCCACATGGAGCAGAGGGTCTAAGGAAGGGTGAATGACCTGTCAGTTGGGGATTTCTCCAAAAGGAAGCCACGTAAGAGAAAACTAGAAGTGAAGATGGTTAGCATCACCTTGATGGGGGTGGTCTGGGGAAGAGGTCTAGAAGGGTTTATGGTACAGATTAAAGAATAAATTTATGGAAGGGAAATTCTGTCCATGTATTAAAAAATTCATGTTGGAGCAGTGCTTGGCTACTGTTGACTTGCTCCTTTTCCAAATCTCTGAAGCTCATGGAGATGATAAATCATGTACTTCCCTATCCATACTGACTCACATTTTCAAAGTTGGGGAAAAACGCAGCTCATTCTGCAACTGCCTGGTGTAAAATAGACTGGACTCTGCCCAGTCTCCCAGTGGAACCTCCCACGTCAGTGCAGAAGCAGACACGCTGCCAAGTGTCAAGGGTCATCTTTCCCAGAGCCTACTCTCTATCCCTTTGTCCGATTCAATCCACACCGGTGGGTAGACACGAAAACGCCACCGTGTTTTAGGCACACTTTCTTTCTTCTGTGGCACTTTGGGTGGTGCGGCCGAGCAAGGCTTTACTCTGATCTTCTTCAGATGGACAGCCTGAGTTTGACGGTGACGAGTGTGCATGTGACTGTGTGTGCGCTGGAACTCAGCGTTTCTATTTAGGTCATTAGACGCTAGCATACGGAGACTGTAATCTGTCCTCATTTTATTAGTTACCCGGAGCCTTCTTTTTAAAAGATTTTCATAAATTATGATCAGTTATTTTGAATTTCTATCCTTTTTTGATGTTGTACTCTCCATAACACACTGATAGCCCAAATGATATGTGATATGAATTGAGTTTCAAATTTAAAAGAAAACCCAAATTCTTTTTCTTGGAAAGATATCACAGTACGCACAAAATTCCATTTCTAGGAACATGGCATGGCATTTTAACTTGAAGGAAACATGGCTGTTATGCACGAGTGAAGTCCTTCGATCCCTAAGGTTTCCAGCCCCAGACATGCACAGAAGATGGAAATCAAAGCACAAATACCAAAATGGAGCTACTTGATTTTGATAAACATAGTTAAGTAGTGGCAACTGGGGTGGGAAACAGATAAATACAAAAAGCTCAATAGCTTTGCCACATGACATTCATTTTGGTGATTAAAAAATAAAAGAAGAAATGGTTAAAAAAAAAGAATGAACCAAACTTCCAACTACTGGCTCTTAGCTGGGGAAACTTCATGAGAGGAAAGCTGCCCTCCTCCTCATCACTCTGTAAAATAACCCGAGCTGAAAGGGATGACTTTACACGTGCAGCCTGTGCCATGTGTCTGCTTCCAGGCGGGGCCTACGCACACCCTTTGTGCGGTTTCCCTGCTGAGGCTGTTCCAACCCAAGCCCAAGCTGGACTCCCGGTGACCCACCTTGGCAGGACCTGCTGTCCGAGGCTGGCGTGAAGCCCATTTCACACTCACAGCGATATGCACCGGGGACGTTGAGGCACTGTCCGTTCTCACAGAGATTTATGTTCTCCGCACACTCATCGACGTCTGTGGAAGAGGTACATTACACCTCTGTTGAGTTCCAGATTCAGTTGCACACTTTCCCTTTGCTCTAAAACTAAATCAGCTTGACTGGCTCGACCCGGTGCTCATTAGCATGAAAAACCAGTTACATTCACCTACATGAGGGAGGGTATTCAACTGGACGGCAGAGCCATCTACCTTACAGCCTCACTGGAAATGTGGCATGACGGATGCAGGGGGCTCCCATATCTGCCTTCATTATCTTTAATGCCAGTGTGCTGAGGTATCAATGTTATACAATCATTAGCTACAACCAAGAATACTAAGAGTCAATGTTAAAAGGATGTGCATCCATTTGAAAACAACTTGTGCTTTCACTGGTCCAAGTACTTTGAGGCAAATTAGACACTGGAGAAGGGAATTTCATGTTAGTTTGGTCTTATGAAAGTATTTCCATTTTAATCAAACAAGCAAGCATTCCTCACTCATATACCTTAGAGATGATTTATTTAGTTCCATGAGGTAGAAAAGGGGAGAAAGGCAAAGATTGATGTTTACTGGGGGCCAAGTACTGCACCAATGACCTGACGTGCATTTTCCGTGGAGTCTCCAGTCCTGTGAGATTCTCAGGGGTGGAACCTGAGGTCCAGGGCAGCCAAGGGAGCTGAGCTAGAGTGTTGGTGGAACAGGGTTCTGACTGCACGTGTCTAACTCCAGAGCCATGCTCTTTCCCTGACACCACAGCATAGCACCGGGAAAAGCCGGAAAAGATGCAAGAGCTAAAGCTTCAAAGTAAGAAAGCTTAAAAATCGAGTAAACGTTGTTTTCTTAAAGAAGCATTTAAAAATGATGAGCCTGCATTTTGACACCAATAATCAGAAAAATTACTCTGTTTTAATTATGAGTGTAAAGTACCTACTGAAAATCAATTGAGAAACAACTATTTTACAGTCTGAAAAAGTATCCGGTGTTTTGTCCAGAAGATGGTTTGGTCTTCGCTAAGCATGTGATGTGGCACTGCTGTATTCTTAAAGAATGCAGAATGAACAGAAACTAAGTAACTGTGCTCTTCTGATGTTTTAGAAAGTCCTCTACTTTTATGTTACTCTACCTTAATCCTTTTAATAAAATGACACTTGAGTAAATACATCACGAAGCAGTGCTTGAAAGATCACATATCCTATCAATAAGAGCAGAATAGTTTTCCTATATCCATTTAATGATAGGAAAAAAAAGCGATATGGTATTTTTTAACTATGTTCATTTTAAAATGAGATAACTCAAGCCAGCAAGTTAAGTAGATTACTTAGGATTACACTGGCAGTGAAGCAGCACAGGCTAGACTGGAAGTCAGGTGATCGGACTCAGACAAAGCTTGTATTTTTTCACCGTTGTGTAAAAATGGGCAAGACAGAATGACAGTCATTAGCAGCATATGCCAATAATAAGTGCCAATATTTTAAAAGCTCTACCAATACTCTGGAAGATCATTCAGGTTTTTGTGTTTAATGTGCAAAAAAAGATACTTTTGTTCTCTTAAAAGCATAGAAACAGAGGAAGTTGCTTTAGTTTTCCTTAACTACAGCTTTCTTTGACAAAGCCAAGGGCATACGATGTTCCATGACAGTCACACTGGCAACCACTGCAGCACAGCCACTCACCTGAGCAGGTGAAGCCGTCTCCAGTGAAGCCTTCAGCGCATGCACATCGGTACGAGCCCGGGGTGTTCACGCACTGAGCATTTATGCTGCACTGGTGGGTCCCATTCGAACACTCGTCCAGATCTGTCCGCCAAGAGAACATAGCAAGAAATATCAAAGTGAGAATGGCAGCACCTAGACAGACTGATTTGTCTTAATTTAAAAATTAACTGGCCTGGGGCCAGAGATTTAGCTCAGTGGTGCCGCCGTCTGCCTCGTAAGCTCAAGGCCCTGGTACAAAAAATAAAATAAAATACAATAAAAATAAACCGGCCAAAAGGAACTGTTGTGGTGTATCTGTAGGGTCACAGATCTCAGAATCGTAATGCAAAATGGCCACACCACAAATGTGAGGCAAAAGTGTGAATTCAAACATTTTGTGTGATATCTAATCAACTAAATGTTAACAGATAATCATTGTTAAGTTTCATTCTGATTTCTACTAAGAGTGAATTTTATTGCTGGTTCCTTTGTTACTAATAAAAGGATCAATTCTTAAAATACTACTGAATCTCAGAGCAAGAAAATTGGCCTAGAGTTTTCAAGCTTATTTTATTTTATTTCATTTATTCATTTACTTTGGTATCAGGGATCAAACTCAGGACCTTACAATTGCCAGGCAGGCATGGTGCAGACATCCCTGGCCCTTCCAGCTTATTTTGTAAATGAGAAAATCAAGATATGATTTTTGACCTTATAAAGTCTACAGTCTAGTGGAAAAGACAGATGTTGAGCATAGAAAATAAATTAAATATCATTAGCTGCACATAGGAAATGTACACGGAGCAAAGAGAGTAAAAGTGTATCTAATTTGGAGTGCTACAACAAGGAACATCCCATCGAGGAAGTAATTTTTAATTAACTTCAGGCCCTGATGATAAAGAAGAGTTAGCTCAATGAACAGAAGTAGAGAAGGGTATTTCTTGCAGAATGAAAAACGCAGACACTGAGGAGAAAAATTACTGGTGTGTCTATGAAGGTTCAGATCTAGGCTGTCTCCCCAAAATCTCATGTATTCAAGAGAAGGGGCTTCTACAATTGATCATGAGACACTGTACTCATCAGTGCGTTGATGCCTGAATGAGTCCATAGCTAACGTGCTGGTAGAAGGTGAAGCCTGGCCGAAAGAGTTGTATTACGGACGTGTGCCTTTGAAAGGTGCATCCATCAGCCTGCCTGTCCCTGCAATTGCTACTTCCTGTCCACCACGGGGTGAGCAGCTTTTCCTCTGCAAGGTCCTGCTACCCAGCTGCTTCCACCTCAGAGCCAGAGGGCGATGGGATGAACCTGCTAAACCTAGCGCTGGAATAAACCTGTCCTCCTTTAAGTTGCAGGTGTCAGGTATTCCGTTCCAGGGATGGCGAAGCGATGAGATACTGACCAAGAAATTAAAGGAGGTTGGATTTGCAAGCCACTGTGTGAGAGACACGGGCTAGTGCAAGATAAAGCCAGAAAGATAGCGGGGGCGTTCCACAGGGTCCCGTAGGCAAGCCGTGAAAGGAGACTGTGCCTTTTCTTAAATTCAACAGTTTAAAAAATGACGCCTATGGAAAAATCAGATCTGTGGTTCAAATTTCCTGCTGTTTTTCCGTGAATAAATTGCATGGAAACCAAAGAGAAAAAGAGCAAACATATGAGGGGATTCTTTTAGGATCTGACAGAAAAGTGGGGAGGGCACCCAAGTTTATAGAGGCACAGTTTGTAATAGCTAAAACTTGGAAGCAGCCAGTTTGCCCATCAGTTGTAAACTGGATAAAGAAGATGTGGCTTTTCTATAAAATGGAGTACTACTCAGCCACAAGAATGAGAAATGAGACTCATTCATAGGAAAATGGATGCATAGTGAGGACATACTCCTAAGGGAAATAAATAAGTCACACATGTGCAAATACTGAATAGTTTCTCTGGTGTGAATAAACTGTAATATACTTAAGATCCTAATGCGATGGCTGACATTGTGAAATGGGAAGAAAAGGGCTAAAGGTGTAGGGAAAGTGGGAAGGGTAGGGGAAAGGGAATAAGGGAAAAGAAAAAAAAATATGAGAAAATGAAAAAAATGGAAACAAAGTTTTTGTAAATGGGGAGTGGAGGAGGGGTGAAGGGAGGGCAGGGACAAGGGGAAAAAATGAGAACAAAGACCTGTCATGTAAAGGTACAAGATCCCAACAATGAATGTGACTGTACTGTATCCCTAAAATGTACCAATAAACTCAATTGAAAAAAAAAAAAGAAAAGTGGGGAGGGAAAGAGGGATAGAGATTAAGCCGAAGAATGAAGATGGACAGGAAAGGGTAGATTTGTAGGACAGTGGGGAGCACAGGTGTCAAATCTCTTGGACTAGTCAGGTGGTCTTAAGATAGCTGATCAGAGTGACAGGTGGGGAAAAGCACACTAGGGGGAGGCTAAGAGAGTCAAAAACAGCAGACACAAAAGGTCAGAGAGAAGGGGTGAGGGTGTGGCCACAGAGATGGCTCTACTACAAGTAAGCTGCTTGTAAAGTTAGCGAGGCTACCTTAGGATGTTACACGGCAAAGCTGTTTGGAAACTGTGATAATTTACCTCCTGTAGTTGGCTTGTAAACATCTGACAAGGACAAAACATTCAGATGGATAAAAAAAATGTACACTCAAAGTAACTTATATCTTTGGTAAGACATATGAGAGGGTTCTTTACTCCTTACTATAGGGCTACAAGCTTTTAGTGAAAAATCATCATGGAGGGGGCAGTTCAGCTTGCTTTCTTTTCTAAACTGACCTGGATAATTCTTACCAGCTGGAAAATGCGTTATTGTTAAAGCATGCCAAACACTAAAAACACAGCGCAGCCCTGTGAATGGCACCCAGATATAATCCGGTACTTTGTCTTACTGCTATAAAAGACTTATTACTGGACCCTGGCTTAGCAGTTACTTGGGAAATACCTTCCTTTATTCTCCTTTCTTCAAATCAGATTTCTTGAATCCAACAAATCACTTAGATTTTCCTCTAAGACAAATTCTATTTCCTACTAAGAAGCTAGCACTGGCCATTTACTACACAATTGAGGCTATTTGAAAAAAAAAAATCCTTTTGTTTTCTCCATTTATTTCACTGAGTTTTAAAGCTCACTGATTACTGCATGAAAAGACTGGAGAAACCTATTAGTCATTTTTTCTCATGCAGCTATTTGGATTCCTGGCTATACATTAAATAAGTTTTACTGAACATCATGCATGAAAACTCAGATGCCAATGCGTGCAATCTGACCATTTATATTAAGGTTGAAGGTAGCTCTTAGGCAGAAATTATCCCTGCAACTAAAGGAAGCCTTTAATTTACAAGGAATAAATGAAAAGTGAAAAATCACATTCCTATTCATGTGTGTGGTTAACAACTGTGCAGATAAGAACCCTTAAGAATTCTGTGCCTTAGCAAGGGATATTTGCATTTGCAAACTCACCAATACATTTGATGCCATTTCCTACCCAGCCTTCTCTGCAGCTGCATTTGAAGCTCCCTGGGACATTCAGACAGGAGGCGTGCATGTCGCAGTTGTGGGCACCGATTTCACACTCATCCACATCTGAGAAACCACAGTTAACCAGAAAAAGAGAAGTGCAAAGTTAATTGTTCCCACTTCCAAGTATCTTTCTGAGTAGGTCAAATTGTAAAGAAAAAAATGGAGCTGTTTAGAGAAAATATCACCACTTTTGTTTTTATTTTAGACCTATGATAGTTAACTGATTGTGTCAACTTGAGAAAGAAACGCCTAACTAAATTGGATGAGTGCGGCTCTGGGCGTGGCTGAGGAGACTGAAGACGGAAGACTCAGCTGGGGTAGGCTTATCATTTGAATGGTATAAAAGTGAAACAAAGAAAGAAGGCTGCTTTGGTCTCTCCAGAGGAGCTCCAGTCCTCACGGTGGACGACATCTCCTGGCCGCCGGCCCAGACTCTTCAGACTTTCAGTGCAGCCCCTTGGCCACCTGAATCAGAGGTGCACGGGACTCTACAGCGAGCTCCAGACCTTCAACCTTCTCCTGGGTCCTGCGGACCCCCGGTGCAGAACAGCCCTCTGCACCCTTCCACAACTCACTGTGGGCGGCCGCTGTAAGTCAGCCTTGTAAATCCTTGTATCTATCATCTTGCATTAAATCTGTCTCACCGGTGAGCACTGACTGATATGAGAGCCCAGGCTGTGATTCAGGACATGCAAACCCTTCCTTAAAAGAAACTGCCAGCCACTTCCCAGAAGGGAGAGATGTAGCAGTTCCCACCCACTCCCTGACAAAGTCCAGACAAAATTCCATGTAGAAGATATCAGATAATAGCTGTCAAGAGAAACTTTCCAAACGGGACTCTGCTAGTACTTTCTATTAATATTTATTATTTTTCATGAAGATAAGAACAGGCTTGACTTTCTTTTAGAAGTCATAGTTCATCTTCTTTTAAAAATCACACAATCATTTATCATCAATTCAACATTCACAGTTTCTGAAAAACTACCATTTAGGTGTGCATTTTTTTTTCTATTTAATTTAGGGCTTAGAAAAATGTTCCCTGGAAATGTTATCCGGAAAGTGACTAGATGCTTTTATTCAGATGTGCTGATGCACATTTGTGTGTGTGTATTTTACATGTATGTACATGCATACAGTCATGTGCTGCTGAACTTTCTGGTCAATGACAAACCAGAGAGCAGACGGAGGTCCCGTGACACTACCCACCGACGCTGCTGTCTTAGTCTGTGTAACTACTCTTTACGACGTTCACATGACAAGGAAATCACCTGGCCACACTTCTCAGAATGTATCCCCACTTTTCAATGCCACGCGTCTGCGTACATACAAACATATACAGACACAAATACACGCACATATAAGGCAAGGAGATTTCTCCCAAATGTTTTATGACGTAAGAAGGAGTCTGTTCTGTTCACTGGGTGCGCACCGTAGTGGCTACAGCAGCACGTGCATGAACTACTGGCTTCTAACAAACCTGGCAGTGGTGAAAATGCACAGGACACTTCCTTTTGTTATTTGTCGCTTTCCGGAGGGGTCAGCCTAAGGGCCTGGCTGCACCCTCAGCCCCTCACCACCTGCCTTGAGAAAAACTCAAAACAGGGGTCTCAGAATGAGCACCGAGAAACATCTGGTCCAAAATCTTGAATGTGACACCTTTGAACCCCATCTGTGTGCAAGGGCTCACGCTAGTGAAGAAAGGGAAAAGAGGTAAAGAAGATGGGGGAACAAAGGAAGAAAATGAAGGCAAAAAAGGGAGAGAGGCAGTTTGGGCAGGGAGGGGAGAAGCCAAAAGCAAACGGAAAGAGAAAAGAAAGCAAGGAAATGAAGACAACAGAGGCCACAAGCTAGGAACTCACCTGTGCATCCCGTGGTTCCCTTCTTCACCGAATAACCCAGCTGACAGTGGCAGATGAAGGACCCCTTGGTGTTCTCACACTCCCCGAACATGCAGACATTTGAATTTAGGTCACACTCGTTCACATCTAGAAAATCCATTTCCAGTAGCATGGTTAGTATTCATTGACTACATCATTTAAAATCTATTTTAAAAAATAAACAGTAGACTACCACAGATAAAATTTGCAATATAATCTGTTTGGGGAGATGTATTGCAGATGAATATACCGTGCGTCTCTGAGAAATTCTGTTCAAGACATTCTTGCGTCTCAGATTTTATAGTTCTACGGCAATGGCTTGAAATTTTAAAGTAACAAGAGAACAAGGCTTCCTCTTCTCATTCCCGCACACGTGTGTGTGTACGTACATATGAACATGATACCTACCAATGCACGTTTTCATGTCCATGGAAGCCATGAAGCCGTCGTAACACAGACAGCGATACTCTCCGGGAATGTTGGCACACTGGCCTCCATCACAGATTTCGGGGTTGTTTTCACATTCATCAATATCTGAGAACACGAAGTCAATGGCAAGTAAAAAAAAGGGTGCCACCTTGTATCCATCTCAACTAGCTCTACTTAGCAATATCGGCAGCTATCCTTGTAAGAGAGAGCTAAGCAGATAAACAAGGTCTGAGGATTCCTTTTCTGTACCTGCACAGGACCTCCCATCTGGCATCAGGGCGTAGCCCTCACTGCAGCGGCAGGCGTAGCTCCCTTCCGAGTTTGTACACTGTGTGTCACAGCCCCCATTCATGATCATACATTCATCAATGTCTGCGGAAACAACAGCAACACAACCACGTTACTTGTCTGGCCTGCTTCCTCAAAAAGCAAAAGAGAAGTGTTTCTTCTTTTTAAGAAGATGCTTAAAGGGATTTCTCTCCCCATGATCTGCGTTGATTCAGCATTGTACCATCAGGCTTTCTTACATCTTCTGACTTCCTTTTAGGCTGCACTCCATTTAATGTCAGTATCTGAAGACGAAAGAACTCAGAAATGTAACGACAGAGTTCAGAGCACTCTGTAGATAAGGCCAGTGAGTCCTCTGAAACACCATCACAGTGGCTGTTGGCAAGTTTGACCTCATTTGTATATTCATTTTTAGGACAAAGGACTATCACAGGCTTCAATGTAGATTTAGTGCCAGACATTTTCCTGCATGATTTGAAAAATATGAGTCTCATACCTGTGTGGCGCCCCTTACCTGTACAGCCCTGGCGGTCTGGAGTGGCCTGGTAACCAGGATTGCAAGAGCACTGATAGGTCCCAATCATGTTCACACATTTCCCATTTCTGCAGAGATTGTCACTCAAGGAGCACTCATTGATGTCTATAAAGGACACCCAGAGTAAGTATTTCATGTAACAATCACTTCAGTAGCACCAAAGGACAGGCTTCAGGGGAGCAGTGATCTCCCAAAGGGTGTGTGTACTTTAGGGAGAAGTACAACGATCTGGGGTGTTTCAAGAAAAGTTGGACTATTTCCATCACTTCTACTAACCACTGTGGGAAACAGCAGAACTTTCTGCAATGATGCAACTGTTCTCTATCTCTTCCACTCAGTACTTAGCTCCATGTGCTACCGAGTATGTGGAATGCAGATACAATGACTCAGGACCTTAATGTCACTTAATTTGGATTAAAATTATCAGGCCACATATCGAAACACAGATATAGCCCATGCCAGAAATGAAGCTTATTATTATTTAATTCATGAACTTATACTGGCACATTCACCTGGTTTTTATTAGTTAAGTGTTACCTACAAACCTTGAACCTATCCTGAGGGAATAAGCTGGTTCCACAAGCAAGCATGACAATAAAGCTCTCATCTGTGTATGTGCTTTCACTGTCCTGTGTTTATGTCTGGGTAGGGGGATCTACAGATCATATTGCCTATCTTTTTTTTTTTTTTAATAAACTAACCTTTACGAAGATAGGCCGATACCTTTTTTAAAAAACCCATGCAAAGATTGTTAGGATAAACTAGTACTGATTCTGCAAGCATAAGAGAGCACCAGGGAAATGGCACAATGACCCTTTCTATGCACAAGTTTGTCAGACACGATGTAGTTTAAAAACCCCGCGTGAATTTCTCAAAATGACCACAAAGAATATGGGATATGGATTTATGCTTATGATCATGAAGAATGTATTTTATTCACACAGAAATATATATATAAATTTATATGTTGTCTATATATTTATATATATATATAAATTTATATATGTTGTCTATATATTTATATATATATATATACAAATTTATATATGTTGTCTATATATTT
>NW_022900915.1:5696104-5771146 GCF_012274545.1 Fukomys damarensis
GTTGTCTATATATTTCTGTGTGAATTAAATACATATCTATATCTATATTTATATTTATATCTATATCTATATCTATATATATAGCATTGTCTATTGTACCTTTGAGGGTTACTTCTTTCACTTACAAGATTCATGAAAACTAAGTTACTGAACTTAGAAAGAAGTTCCTGAATCACTATATCACACTATAGTCAACCATGAATAAATAATTACTTACAGGGTGAAAAAGCTTTTGTACTGCTATTAAAATAAAATTATTTTAAAACATTTTAGGTCATCCTTTTTAAATGCCTCTTTAATCCATGACCAAAAAAGTTCACCTCATTTATTAACACAGAAAAATATATGGCTTGTAAATAAATGTGTGTGTACTGGAAAGGGAGCTCAAATTATTTTTAAAAGGTGGTATGTGAACTGCTCTATTGTAATCTGTTTTATTGCTTGTGATTTCAAGGAAGAGTTCCCCAGCTTCCTAGCTAAATCAAAGTTAAGAAGCCAGTACACTAGCGTACAATAAACCCAGAGGCTGGAATATGTTTTCAAAGGCAGTAGTTACAACTTCAAAGGCCAGCCATTAGGGTTCTCCCGTCCCTGCTGCTGTCCCTTCCGAGTTTGGGTCAGTGAAGAGACCACAGTGTGCCTGTGAAAGGCAGGAGCAAGGGAGCTCAAGCAGCCGTGTAGACCTGTGGGTAGACACGGGGCACTGAGTGAACTCTGCTTGAGAGGGCAGAGGGGAGCCGCTGGCCAGAGGATGCGCACTGCACAAGTACATGCGCAGGCGAGCAGTCCTGCAGCGGACCCATCGCGTCCTGCCTGCAGGAGAGAGAGAGCTACCTGGCCCTGCATAAGGCCCTTTACAAGGGATCAGCCACGTGTGTTATAATCCTAAAGGGAAGGTCACGTCAGTGCAGCACTGAAGGTCCTGTGAAGATGAAGCCTGAATCCAGTTTGGATTTCCAACTTGTAATACGCTTGATTTCACACGCCCCACAACAACAAATTGGTTCAAACTCCTTGTTTTTACCCACTGTACCCGGTGGGACAAACTCACCCACACAGTCCTCGCGTGATGGCGACAGCTCGTGTCCCAGTGGGCAGTCACACTGAAAACTGCCCTCAGTGTTCACACAGGTGCCACCCCTACAAAGGAGAGGGTTACGTTCACATTCGTCAATGTCTGAAAGGTAAAAACGTGAGATCCATTAAAGAACTCCGAGGAAAAAATGTTCACCATATACAGCATGGGGTTATCTCCCTGAGGTGTGTGACTCAACTGCAAGGCACAACCTTAACTGAAGGGAGGTAAGTGTTCCTCGCTTTTCTACCATCGATATGAAAGCTCTAAAGAATTCTACTCAAAGATAATGAGACATCGAGAAATTTACTTGTACAAAATAAGAAGATATACTAGAGGTAGAAATAAGCAATGTTTGCTTTACCTCACCATAGACTCAGGATATTTTATTGGCAGTTACTCTGGTGTCCGTATCCCTAATCAAAGTGAAGAAAATCTGAGACTCATAACTGACTACATTTTATAATTCTTACAAATCAATGAAAACGAAATAGTAGCCGGAAAGGTTTGGAATAGTACCACAGTTGGTAACTCTGAACAAATAAGGGAAATAGCATAGGATTAGAATGACAGGATACATTGGACCCTCCAGTTGTGACTGGCTTGTCATAGGAACAACTCCAGTTAGGACCAGAATTTTAATTCTAACTTACAACCAAAGTCTTGAGTTTCAACCTGAATGCTGGCCGCTTGTGCATCCAGATGGTCTGAGATACAGATTTAACCCTTGAAGAGTTCTGGAAGGAACATGACAGCATCCTGTCCTGTGTGGGGCTCCCTGAGAGATCCTCGGCTAGCGTCTCTCTCAGAACACAGATCTGCCTGTGTAGAGGGGAAGAGACTTTGGAGGCTGCGGAGAGGAGCCTGAGCCTCCATTGAGCAACCCGAGTTACAACAGCCCTTGGGCACAAACTGAGTCCACTGTGCAAATTTTCGGGCCACCACACAATGCCATCCATTTTAAATGAATTTCTTCTGAGAAATATTTCTGTGTGCTGGTTCTATGAATTAACAGAACTGAGTTTCAGCATCTCACTGCTATGGAGGTGCCAGAGATTGGGCCTCCCAAGAGCTGTCCAGGCTCAGATTTCCCGTCTAACATTTAATCTCGTTTCGCTCTCCCCCAGCTTTCTCCAAAAGCGTGCTGTTCACATCTCTGAGACAAGCAGAGGTGGTGCGAACGAGCCGTGCTGAGCGGGCCCGGCCGGAGAGAGCGCCGACCACACTCACCCATGCAGTTCTTCATCATCATGAAGCCGCTCTCATAGCCCTCAAAGCACTCGCACTCAAAGCTGCCAGGGGTGTTGACGCAGACCCCACTCCCACAGAGGTCGGGAGAGATCCTGCACTCGTCGATGTCTGATCCACACGGTTTAAAAGAAATAAACAGAGAAGACAGAGTAGGTTAAGCAGGCTTGAAGGCTGGACACAGAGATCTGGCCTTCCTTCAAGTAAGGTGTTGCATTCGAGGGCACAAGGGCAGAAGAAGGCTGGATGGCAGGGGATGGGCCCTGCGGCACATTCCCTTCTCCAACTGCCAAAACTGTCACAGCCAGCAGGCAGGTGGCGTCTTCCGAGCTCTAGGTGTTCTGGAATTGTGGGTTTTTCTTTGGGGCTCAGACAGAGTAGCTAAAGAATGAGCTCAGCAACAACCGTGTATGGGCAAAGGAGAAGGCAGTGTCCAAGGGCACGAAGCCGTGTGCGCGACAGAAGGCGCTGCTGGTTCTGCCACACTGGCCTGGCAGCGCCCTGTGCAGATGGACCCCTCTGAGCAGCCCCGGGGGTGGCATCCAGGCAGAAGCAGGGACTGATCTCCGGCCCGAGAGTGCACACGCGTGCGCACACACACACACACACACACACACACACACGGCGGGGCACGACAGATGCCCTCGTTTGTGTTTCTCTGTCACAACAGATATGAAGAACTAACTGAACTAAATTTCAAAAAACAAAGGAAAATAATGTTCTATTTGGTACATTTCATACATCACGGTAAATAAGAATCAACAGCATTACTGTATTCTCAAAAACAGTTTTCTGAGAAATCCCTCTGGCCTAAGAGATTTGAGAACTGAGAAATCAGATCTACACAGCATGTTTAGGAAAATATGAAATTTCAAATTGTTTTGCTACAGTGGAAAAATGCTTCTGCCACTGTCTCTTTATTTTGATTAATCGAATTCTGAAGATTTTTTAAAACATAAAATTAGGTCAGTGGATAACTTGTGTGTGTTCAATTGGGGGGTTTCAGTCTTTCAGATTTTACTAACTTCTTCAATCACTGGCTGGATTGTAAAAAATAGAAGTACTTAAAATCTCGCTGATAGAGCGAAACAATATACACATTAATTCTCTTACTTTTATCTATCAGTACCGGGTGACTGGTGGTAAAAGCCATAAGAGGTTCCTCCAGAATAAGGCCCAGGGTGGAGCAGGGACAATTTTTAGCTAATTTGACATGGTGGGTGCGGAGTGTGATTGCTGGAACTATGTGCCTGGCCACGAATCCTGCCTCTTATCTGCTTTTAGTCTAGGAAATCATTTAACTTCTCTACGCTTCAGTCTTCTCATCTGTGCAGTAAGATAAGGTGTAGAACCCACTTTCGAAACTGAGGAAATGCCTGTGTGTTCAGTGCCAAAAAGAGCGCCTGTCTCACAGGAGGTGCTGTGTGTGTCAGAGACTCTCTGCTGAGAGCTGGCACCATAGAGGAGCTGGCTTCCGCACACGCCCTTAGAGCTCACCGAGAAATTCTGACTTTAAAGATGTGGAATAGAGGCAGGGGGCACATGCAGAGGTGAATGTCAATAAGGCATCTCAGGGGACTGTGAGTCAGAGTCGTTACTGATTTTAAACAGCACAGACAGGGCGGGCAGGGTGACTGAGGGCACCAGACACAGGCAGACAGCTGTACTCATGTGCTTCGAGGAGTGGGGGCCAACAGTTTTCCACGGAGTTTCACGTCACGCTAAGTCCCCGACTTACGAACGAATTCCGTTCTGGGAGAGCAGTCGTAAGTCAGATTCCTTTGTAATCTGACGAAGTGAGTCTTATTCAGCACATGTGTGAAAGTTTGCAACTCGAATGTTTGTAAATCAAGGTCTTACTGTATCTCTCAAAACAAAGCAGGGCGGTCAACAAAATTTTCTCAGTTCTTCAGCTGAAGGAGACTGTATGAAACACTGACTCGGCCAATTTCAAAAAACCCAAAAAGAATTGGAGCCAGAACCGGCAGAACCCTAAGGAGCTCCGCGAGCTCTACGCTCGCCTGAGTCAGGGGAACAGCTCTGTGGGAAGTTACAACACGAAAGCGTTGCCCAAGGATGGTAAACCTGGTGGTTTGGAAGTGAAGCATTTGACTGTGGAAACCCAGTAAATAGGTCGGAAGCCCTTACAGCAGTATGTGACAGAGCATACACTGTGCGGTGTCCCCAATGTGAGGGTCCCCTTAGGGAAGGGAGGGCTTGCTTCCCCTCCCCTCGGCTCCAGGGAACATTGTTCGTAGAAAGCGTTCTCCTCAGAGGTCAACTCTGTTCATGAGACTCCTCAGCGGAGAGGACCTTCCTGCACAGTCCCTCTTCTCTGTGTGGCTCCAGCAGAGAAGTCAAGGAGAAATTGCATCAAAAGAGATTATTTTAATGCCACAAAAGTGTTCTGCAAGAGTATGTGTGTGTCCGAACCAGGGACAGCGGATGTCAAAACTGAAAAACAAATGGCTAGTTACAAGAAAGGGATGAGAGGTAAGAGTGGAAAAATAGGATGGTAGATAGAGCAAAAGCAAAGACAGACACCTTCAGCTTGTTTCCAGGTCAAGCGACAGGGAGCTGTGAAGTGGGGAGATGCTGGAGAGAGAGGCGTGAATCCCAGAGACAGAGCCTGGAGCAGAGTGACAATGCGGGGTAGAGGACTTGACAGCAAGCTGAGGAAGAGATCGTGTGTTCTCATCCCCGGAGCAGAGAAGAGAAGATTATCAGGAGGCTCTGCGAATGGGAGACTGGCAATCAGCTGCTCTCGATAAAGAAGAGAGAAAACAGAGAAGTCTACGAGAGGTGGGAAGGTTGGGCAAATTCAGAAGTGTCAAGAAAAGTTCAGAAAGTGTCAGAAAGAGGCAAATGGGAGTTTGCCAAGTGGCTGCTGGTCTTGCAAGGGCTTGGCTGAAGGCGCCAGCAGAAATCCCAGCAGCTCTCTCCACATTCTCCTGGCGAGTCCATCACCTCAGAGTGGAGAACGCTACAGTGCGAGGATGAGAGGTTGGCAGCTGGTGCAGGGGACGGACAGACAGGGCAGAAGGCAGAACCTGAGAGGACCAGGTGGACAGCTGTGCAGCAGTCTGCGGTCCGCTGGGCCGGGGAGGCCTAGGGAGGGACCATGAGAGACATTTCAACAGGCAGTGTGGAGAAGGGAAGGACAGGGAAGGTTCCAAAGAGGCACGATCTTGGGAAGACAGAGCACATGTTTAGGGTAATTTGTTATATTAGCAAATAGGAAATTTAGAATCCTTTTTAAACTAAGCGAATGTTATAGACATGCTTATCGATAGTTCCTGAAGCCTAATTATTAAGAGTACTATTCACAGGTGAGGAAAATAAACCATAACTTCTCTGTACAAAATTTCAATTTTTTAATAGCACACTCTTCAGGTGTATATACAGTGATGCCTTCGTTCCTGAATTTAATTCATCCCACGATTCTGGGGAAGACGGCTGTGGTCCTGTTCAGCAACCAATGCAGCGCTTGTGAACAGAAGCAAAATTCGGCCCATCACTTCTGTTTGTGAACCAAACCGTTTGTGAGCCAAGGTATTACTGTAACTGTTCGAGATTTAACGGCTATCCTCCTTCCTCCTCAGGCATTTTCAGACTCATTTTTATGCCCTTCTTGTGCATAAACCAATTAGCAGTTTTGTGCTATTCTGCATTCTCTTCCAAGTGTATCCGGAGAATTAGTTTAAATGTTGGGAAAAGAAAGATAAAGTTGCCTGTTCTCATTCAGAGGATGGGCTTACCAGGGAAGTATTTTCAAACACAGCAAAAGAAAGAGGGCCAAGGATTACTAAGCGAAACAAAAGAACGCTGTTACCTGTACAGTTTCTTTCCTCCGTGTCCAGAGCAAACCCACTGTTGCATCTGCACTTGAAACTCCCGATGGTGTTCCTGCACTTCCCGAAGGTGCACAGCCCAGGAAAAGCTTTGCATTCGTTGACATCTAAAGGTGGAGTAAGCAGGAATACTGATATATATGAGCGGGTCTGTCACTTAGTTAGGACTCTGCCATGATGGGGAATATTAATGTACCCAAGCAAGAATGAGGGATATCACATTTTTCGGTGATCTGCAAAAGCAACCGCCAACAGAGCCAAGAGACAGCCTACAATGTGGGAAACAATTTTTACCAGCTGCTCCCCAGACAAAGGACTATTATCTAGGATACGTAAAGAAATCAAGAAAATCAGGCCCCCCAAATATAAAGACCAGATTAAAAAATGGGCATCTGAAACGAACAGACATTTCTCAGACAAAGAAGTAAAAGCAGCAAATAAATATATGTAAAAATGTTCAACATCACTGGTCATTCGAGAGATGCATATGAAAACAACACTGAGATTCCACCTCACCCCACAAAGAATGGCTGCTATCAGGAAATCAACCAACAACAAATGCTGGTGGGGTTGTGGGGAGAAAGGAACCCTTCTCCATTGTTGGTGGGAGTGCAGACTGCTGTAACCATTGTGAAATCAGTATGGAGATACCTCAAAGAAGTAGGTTTAGAGGGTCCATTTGACCCAGCCATCCCTCTGCTGGGTACCTTTCCAAAAGAATTAAAATAATCATACCATCATAACACGTGCACCCATGTTTATAGCGGCACAGTTTGTAATTGCTAAAACTTGGAAACAGCCCCATTACCCATCATTTGGAGACTGGATAAAGAAGATGTGGGTTTTCTATAAAATGGAATACTACTCAGCCATAAAGCTGAGAAACTAGAGTCATTCATAGGAAACTGGATGCATATTGAGGCCACATTCTTATGTGACATAAATAAGATGCACATATATAAATACCGAATAGTTTTTATAATGTGAAAAACTAAAAGTGTAAATAAGATCCACATTGTATAACTGATAATGTAAAATAGGAAGAAAAGGGCTAAAGGTGTAGGAAGTGGGAAGGGTAGGGGAAAGGAAATAAGGGAAAAGAAAACATATGCGAAAAGAAAATAACAGAAACAAAGTTTTTGTAAATAGGGAAGGGAGGAGGGGGTGAAGGGAGGGCAGGGACAAGGGGAAACAATGAGAACCAAGCCCTGTCATGTGAAGGTACAAGATCCCAATAGTGAATGTAACTGTACTGTATACCTAAAATGTACCAATAAACTCAATGAAAAAAATTTCCATTGCAAAAAAGATTACTTTTTACTCACAAATGAGGGACAGAGATCGTTTTGCTACTCTTCAGGCTGTGGGAAGGAAAGCAGAGGGATTGCAGAAAGAAGTGAGGGTGGTAAGATTAGTGGTCTGTTTCCTAGGTTCACCTCACCACCGTCTTACATAGGTAATTTATGAGGCTGACAAAGCATCATCTGTTTAAAGAAACCACGTAGCGGGAAATGCAGAGGGTGTTCCACGGTGCGAGGACCCCGCTGCTGCCGGCTGGTACCTTTGTAAAACGGCCGTCCGGTGAGTATGTCCCCTCTGTTAGCGAAGCCAGGCCCCCGAGGGCACAGGACCTCATACTCCTTGGTGCCAGGCTTGGGACATTCCTCACACTCAGTGCCCCAGGCTGCCCCAACGGCACAGCAGCAGGCGTCCATGCGGAACTTCCCGGGGACAGGGTGGGTACACTCATCTTCATCCCACCGGAGGAAGCACTGCTCCATCCGGACGTCTGCAGGGAGAATGAACCACAGGCCCAGAGTGAGCGGGACAAACACTGAGCATTCACTTATGGGCCCCCAGCCTGACGCTGTGCCCGAGATAACACTGGGGCGAGACGCAGAATCCCAGACTCCTGGAACGAACTCCACAAAAACTATCATTTTAGGACAGTAAAAGGATGCTGGTTCCCTGTCAGTTTTCTCACAAGTATCCTTGAGAGAGAACACTTCTCCTAGTGACAAGAGTCTCCCACATCATCATCTATGATTTCTTTTTTTGCACCGCTCACATCAGGAAGAAGAAAATGATTTTAATGACAAGTCTCTTCTTGTTCACCGAACTGCTTAAAGCAGCTTGTGATGCCACCCTGCTAGATTCTAGTCACAAATGGCAAATGATCCGCTGCAGTCTATCTGACAATTCGCTGCAACTATTAATACTGCCTTACAAGAGAAAACATGTTATTATCGAATTTAAAGTTTTCGCTTCCCTGCCAAATTTACTTTGTGCATCGCGGTTTGTGCCCTAGAGTATGTAAATAATCTCTATTAAGAGGCTAAATCTTTTGTTGAAATGTCACATTTGCCCCTCCGTTTCAAAACACAGCAGCATTTTAACGATTAGCCTATCCCCGTCAGGACAAGAGAACATCAACTAATAGCCAGAGAATGGGGTAAATCAGTATGACCTGTAAACAGCACGTTTAGCCAACAGAGATGGTGGCCAAACTACAATCAAACAGATACAGATGAGTTGCAAAAAGTAGTTTTTAATTAGATAACATGATTTATTTCATAAGATTATTTCTAAACATTAAATCCTTTGCTGAACCTGAAAACTATTTGGCAGAGGGAAAGCAGCCCTGATGGAGACATCACACAAACAAATTAATATATTCACTATTTTCATTACTGCCAACACGGGTTAAGTCCTCAGCTAAAGGAAATATCTACTTTAGCAACTGTCTTTAACCTAGTTACATACTTTTGTAAGTAGAGGAATTAAAAAAGCCCGGTTTTAAAGAAAAATTTCATTTTGGTAAATTTTCATTTTGATGTGGTAGACCACATGTAACTATTCACAGGAGGTAACTGTGTTTTCTGTCTCTACATTAACAGCGACCCTTGCAGACAGCGTGAAGCCCGACAGCGATCCAGTGGGGCTGCGTGACCACAATGCTCCCAGGGCTGGCCTGAGACCCAGCCAGCTCTGTCACTGGGGAATTTAGGGTCTTCACACACAGGGAAGTTTCATGCCAGTGTAGGCAGAGTAGCAGCACTGGCTTGAGTCACACTGTTCATAAGGTTCCTGAAATAATTCTCTCAGGAAGCCATTCGGGGACAAACTGGGTCTGGGGGAAAGGTAGTTGGATTAAGTTTGTAAAAAAGTTATAACAGCCTAAGAGTGTCATCCTATGTCTTTACTACAGAGGTTCCTATCAATATTGACATCAGGATCAAATCAGCCAGCACACAGGCCACTTGAGGTCTCAGAATGTTTTGACTTATTTGCACAGAAATTAAAACACAGACTGGAAACCTCTGCGTGGTGTGCATGCTCTGCAGGGTGATGTAGTCTCTTCTGCTTCTTGTCACTTTTCTGGTTATGTCACCTCCTGCCTGTGACTTTGGGATCACTGTGCACTTTTATCATAGCAATGTACCACTGCTTTTGTTCCTGGAATAATTTACATGTTCGCATGCCAATCTCATTTATTTTCTTGTTTTGGTGGTACAGGAGATCCATGCGGCTAAATTGCCCAGGCTGGGCTTGAACCCTCTGTCTTCCTGCCTCAGCCTTCCAGACCACTGGATTATAGGTGTGCCCCACCACATCCCGCTAGCTCAATCTCTTAAAACTTCCCCACATCCCCAGTCAGAATAAAACACTGTAGTTTCACTCCAGCACTCTCAAAAACATTTAAATACTAGGATGAAGAACCCGATATATTGTTTAAGATGTGTCAAAAAGCTTTGATTTTGAGTGATGTTATTGGAAACCAATTTTTCTGGATGACAGTTTACAATCAGTGTTACATCTTTATACACTGTGTCCTTCGGTTACTAAAGGCAAGGTGTTATCGTTAGTCCTGTGCCCATACTGATAATATTATTTTGTCATTTTCAACAGATATTTATTTCTAAAGATAGTAGTTAATTTTAGGCTAATTTAAAACTATTTAAAATCCAAAAAGAATCTTTACTTTTATACCTTGGATATTATGCTTTCTAAATGAATTTAGTCATGCTTTCTACACAAATTTAAATGTACTGTAGAAAATAAATTTAAAATGAAATCTGTGTTAATTATAGTAACTAAACTTTATCATATTGCAAACTTGTTTTTCTTACTGGTAATTAAAATTCACTGGTAAACTTAAATCCACAAAAAACACAGCCTGTAGCTCTATCACTGCTCCTATTCTGCCGATGGTATTCTTAAATTTCATGATGTTTCTCAGACTATTTATTATCCCATAGCTTACTGCAAAAAAAATCTCTTTAAGTAAATGAAAAATGTTCCATCATGAAGCTCAAGTTGGGTAAAAAATGATACAGATGAAGGATGAGGCCAAATCTCCATGCTAATAATACAGTATTGAAAAAACATTCCTCATTTCAGATGTTTTGAAAATAAAGTGAAGGAAATGTAAAGTCTAGAACAGTAAAGGAAGGACCAGAATTGGTCACTGTTTCCAAATAAGACAGCATAACTTTGTTAGTGACTCCTTGCTGCCTAAAGGGCACAGTTAGAATGAACTGGTAAATGCTCTTTTCCCATTTTTCTTCTGTGTTCAAAATATGCACAGTTCTCTTATTCAATTAACTCAGTATGAAATATTGCGCTTGCCTGAAGTATCTGTTTAATGAAACTGAGCAGTACCAACTTTGTGTATTAGGGCAGAAACTATTTTACTTAAATACATTCACTTTTAAAATATCCTGGAGTAATTTTCCCCTAAGATATCTTATTTGGAGCAAGTGTTCCCAAGTGTAGACTCAGTGGTTTTGGACGGCCACAACCCAAAGGAAGAAAATTCATGACTGGTTTCAAGCATAAAATACAAGAGGGCATAAATCTTACCCAAACACAAACGGCCAGTTCCATCCAATGTGAGGCCTTCAGGGCACTCACAATGAAAAGATCCTTTGCTATTGACACACCGACCATTTGGACAAACGCCAGGAAAAACCTCACACTCATTAACATCTGCAGGGAAATGGAGCAAGCAGAGGGATAAAGATGTTACAAACAGAAAAACAGGTGTGGTCTCACTTCCTGTATAGCACATTCAACTTGTAATACAATGTGGATTATTACTTTAGTTAAGCAAAAATATCCCACAACCCAGCCCCGTGTTCCTAAGTCACCAGCTGTGAAAACGACCACAGCCTTGCCCATCCATAAAAATCAGCCCAGACAACCTCCCCGCCAGCTGTTCTGTGCCTTGAAGGCTGGTGCTGTCCTTATGAAACTTACCCAAGGCACAGGGAAAAGAAATGGGAAACTCAACTGTTTCCTGGAGTATTACACTAAAGCATCTGTTGATTTTGCTGAGTATTCTAAGTCAAATTCCAGGGTTTTTGAAAACACTAAATGACTGCAAAGCTCGAGAGTAAATATTAATTTTATGTACTGCTGTAAAGATTTATAGCATCATCTAAGAACATACTCACCTTCACAAGTAACACCTTTAATCCTGGCAAATCCTCGTTGGCAAGCTGTATCTGTAAGGACAATAGGACAGGTGTTCACTTCATCACGAAAGAACATAAGCTGTCTCAAGTTCAAGACACAGGACAGCAGAATTTGAAATGGAAGGTGGGGTTGTACAGACAGAGGACCCCCGCCGTCCCTTCTTCAGTGCAGTGAAGCTCAAGACTTGCTGTGCTGATGTGGCCCCAAATTGAGATTTCTCATTTTGCTCCCCAATTGTCAAGTGAATTACAAGTCTCAAGGAGAAGCGTCCTCATGTCTTGCTGAGACACACGGAGGAGAGGACCGGAGAATACAGACAACTAAACATCTAGGTTCTAATTAATTCCCTCACTTGGTCTGCTTATAGCAAGAGAGAAAACCAAATATAAACTGCAGAAGGTGGGTGAATTTCGCCAGAAAAGACAGCAGTTCAGGAAGGTATGGATCTTATGGTGCTGCTCACTACCAGAAGAACACAGTGAGAAAGGCAGAGGCCCAGCCAAAGGAGAAACCCAGAAGCCCTCAGTCTCGCTCCTACCTAGCTCACAGCGCTCACAAGGGCTCCCCCAGGCAGCTCCCAGGGTGGCACAGCATTCGGATTTCAGGGTGGCTCCGTTAATATTCACCTCGCAGCGGTTGTCCTGGATGTTGAGCCAGCATGTCCCTTTCAGGCTGTCTGAAAAGGAATCGGAAAGGTTGGAGGGTGTGTGCCTCTGAGGAAAACATTGTTCCTCTGTGTGCACCGAGGCAGCTCTCGTAGGATTAGAGAACATCAGGGAATTAAAAACCTTTGATAGCATGTCCTGTGAACACACAGGTACATGCTTATGAATGAGGTATTTATACACATAAACCCAATATTACACTCTGCACATCTCACAGTTTAACAATTAATTCGATTATATCTACTGATATTCTATAGAGAAGTCACTGCTGTCCAAGACATTATACTTAGAAATAGTGCATTGCCATGATAGCAATACTACTTTTGTGAAAGACATTCATAAAATTTATGACAATTCATGGATATTTAAAATTATATTAAAAAGCCCTCAAATAATCTCATCTCCCACTAAATTCCCCATTAATAAACCACACACAATTTATGTTGTGATAGAATATCCAGTATTTCTCCCACTGACAGTAAGTATTGGACAAATAACTTTAAAAAAAAACTCCCCCGCCAAGAGATAATAAACATATTGTGCCTATTAATCCAGCACAAAGACACCCCCGGGGTTAATATGTGCTGTGTTGTCTCTCAGAGATTTCCCTATGCATGCAAATGTATATATTTATCTCTAATTGAAACAGTAATGCTTGTGGGAAATTATTTGAGGAAATATGGAAGTGTAAGAAGATATAAAAATCACCTATAATCTGACTACCTAGAGATAACCACTCCTGACTCTTTAGATTATCTCCATGTAAAATTTAAGTTCCTCCTTTGAACAGTAGAGTAAAATACTGTTTACATTATAATTTTATTCCATGTACATTAAAGGGGATAATGAATAATTAGTAAAGTTTTTGTTGCCATAATGTTTCAAATGAAACACGTGTACATGCGCGTGCAAACACACACACACGACACACACAAGGAACCCACAGTTGACATACCATGTCAAATATTAACTAGTTATACAAATTACTTATGAAGCTTTCTTTGTAGAACTGTGGTTCTCAGTAAGGATCTTGTTACACAGTGTAGATTTTTAAGTCTCCAACTATACAACACAGAAATCTACACTTAGGTGATTCTAATGCAGGCAATATATAAAACATTTTAATAAAATCTGAATCCTATTTACAACACCAACTTGGAAAAAATAAAGTGTATTCTTATGGCATTTATTTGAACACTTTTTAAATAATATGTGCAGATCAAGTTTTACTTTCAAATTCCACACTAAAGACATCCAGAAATGGAATTGTGATGACGCTGGTGGGTGGCTGATGGGAGTGTGGTGCCTGCTCCCCGCGGAACAGCAGCAGGTAAGAGGCACTTTCCGTGGCTCAGCCTTGCACAGACAGGCATTAAAACAAAAAAGTCCTTTTCTTGCCTGGGTGCAGTTATGGGGCAAGAGTATGGAAGGAGCTGCACACCACTGTGCTTTCTTCTCTCTGATCGGAATGTTCACACTGGGTAAAACCACACAAGCCAAGAAAGCATTCGTGTGGGGCTCTTCACACCAATTTATTTTGGAAACAGGAAACACTTCTGCAGGACTACTGTGAATTTAAGCAGTCTTTTAGGACCAAAACTAATTACTAATTACCACCTTAGCTGGAAGCATTTCAAGTGAGAGAAACTGTAGCAGGAGCTGATACTCCTGCTTGAGCTACTGGCACACACTATTTTATTTATTTATTCATTAAAACCAACTTGTGAAGTAGGAAAAAGTTGCAGATGAGAAAACAGGGGCACAGAGAAGTCCACTAATTTACCCAAGATCACTCAGCTAGCAGCTAGTGTAGCATCAGCACCAAGACTGAAACCTGGAAAGTCTGATCCCAGACCTTCACCCTGTAACATCACGCTTCTTTAGGCTGCGTTGAGTTTTAAAGGTTACAATCCAATTGACAGTTTGCTCTCCCCCGCATTGTGTGTACACACACACAATACGGACCTAGATATATGGTCAAGAGTTCATTTTTTAAAGCAGGTTAAGCAGTTTGAAAGTAGAAATGGGAGAGAGACCGTTACTTCATCTAGGATGCTCAGAGAAGTCCTAATTTATAATGTGGCGTGATCAGAAACACAAAGAGAACAAAATGCAGAAATCTGACTGAGTGCTATTTCAGCTACAGACAGCAAATCCAGTGGACTTCAGATGAGCACACGAAAGAAGTAAGCCAGTGTGGCCTTTACAGAGGGGGTGAGAGGCAGGTCACACAGCAGGAGTGAGATCACCAGAGCGACCGAGGCTTTGCAAGGACTCCAGCTCTCTCTCTCTCTCAGTGAGTAGAAAAGCAAAAGTTTTTACGGTCAGGGTTTCCAGACAAGCAGTGACATGTGCTGACTTATGTTTAGAAAGGATTGGCTGAACTATGTGCAAAAGAGACTGCAGGGTAGCAAGTATGGGAGGGGGACAGGGGGAGGTAAGGCAGAGCCAGTAGTAATAATCGAGACAATAAAAACAAAAAAAATAATGGTGACCTGCATGTTCATGGTGGTGATGACGAATGGTGATGAAGTGGTAAATACTGAGAACAACTGATGAATCTCATGTGTAGTTTGAGAAGCCATCAAGGTCGATGCCAAGGATCTGAGGGTGGCAACTGGAAGGATGGAGTTGCCAATTGCCAAGGTGGAAGTGTTTCTACGAAGCCCATATGCAAGCCAGAAGACAGGACTTTGGTTTTCGACATGTTCTATTTGAGGTGTCAGAGAGACAGCCAGTGGAGATAACTGTAGACAGTTGGAAACACAGGTCAGGAGGAGTGGAGAGGGTGCCGGAGCCATCATTCTGAGAGTCGATGCAGTGGGCCATCTAAGAATGAGTGTACACAGAGAAGCAAAGAGATCCACTACCGACTGGTGAGAAATCTCCGCTAGTCAGGTCAGACGGTGGCGGATAAAGAAGACTTAGCAATGAAATGGAAAAAAATGGGCCAGAAAAGTGCAGGTATAAGAAGACAGTTGTGCTTGGGAGGCCAAAAATAAAAATAAAAACTTGTTGAGATGGAGAGAGTGACGGGTTGTGCTAAGCACTATGAAATTTGACAGGAAGCACGTCACAGTCATTGCCGTGCAAGTAGAGCACAGAGCACAGCCCATGCCAAAGATGAGAGACATCTGTATGCATTGCACAGAGCCATTTCGCCAGCGTGATGTATGCAGGAAGGGTTCTACTATATTTAATGATATTATCCCCAATGCAGCAGTCTTTTCAAGTACTTTATAGAATAATTTTTACTCCTTGCAAAATTTTGAAATCTGGGCCCCCATGGAAAAGAAGGCTGCATCCTAATCACTGAGTAGAACTACAGCAGTCCTAAAATAATACATTCATAATTTTCCCTGAGTATATTTTATTATGTTCTGTTTCTTTTTTTTTTCTGCTAGAATTATCTTAAAAATAAAAGAAGTAGAAAAAGTCATGCCTAAAATTTAAAAATATTAGGTAAACTTTCTGAGTGGTTCTGGGCTGAACTATTCAAATTTGATCATCATCAACAAAAACACAAAACACACTGGCTGGGAAAAATATTTTGGCATTTAGTTGTTGGCAGTTGGAAGAATGACATAAAGACTTGGGTATAAAAAGTCTTCGTTTCATTAATAACTACGAGGACAAAAGGCCAAAATAACAGAAGTCTGTATGATGAAGAAAAAACCAAGACATCTTTGATGCTCAAATGGTGTACAGATTTAGTTTTCTGAAATATTAATTGACTAATGCTGAGTTCATTTCCTTTGCATAATAAAATGGCTCTTGTCTCAGTTGGAAATATTTCTGGCTTACCCCAACCTGCTCCCGTCCCCCACTGCCCAGAATTCTATAGGAAAGCAACACTCCAGGCAGATAGCAGCATCTGCTAGGCTCAGATTGCAGCAGCTGTACATCGCTGGGGACCGAAAAGCTTGTGTTTTCAGGGAGAGGTGTCTTTGATAACTTTGGATCTAGTCACTTCTGGTCATGTAACAATGAGGCACTCCAGCATCCAACTACACGAGGCTAACAGCAGAGACAATGCTGACATTCCACAGATATGGAATTAAAAATTCATTTTGGACAAATAACAAATTAACAAAAACTATCAATTTTATTTAACACTTTGTAAAACTGAAGTGTCTTCCTATTTGGAATATGTATTTAGCTCAATTTGAAGGTGGGTACAGCAAATGCACTGCATTTGGCCTAGTGAATGGAGCCACTGACAATAAGTAGAAGCCAGGAAAAATCACCAGGAAAGCTGAATTTTTCCTTACAGTACGAGGTTAGGCTAGCTTGTTATACACACATCCTATGTCACTGTCAGGAACTGACCTTAAATACTTTGAGTCATTTTAAAAGATGTTAGTTTAGAAGTTTTGGAATCTTAAGAGATTTCTCAAAGCAAGAAAATGCTTGTCTTCTCTTTCTTGGAGTCCATACATTTATGATTGATGTGAGAAAGGAAAAAGTAAATTCCCACTCTGTGTTTAAAGTTTAAAATCTTCAAATTCATGTCTTGTCAACTGAATCCAAATTCCAACACATTTTTATGATAGAAGGTTGTTTATGAAACAGACAGCAGATATTTGATTGTATTGATGCCTAAGGCATTTTTAGGTTAAAGAATGTACATATGTGCGTGGTATGGAAATGCTTATAAGTTATAGCATAATTCATCTATTTACACAAAAGACATTCTTTCTAGAATGGAAAAACAAAATTAAAAGGCTGCCTAGCTGATGCTGTTATGCTTTATTCCTACCCTGTTCTGTTTTTGTCCAAGGCAAAGCCTGAGGTGTGTGCTTATCTCTGCGGGAGACAACACTGGCACCATGCGTGACGCTTACCGATACAGATCAATCCTGTGGAGCTGAGCTTGCTGCCAGGCGAACATTCACAATTGAAAGATCCAAGGTTGTTCCTGCAAGCTCCGTTGACACATGGGTTGCTTTCACATTCATTTATATCTGCAATCCAGAAGGAAAGATTCTGTTAGAACCACCATGTGTTTCTGGAAAATATTATTCCAACAAGCCGTGCTGTGCCAGAATGTCTGGTAAACTTGGCTCTTGTAATTTTAATATGGATCTACAAGGCATAAAGGGAACGGGCAATGGAGACATGCATTTTATACTTCTACAAGACAGGGAACAGCCCATAGTCTGGGCTGGAAAGGGTTCCTTTTGTACTCCGTTAATACATTACTCCAGCTACATAAATTGGACTGGTTTTTCCCCTGTAACAGGGTGTAATCACAGGTGCAACGTGCTGCGCACAAGGCTCGACTGTTTCTGCCACTTATGGGTCCAGGAGACTTTGAAGACAAAACATAATAATGCTGGCTTTAACTCCAAACTCCTGGATCTGCATCAGGAAATAAGGACAAAAGCTATCACACCAAATACAGAATTCTCCTCTAGTTTAGCCATTTTCCTCTCTAGCCTTTCACTCTTACATGTTTAGTCTGGTGAGTTTTTTAAACACAATTAATTTTAGCAAAATAAAAAAGAAATCCAGAGCTGGGGGGATAACTCAGTGCAAAAGCACGCTTAGCATGTGCATCGTCTTGGATTGAGTTCCCAGAACCCACCCCAAATATTAGGAAAACACTTCAAAGCATAAGTAATTACATCCAATAGGGCTCAAAAGTCATTAGTTTGATTTAGGACCTAATCAAATCCTATACCCCTCATTTAAACAGTTCCTGCAGATATCCAGAAGCAAATAGGAGTACACTATGCCTGTGTTCTCCAGAGGTGACTAAAGAGAATCTCAGGCCTGTAAAGTTAAACAGTGTAACACTCGAGTTAATAGAAAATAAATATGCGCTTCAGTTAAAGCACTGAAGGCAACATCAAAGACAGTTTCTGTATGCTGAACCGACTTCTGAGTTTAAAGAAGTGGCACACGGGCTTCTTTTCTACTTGGTTAATGATCTGAAATAGGTTAACAGACAGCAATATATTTTACGTTGGACAGTAAGTTTTCTCAGGACACCAGAATGCCTTTCCCCTCTAAAAGTGTATTCAAATTTAATGTAAAACACTGTCCTGTTTTAGAAAAGCACATGAACAAGTAACTGGAAGACTCATGCTCACTCTTGAGTGTCTCAAGTCTAACATAAAGCAGTGATTTTGAAAAGACTGTGCTCACTGTTGATTGCGAAGTTGGTATACTTGAAATGCAAATTCCAAAATCAGTGCAGAAAACAGGTAGTGCCCCTGCAGAATTACTAAAGAAGTATGTTTCTACGTTAATTAATGAAATAGAAAATAAGGAAAGATGAATGCATTCTGCCCATAGGATGGTTATAGTAAAAATTTTTCTTAAAAGAAAACAGAAGAGAGGAGGTTTCATAAATACAGCACAGATTTATGATGAAAACATATATTCCAGAGTACTGAAATTTTCATAAAAATGACACAAAAATGGCAATGAGAAAGGAAGCATATAAGTTATCTAAATACACAGAATATATAACATGTATTAATTTCATTTGTGAAAAATCACCCAAAAAGAAAAATGTCACTATCATATTTTAAAAATGACTATTTAAAGTAAGCCACGATGAATTGAACAACTATAAGTATGCGCAGTGACAACTACAAATATCAACTAATTAGTTTTCCTTTAAATACAATGTTTTTATGTTATGAATGTCATGGAACCAGGAATTGAAACAGTTCACTGTACATTCCTGGAAATAAACTTCAAAGCACATCTGGTTTACATTTAACTACTTATGTCACTGGAAACACAATCTAAACCACAGTACTTGCTGTAAAAATTTTAACTTTCGCAGACTCAGAGCTTAAACAAAAACGTCAAATAAAGATTTTGTAACTTCAATCTGAAGCACAGAGGAACTTTGCTCTATTATGAACGCTATTTATAACATGTTTGAAATAACCTATTAGCAATATCAGCGACAAAATGAGCAGGGCAAATACATGCAGAGAAAGCTACACTGTGCAGTGGATCTGCTAATAATTCTCTTGTCCTGGGAAATTAAAGAACACAGTGAAGAGAACGGACTCGGGCGGACAAATTTACTCCATGCACGCAGTAAGGGGGATCCTCAAGGAAAAAGAGATTAGTGCTCATGAGGACTGTTATTTACAAAACACTTGATAAAATGCAAATATTGGAGCATAAAAAGTGCAGAAGTAAGTTCTTCAGATAGGTCTCCTGTTATAAATAACAGGTTTCCCATTATAAATAATTTTAATTTCTACCAGTATCATGAGCTTGAAGCCAAAATATCTCTATCATCTCGCTTTATGTAGCACAAACTCCTTTCTGATGAATAACAGATAAAAACAGCTTTTGTGTTATTACCGCTCCAATCTATGAAGAACAAGGACTGGTTGGACAAACAGATGCAGGGCGCTCTTTCTAACCCTCCCCTTGCCCGACTGGCTATTGATTTGCGCAACATTTCTATGACCACTTAACATCAGGCTACTAGCAGGGGAATCAATCGCTAACTTTACTTCTTTGGCAGTCTGGCTCTCAGGACCGTCAGCTCCATTGTACTTGTAAAAATGGAAGGGATACGCCCTGAGCCATCACTGACAACCCAGTGTCCACAGCACGCAGGGCCAGACACCACTCAGCTTCCCCCTCTGTCTCTCACAAGGGCACCAGCTGTCGTTGTGGGTGGTGAAGCCAATCCTCACACAGTAGTGCCTCGGTTCGTGAACTTAAATTCTTCGCACAATTCTGGTTGTGGAATTTGTTCCATTTGCCACCAGAACCGTGGAATGGATTCTGAGACCAGGATCTCGGAAAGAATTAAGTTCGTGAACCCAGGCACTGCTGTAATCAACACCGTCCTAGCTCAATCAAGACGTCATCCAAAACGACTCTGGCTTTCAATGTTTCCTGAGAGTCAACAGATGCATCATCTCTAACACACAACAGAGAAAACTGATCAAGGGCACTGGGAAGGAAAGGGAGTAAGTCAGGAAGAGCAAAAACTTTCACAATGCCATTTCCCATCTCTCCACAACATGGCTAGATGACTTTTCTTCACGTGGTACCTTTCTCAGAGCAGGAAGGGTAATGGGTGTTACAAGTGGCAGTGGGAGCTAGAAAATAGGGTCTCAAGCATGTTTGAGAAGCGTGAGTTAATTTAAAAAAAGAAACTGAGCTGGTGTGGTGGCCCAAGCCTGTAATCCCAGCACTAAGAAGGCTGAGGCAGGAGGATCATTATGAATGCGATGCCAGGCTGGGGTACAGAGTGAGTTCAAAACCAGCCTGAAGTACACAGTGAGACCTTTTTTCAAAAAAAAAATAGAAAGAGACTGAAGACAGTCCGTAGACACCCCCAGCTCTCAGGAGCTTCTTGCTCATCAATGCCGAAGAGGAATCTTCAGGTACTTCAGCTAGGAGCTGATGAGTAGACCCCCAGGGGAGTTCCTGTGAAGCTGCTGGACAGCAGGGGAAGCGGTTACCGCAGAAGTTTAGAAAAATGGTTTTGTGTTGGGGTTTTCTTTTGCTTTTTTGTTTTTTCTTTCTTTGGGCTAATTACTGCTTTTCAGTGGTCCCTCCAAACGGATCCAAACTTAGACTTGCACTTTGTAACTGCACTTGACTGACTTCAGCAGACTCATCTGTGCTTTTGTTCTACAGACCTAGCGTGTTTCTGGTCACAAGAAGGCTTTCAAGTTAAACAGGAAGACGAAGAGAGAATGCTGACATCTTTTTTGGTACAGTTTTGCTTCTGCAGTTTTCTTTGGCTAGGAATCACCAAGAAACAAATACTTTGTGGATTCAATCCCTGGTACCCAAAACAACAACAACAAAAAAACCCCAAAAAACAAAAAAACCAGTAAGGAGAAGGCTATTCCGCAATAATTGAAGATAAAATTCTTAAAAACAAATTACTATTCAGAAGTGGGGAGTGGACTCGAAAACGTATGAGAGCCGTCTGTAATCCCACATGAGCCTTAAATAAGGTCGTGCCATGAATGATTCTGAAATATATAATAGTTTGCTCAAGATACAAAAACCATAAAAGAACTCATCCATCGTTTAGCCAGTGTTTCACTGAAAACGAGGGTTTCTGGAAGCATTTCACTCATTCAAGTGACGTCCACTGTAGAAAAAATTGCCTCTAGGAAAGGGAAGATGTTTTTCAACACTGGCCGATGACCAGTAAACCCAAATTATACTGCTTAAATTACCAAATGGTATGGGAGGGAGGGGAGGAGATGTACAAAGTATTAAGGTGCAAAGTTTACATGCAGCTGCACCCCCATGAATACATTCACTATGCATCGAAAGCGTACACTGTGATTTTTTTTTGACTACCAAATGGAAAAGACAATTTTCTTAGGCTACAGACTGCACTAGAGTGATTTTTATTTAGGTCGCAGATATTTTCTGGGTCAAGTTCTTCCAGACATCACTTATTTCACAACTAAAACACCTAAGGGCTGGCTCTGCCCCTGCATTTTGGGTGCCACAGCAGTCTCTAAAAGGGGAAAGACAAATGAAACAAACAAGACCCTGATATTTCATTTCAGTATTTTATTTATTTCAGTATTTCTCCTGCCACTCTTGTATTTTCTATTGCACAGTGTTCCTTCCACCGCTTGTGGATATCATATCTGAGAGCAACAAAACCAGCTGTGTTTACAAACTGGGCGGATGCTCGCTATTTCTGAACCGCTAGGTGAGACAACAGAGTAGACAGTAAAATAGGTCCTTACGCACTGCTCCACTTCATCGCAGGGACTGACAGGTAGGCACCTCTAGGTACTTCTGTTGCCGGGGGATAGTTCTTACCTTCGCAGGTCTCCGTCTCAGTCCGGAACACATAGCCCGGGGGACAGGTGCAGCTGTAACTTCCTGGTGTGTTTCTACACAGTCCGTTATCGCAGAGCAATCTGTTCACTAAACACTCATCTATGTCTGAAAGCAATCAAGAGAAGGCAGGAGAGCCTTACAGTCAAGTGTGTGTCACAGCAGCCAATAATATTTCATTTCACTTGTTTTTTTCCCCCCTCATCCCTCTGACTTAGTCTTTTTACCACAGCATTAGTGAAATATTTTTGGCATTTACTTGGGACATTTTTACGCTGGTGGATACTTTTAAGAGCCTTTGAAGTCCCTGGAAAATATACAGCACTTGGGATGGACTCATTATTACTTTGTTTTCCTTCACTTATTTTTTTGTCCTGCAATGGGATTATATTAGATAGGTTTTAAAGAACTGATGAAATACATTAAAAGGATGAACTAATTTGCCTATATACTTAGGTATAGTAAAAATAGCAGGTGGTACTTTTTTATAATTAAAATTATGAAGAGAATCCATTCAGTAGTAGTTAAAAGGTATTCACTAATCTTCCATTATGTTTTCACATTAGAAAAAATTGACTCTTAAAAACTTAAGGATGCATTTTGCATATTCCTTCAACAGTCATAAAAGCCTAGAAAAGATCATCTAATCTTTGAGTTTAAAGAAACTCACATTTTTACATTTATGTCTGCACTCTTATTTTTGTAAATGTATCTAATGATAGAAACAAAAACTGTAGTTTGGATAAAAAGTTTCTTAAAGTTATAATTTTAGTCTTTCAAATAACAGTTATCTCTTAGCAAGCAATATCCTGACACTGTGAAGGTATGGAAATGAGATTAGAAAAGCATTTTCTCTAATTCCACCATCACTGACATTATCTTTTACATTTTATCACATCTTTTCCATTTGGATGTTTTGCTCCAAATTTGAATCTTGAATTTTATTCTAGAAATTAAATTATATTTTAAGGATTGCTATTAAACTTCCCATAACTGTACAATGTTCGATCAAGGGACTGCATTACCATTTATTTTTACCCACTTGTTCATGCTATGGATTCAACTGTGTCCCTCACAAAAGCTATGTTGAAATCCTCACCTCCCAGTACATTGGAATGTGACCTCATTTGAAATTAGAGTTTCTATGGATGATACCAAGTTTAAACAAGATAAGTACGTGGTAATCCAACATGTTTGTTGTCCAGGTAAAGGTAAAATGTGGATGGAAAAATAAGACAGCGACACACAGAGGGAAGATAACCAGAAGACGGAGAGAGGGTGGCCCTGTGACACAGTAGTGCTCCTGCAAGCAAGGACTGCCAGGAACTGTGGGTCAGCATCAGTAACTGGAAGAGGAAAGAAAGGACGCCCCCTTCCAGCCATCAGAGAGCACAGTCTTGCTGACACGTTTACTCTTCTTAGCCTCTCCGCTTGTGTGATAATATGTTTCTGTTGTTTTAAGCCAGGGACTGGCTTAATTCTGATATGTACTTTTTTATATCAGTGTATGTATAATAAGGCAAACAAAGAAACTGTGGGATGCTTAGTGTGATCATTTATTTATGTTTTTATTTCTTTCATCCAAGGAGTTAAACTGTATGAGGGGCTTGTGTGTGTGTGTGCACGCACGTATAACTTACCAATGCAGTTTCTTCCAGAGGCATCTGGCTCATAGCCACTGTTGCAATTACAACGGTAACTGCCACGTAAGTTTTCACAAATTCCATTGGCACATATATCAGGATCCAGAGCACACTCATTGATATCTGTATTAAATGTAGAAGGTTTAATATTCAGATATTTAATTGTTTGTTGATAATCACAAGTCAAAGAAAGATCATTTGATATATGAAATTTCTAATTTTGCAAAGCTACAATTTGCCTGCTTTTCAGAAAGGAAAAGGAAATACACAAGGAGTAAATAAAATTGAGGAATATAAGATATGTCACTGTTTTTTTTTTTCTCATTGAGTTTATTGGCACTTTTTAAGTATACAGTACAGTTACATTCATCATTGGGATCTTGTACCTTTACATGACAGGTCTTGGTTCTCATTTTTTCTCCTTGTCCCTGCCCTCCCTTCACCCCCTCCTCCCCTCCCCATTGGATATGTCACTGTTAAATCAAAAGAAAAATGAAAGGAGCTGGCAGGAATTCAAATAATTAAACCATAGAGCATGTCTGTATTTATGATAAAATTAATACAGGAGATTTACAGGCTCTTGGCTCAAAATCCAAAGGAAAATTCAACTTGACAGGTATTGTAGCTGTCTAACTAAAAGAGAGACACACAAGGATGGCATATGTAATTTTATGGCTCCCAAAGGCATAGAGTATTTCTATTTCATTATCATTTTTTGCAGTTAACTAAGTAATAGGACAGAAAGTTCTTCTCATTGTTGATAAGTTAAAATGAATGAACAGAATGCTTTAAACGTGGCTGCTGCAGAACACGGTGGTTTACGCCAAGCCAGAAAGATGACTGCTACTTTCTGTCACCCTTGGGCAGGAGCAGCTGAGGACTGAGGTGCTCCAAAAAAAAAAAAAAAAAAAAAAACAAAAAAAAAAACAGCCACTTAGTAGCATTCAAAAAGCAGCAGACTCTGTTGAGGAGGTACATTCACAGGAAATTAAAACAGAAAAAGGAGAACTAAAGTCCAATTTTGTTCCCTCTATCAAATTTTCATGGTTATTGTTTGTAAGAGGCTGGAAAACTTTCTTCAACCCTAACCCTAACCCCACTAACTCTAACCCTAACCCCACTTTTAGTACGGTTGATTCATTTTTACATTAGAAAAAAAAATCCTTGTAAAAGTTTGCATCTTTAATCTGACTCCACAATATTCATGTGAGGATTCAACATAACTGTAAATGTATCTAAAATTTGAAATTTTCTCAAATAGGAAATTCACAGTATATATATATGTAAAGTTAACAAAATCTTACCTATTTAAAATACAAATGAATCTACATAAATACTGAAATAATCAGCTTTAAAGTTATAAACACATACACGATTCAAGACTCTATCCTGGAATTCTGTTAAACATCATACGTCTAAAGAAAAGGAATTACTGAATTTTACTTCTGCAGTTGGATAGAAACATTTTATTATTCTTAGTCATAAAGGATGCCCAATTATTTTAGGGCACTATATTCTGAACTTGATCATGTTAAATATTCTTTAAAGTAAGATATTATTCTAACCCTTACGGCACTATTTGATATTCTCTTAAAACTGACCAAGCGCACCCTCTTAAGCAGCCATATTCATAAAATCATGGGTGTAGTTGTTAGTGACATGTTTAATGGAGCATATTTAATGGGTAAATACTTATCCAAGATGAAAAGTGGTCATGTGGAAAATACCATCTAATAGCCTCATTTTTTTACTAGTGTGTTTCATAGTATTGTATGAAAAGCATAGCATAACAATAATGCTGTACACTCATTGTAAAACTGTGTTTTGAGTAGAATTACCTCTTCCATCCACAGTGATCCCTACTCCACTACTACAAAGGCCATGGAATTCAGCTGTATGATAAAAACAAATACAAAAATTAAAAGCTAAAGTAAATCTGATTCATACACAAATTATTTATCTAATCCCCAAAGTATCCTTTGTGCATTAGGTTTTTGTTTTTTTTTTTGAGAGAGAGGGTCTCACTGTGTAGTTGAGACTGACCTGGAATTCACTACGTAGGCCAGGCTGGTCTCGAACTCACAGCGATCCTCCTGCCTCAGCCTCCCAAGTGCTGGGATTACAGGTGTGCGCTACCACACCCAGCTTTCAGAGACTGCCTTTTAACTTTGCTCTTTTCTCTCAATAATAAAGTATAGCATAGTCAGAATGTATGTAACATATTTACTGTTTGGTATTGCTCTACCATTTTACATCTAACAATTAATCTTCCCAATCCCACACACCAGACACTGCTGTTTTATCTCTCTTATGAGAGGGAAACCTGGGCCCAGAGAGGCGTGATCTTCATCTCTTCATTATACCCAACATTCTCATTTATATCCAGATCTGCTTTGATATCTTTTTGATTAACAGGTTAGTTTTGAACTAAGTTTAGTACTTGTCATAATACATACTATTTTAGTTTAGAGCTAGTTTAGACTAAGACCTTCTTCCTTACCTTTCTTTCTTTTTGGAAAGGGTTTTAATAATTTTTCAAAAAGCTTCAAATCATTTTGCCAAGGTTTGACCAACTCATGTTAGGATTTTTAACAGAACTACAAACCATCGGCTTTGTGGGAATACTTTCTGCCCATCTCCCACATGGAAAGATGTAATTTATTTTTTTCTCAAGAACAAGTGGAATGTGCCCCCTTCTGCAAAGTCTGCTCCAGGCAACCTTCATGCTCTGATAGTTGTTTTTGTGCCAGTTAGGGCACCAGTCATACGAAACTGCAATTTATATGTTTGCCTGAAAGTATTCTCAACTATCTTCAAGTTTAAGGAAAAACAGCATGTTTATTTTGGAACCAACCTCCCACTGTATTTATGAATGAAGAGTCAGTCTTAACAAGTTATGAGTCTGGGGCTACTGACAGACCCCAGTGTGAGACAACACCACATCAGAATTTAAAAAATTAAATCAAGCTCCTAGGCATTTATGATTTCAAAGTGGTAAGTTTTAAACACAATGACATATTAAATCAATGAAATCAAGGCTAACGTATTCATATGAAAATCGGTGTAGCAGTTATAACTGTATCAGCAAATAGATTTTTCTATTTACTGTGTTCTCTCTCTACCCAAAGGGCATAGAAAAATTTAAGCCAAAGCTCCTTGTAACATCCCTCACATATCCATACAAAACTGGGTTTCCTTTCTCCAATTCACAGCAATGACACACTTCAGAGAGGATGCCCTCTCTGGCCAACTAGCCGCGGCTGCACTTCCAGACTCTTCTGCAGATGTGGAACTGGCATGTGCGACTACCTGAATTTTTAGCGGGGCAGGGCTGGCAGGGCTCCCCAAAACCATAGTCAGGGTTTGCACAGCAGCATTCGGACTTGGTCACTGCCCCGGGGAAAGGGCGCACGCACACCCCTTTTTTGATCCCACCATAGCAGGTACTGCGCATGTGAGTATCTGAAAGAGATAAAAAGACAGGGACTTGAGTGACTAACAGAGACAATGGGAACTTCAAAACTGAAGGCTATTCGACCTCAGAGGGCACTGGAGCAGACAGACGGTCCAGAGGGTACCTGCCAGTTCCTTTATTTTGCATCCTTGGTGTTAGGAGACCCACAAACTTTTGTTGAGTGAGGGAAAGACTGAAAGCCTATCAATGACTCCTTTTTCCCCCTCAGCTGTTCTAAGTACTAACACAAGTATCTATTATCCCACTGAACCAATGATATGCCCAGTTATAGCTGGCACTTTGAAGACTGGCTATTCTATATTCCATCTGGCACTTTCTGTTGCTTCTAGAAATGCAGTGAAGTTAAACCTCTTCAAGGTGACATTGCCTGGCCACAAGATTTCTTGCTTGTACCTTCTAAGAGGTCTTTGTTGTCAAACTTGAGGACACTGCTTGTAACTATGTTTTAATCTCATATGTGCAAGAAAACCAATTTTAAACCTAAAAGTTACCACTAAGTGTCCTGGTCTTGTGCTAGTTGTTTTGCAGACACGGTGTCATGGAACAATCAGGCCATCAGATCTCTAGGACAGTGGTCATTGCCCATATTTGTATATGAGGAAGAAAAGGTTCAGAGATTCAGTAAAAGCTCCAAGTCCTAGAATATCCAGCGACTGAGCTGCAATTCACCTGATCTTGTGTGGTTTCCTAAGTGCTTTCTCTCCACTGTGCTGTGCTCCACCCCAAAGAAGCATGTTCTGCTGAGTTCTCTCATGCTCAATTTTCATATGTGCCACAACTTTATGACACAGTAAATGGAGAACGAGTTCAGATCACCAGAAGGCCAGAGAAGCAGGGCAGATTTAAGCAGGATATTGACTTGGTAATCTCACAAGAGACAACCTCCATTATAAATATTTATAATTACACACAACTTGTTAGATAGAATTGTATCTGGCTGTTACACAAACTATTTCATCTGATAATTTCCATGATCTCATTAAAAGAATGAGATTGATGACTGCATTAAACTCTGAGATATGTTTGTACTTGAAGGGAAGAGGGTCCTAAGGTGTATCACATTCTTGGCCCTACTTGCAGAAGTTGACCCCTAGACCCTTTCTCCTTCTGCTGTGGCTGATGTGGTCCTGTTCACTCTGAGTTACACACCAGTGTGTAGCAAAACACAGAAGAATTTGCACAAAATGTAGCATAGTTCATGATTTCCAATACAGGCTTTATTGGTTCTTTAGATATTGCCAATTATGTTGGAAGGCATCAAAGAACGAGCGAAGTTGCTTACTTCCCTTTGTAGGTTAAGAATATATACCATATACAGTTTATAGAACAAAGCAGATAAAAAGCCCATGGAAAAAATGGAAGAATAAGACGCTTTCCATACTGATTTGTGCTACAGGTTAGCTAAGCTGTTTGGGGGACCCCACACTAGAAGTTCCACGAAAAAGAAAGGGGTATAATTCCCATGTGGGTTTTAGAACATACACTGTCCTGCCATCAGATCTACATGGGATCATCCTATGTAAATTATCTGACACTTTCCTTATTCGTAAAATAAGAGTTTATAGATAAAATGAGAGCATATTTGTTAAGTATTAAGCAGCAAAATACTAAAAAAAAAAAAAAAATTGTGGCTCTTTTTTCCTTAAGGAGAACAGCTGACCTTTCCCTGCTCAAGGACTCTAAGACTGGAATTCTAGTTTATATACTACTCAAATATAACTATGCCACTGCTGACAGAGGGTAGGACAGGCTCAGAGGCTGGGCGAGGTAGGCTAGGCTGGAACACTAATGCCAGCTGCGATATCAGAACAAGTCCCAAGGGGGATTTGATAAAAATGTTAAATTGTGTCTTTTACATATGCTATCAAATTTCTGCATGCCTTATCTTCCTTAAAAATGACATGGTTGTCTTTTAAGGATTTTTCTTGTAACAGCAGATTTTATACTTCACTGGTAAAATATGTATGAATGCACAAAGCTAATTTTGTACTGCTATTTTTAGGATTGACTTTTATTTAGTATGTATAGCAGTAACGTTGAAGACTATGCCCTCGATATGATGCCTCTATTCTAACTTAATGAAATAGTAGCAGTAAAAGATTACTTGTTGCTGTGTGTCAAATAGTGTTCACATTTCTGCATAAAGTATTTTATCTATTAATATATTTAAAATAGTATTTTATCTATTAATATATTTAATCCTTAAAGCAACTAATGAAGAGAAGAGGGACAGACATGTAATGTATCCTGCTCAAGGCCACAGAGCTAGTATGTACCAGAAGCGGGATAAAGACATTGCCCTTTTAGCTGGTAAAAATGCCAGAGTTCATAAATATGTTGAAATTTTCTTATGCTAATATAATGGGATTCTAAAAGGAGCAAATTAAAACCTTATAATGCTAAATATAAAATAACAAGATGAAGTTTGAGACTCCATTTAAAGGAAATAGACATTGGACCATTGAGGATACAGAGGAAATAGAGAAAAGAGAGGTTGGAACTTCTAACACAGAGGATACACAGAGTTTAAGAGAGTGGTGATTAAGACAGGTTGTTTTCTTGTGTGTTTTCACTGTTGTTTTTGTAAAAGTTGGGTTATGAGTTGGGTGCTTCCTTCCTTGCCTGGCACAGAGGAAAACAGTCCGTGCTGTGTTCCACTCGTGCCTGGGATCCCTAACAGGCAAGAGGGGCGGGGAGCTTCTACCACTGCAGGGGGTAGACGGGAGCACAGAAGGCGTGTGTCCTGTGGACGGGGCCGGGTTGGAAATGGGTCAGATTGAGAGGGGATCCCATGTGGAGAAGCCCTGAGACACGTGGGAGGAAGTCTGTGCGAAGCGGACCTCTAAAGGATCAGAAGTTGGCCAGGTGGGGGACACTCAGAGAAAAATGTACCTCTCCACCTCAAGAAGGGCAGCTGAGAGCCACCACGGGACAGCAGGTGGACTTATCTGTAAGACAGAACATCTTCAGGCCCTCCTCAGACATCGGCAATATAAAAGCTGCCTTGGTACTACCATCTCACCATGCCTCCACCGGGACCTTAGTGCGGATACAAATGTTCTCCCTGACAACCTGAGCTTGAAAAGGAAACTAACTTAAAACCCAGATGAGAATATTAATTTTAATTTCTGAGTTCATATTATTTTCATTACATAGATTTATCATAGAATTTGCTTGTCACCTAGAAATATTCAGTAAAGTTATAGAATGGCGTGAGTTTTCTTTCTTACTGATTAGATAGACTGTCTCTATGGAGTAAATTTAAAAGTAAAACTCAAGGGTTGGGGATTTAGCTCAGTAGTTCCATTTGCCTGCCTTGCAAGCACAAGGTCCGGAGTTCAAACCCCGGAACCAAACAATAAAAATAAATAAATAAATACATAAATACATAAATAAAACTCAAAAAGATGGGAGATAAAAAAATACAGTTGCTTTTTGTGTGCTACTTGTGAGTCCCATTTTTTCCAAAATCTTATTTAAAAAGTCATAGCTCAATTTTTCTGAAAGTAAAACTGTCTTCAAACAATGTGAGACTATAGAACTAATCTTAATAATTAGTAGTGATTTATTTCTAATTTAATAGGTCTCAAAAGTGATGCCAAAGAGAGACATGAACAGTAACATACTTCACACGTTACGGGAACAGCAACATGACATTGTACACACATAGAAAGTGGTGCTTTTATTTCAAAAATCTGAAGGTGTCACAATGATGAAAAACTGAGGAGGCCTTTCCAACAGTTTCTGATGTGTTTCTCATTTGTGGGCAATGCAATGATTTTTGTGCTTGACAGTGAATTCCTAATAACTCAATATTTTTCGCTCGCAGAGAAAATTACTTTGCCTTCCCCAATTAGCTTTGCATTCACTGTAGATTTCAACAGAATCATCTAAATGAAGGCCAACAGCAACTAAGTCCATTAAAGCCACTGAAAATATTTTAGCTTTCTAAGCAGGAAGGAGCTACATTCTTCCAACTGCTGTGTTTGAAATAGTCCCGAACAAAGTGCTGACAACCTTATTGACTAAAATAAATCTTGGAGTGGAGAGAGTAGATGAATTTGAGGGAACAGATTATTTCCATCTGCTGGTCCTCCCTTGTCTCCTCACTCTTGAAATCCAAGTGTTTTGATTCTTGTAAGTAAGAGTAAAATATTAAGTACAGCTAAAATTTTACTTTTCTCAAATATACTTTCAAGCCTATGAATATTTCTATGCTTTCCTGTACCACCTGAAATATAGAGGGTGCACAATGGCTAATTCATCCTTGAAGTCTCATGAAAGCACTTTGGAAAGAAAATCCCATTAATGTACTTTTATAATTCCCTCTGCTATCGTTATCATTCGAATACTCTGTTCGGGTTTTGAAGGGGCAGTGACGTTTCTGTTTTGCCTGTCTTGTCAAAGATGACGCCTGAGAATTCTGATTCATTTTCATGGAATCCAGGTGACAAATGTTTCCAAGAGGAATTCTGAATGGCTTGGGATATATGTTTCCCTTCATCCTCCCTCCCTTCTGCTGTAAACTATACTGTGGTGAAGAATAACTACAAACAGTTGTAGCTTTTGATGTAAGTTCAAATTCTATGGCCTAAGTTATTTACATTTCAAATTTCATTTGGGTTAAAAATAAGAGTTTACTGTTTTATTTCTGTTATTATTCACAAAAACCAAAACTCTTATATTTAGAGTCCAGTTATCCAACATTACTGAGGATGTTGGTATAAAGGCAAGTTTTTCTTTACTATTTTTTTTTTTTTAAGCAGGATTAAGGACAGAGCCTTTGCACTGAGCTACTACCAGCATTTAAAAACAATTGAGACAGGGTTTATCTAAGTTGCTAAGTGGCCCAAGCTGGGCCTAAAACTTGTCACCCTCCTCTCTCAACCTCCCAAAAGGGTTCTCCAGCATTTTTGACTTGCATCTTCTGAAGGAGGCTGTCAGGAATATTGGTAAGTTTGTTTTTAAATAAAGCTGTATGAAGATGTAATTCATACCGTATAATTCACCTACAGCCTGAAATATAACGTTCTTTGGCATATTCACAGACACACGATCTTAGAAAATTTTCATCACCTCAAAAGATCATTTGATATCACTTCTCTCCTGTCCCATTCCTATCCTCTCTGCCTTAGGCAACCACTAACATACTTCGCCTCTGTACTTTTCCTGCCCTGAACATTTCAAGTCAATGGAATCTGTATTGTTCTGTCTTTTGTGAGTGGTTTCTATCACTTGCGCAACGCTGTTAAGCCGTTTCCGTGTATTGGCACGGATTCTTTTCGTGACTGAGCATCATTGCATCACATGGTGTGGACGTAGCTCTCTCTACACTGTCAGAGATCACCCTGGCCCGTGGGGCCACAGTACGTGTTCCACTCACCAACACACACACGGCCGTCCACACCCACGGCCAGGCCCGGGGGGCAGTCACAGCGGAAGGAGCCCTCGTTGTTGACGCAGTGCCCATTCATGCAGATTCCCGGAGTCTGGCACTCGTCCACATCTGCCCAGGGTGACAGAAATCAGGCCGTTACTAAGTCACGGAATTGACTTTTTGCCATTGCTCTACAGTCTGCAACTCCATAATGTGGATGGATATATTGAGTACGGTAACTGATCTTGCGTGTAAATGCAACCCTTTGAAACATTTTCAGCAAGCTTGATTGAGTAAAAGCTGCTTGACTTTTATCATTCAGGAAAAAAAACTAACAACTTTTTCATTGTCTGATAATGAATTCATATTAGCTAAGTGAAACAAGTTCCTTTGAAAAACTAAGGTAAGCTTCTGTAATTTTTTCACGTAGAATTTTTAGCTACAGGTAAATGTGGTTTTGGCAGAAAATGGATTTTTTCATAAGAACAAAATCGACAACATCATTTGAGGCATCTCTTCCAATTTTTGGTTTACTTCAATTTATCAAATATGAGCCAATATTAAATGGCTTACCCCCAAAAAGATGCAACAAACTTCAAACTCAAAGCTGCCCCATCAGAAACACTTCAAAACTTAATTTATAAAAAGAGAATTAACATTAATTAAGAAATAATTTCCAGAAGGCAGGAAGTGTTGCAATCTAAGTTATTTTACATGTGTATTTAAGTTTCTTAAGATACGCTGGCATGAAGTCTCGTATCATTCTATAATGCTATTCACTGGAGTGCAATGCCAATCTCATATCCTGCATTAATCCAAGTAACTTTAGGATGACATTCTAGAGCCACAATATTTCCATTTAATCTTGTGGCCCCCTTCTCTGGGAGAGTCAAAAAGTTTTTTGTTACTCAGAAACATGAGAAACGTTCCTGGTTTTCTCTTCAACTACTGTCCCGAGAATTTCACTGAAACCATCAGAATTGCTCACGAATTTCATCTGTTAGTCAGATAAGTTTGTACAGTTAAGACAAAAAAGACTGAGTTAATTTTGTCTCAAAGGAGCAAACAGACAAAAATAAAGGAAAGGCTAAAATATTGCAGTGTACTAAAAAATGCCAATTGTGAGTATAAATATAAGAAAGTTTTATTTTATTTCCAATACATCTTTGCTTACTGAAGTTACCATAGAACTTGGTATTCAAAATGGTTTCATGGAATAAAAATCAATTAACAAAAATATGCAAATTATGTCCTTACTAAATCAATGTAAGGTTTTTAGATAGACCATATATGACTATAAGCGGTTTATAATTCATTTATGGAAAAGGTGTAATGAATGATAGTTGAAAATTTGGCTCTGAGCACATATTAAAATGAAAACCTTGCAAGGTTTTTTTCTTTCTCTTTTTGTATCCAGCCAAGGAATAGCGAAAAATTATTTCTACAGTGTCTCTTCCAGAGTTCCTAAAACCAATTTGTAACTCCCTTAATTTTTCCTGTATCATTATTATTTTTGTAAAGATGTTACTATTCCATAGACCACGGCATGTTTTTCTAGGAAGGTTTAGACATCTTCTTTACTGCATTAGCAAGAGGCATGAATAAATATGAAATGTACACAGAGTAATTCTTTCATGGGTCATTCATATAAAAAGATGGTCCCAACAATGGTCACTTTCTTATCTCGAAAGCATACGCACCCGTACAGTACCGCCCGTTTGAAGCCAGGATAAATCCTGGTTTGCAGATGCACTTGAAGCTGCCGTCTTCATTGATGCACATCCCGTTTAAACACATGTTGGTGGTTGTACATTCATCGTGATCTGCAGGAGAGAGTGACTCTGACCACTGGCCTTGAGGAACCGGCTTTCCTTCCGTACCCAATGTGAAGTCAAATTCCTCTACATACATGAGCCATGTGGTCGTGGATTTTCTTTTCTTTTCTTTTATAAATGTCAACGGTGTGAGAGCAAGCAGTATGGAAAATGGAAAAGGCCTTCAGTTTAAGGAACACAAGGACCAGACATTTGGCACGTGCCTATAATCTCAGCACTTGGGAGGCTGAGGCAGGAAGACGGTGAGTCTAAGAGCAGTCTGGGCTATGAGGCAAGTTCAAAGTCTGGCCTGGACAACATAGTGTGAGACTTAGTCTCAAAAAAGAAAAAAAAGAAACAACAAGAAACAAAAACCAACCAAACCAAAAGGAATGTAAGAAAAAGAATCAAATCTGCTTAGCTCCTGTTAAAAACCACATAAACTGTAACCATGAATAGTGATTTGTTTTGAGCACCAAAAAAGCTAACATGATTTCAGTGGTGTTTCTCAGAGAGAATAAATAAATATTGCAAAGGAAATGATCTGGACTTTCAATAGTAAGTGAAACATAACGCACTGCTATGTGAGTGGAATACTTCTATAGAGTGTTACTGTATACTGCCTTGCTAGATATCACCAGGACTACAGATTTATAGAATCAATTACCACATAAGCCAAATATTTCTATATTCTCCAAAATTGGGAGGGAGCTTCTCTATCTTGTCAGAGTTGAAATCCCAACATCTAAAATGCAGTAGATGCTAATGATTATTCAGACTGATGAAAATCAGCTACTACTTACAATTAAACATGTACCTTTCAGAAAATTCCCAGAAGCAATAAATTATTCCTTGTCATGACATTTCTTTAAAAAGCTCTTCCTTCATGCTGGTGTCTGCATTAATGCATTTACATTTTGTCTATCTGAAGAACTCTCACAACATATGAGGTGTAGAGGGTTTCAGGGAAACAAAATGTATGGTTCTAAATAAAAATGTATATTCTTTGAAAATCTTTTGGAAGGGGAGTATTTCCGTACCAACACAGTTTTTTCCATCAGTAGTTAATTCAAAGCCAGCATTGCAAATGCACTGGAAACTTCCATCTGTGTTCACACAGCGACCATTTTTACAAAGAACCCCATTCTGGATGCACTCGTCGATATCTAGGACAATGGAGAATCATCAGACATTGTTATTTTATAATATGCGTAGATTAAAAGCAGTAAGTGAATTTTTAAACATCCAGTTCATTTTTACACGTAATAGCCAATCTCATATTGCTGCTTCCGCGAAATTTCCACTGTTCACCAGAGTTCTTCTTGGATAGGTAGGTCTGAGCAATTTCACAGTCCATATAGTGGTTGAAGAGGGAAAGAGAAAAGGAAATGGGTTGTGCAGTGAGCCTAAGCGAAGGTCAGTACTGTGGCTGGAATTACTGGTGTAACCGTTTTTGACATAGACGTTACAGACCTTAAAAAAAGCAAAGAACAAGAGGTTGATCAAATGAAAAGTAACTCCAACGTTTCTGGATTAAGAGTCTTATGATGAAAACTACTGCAGTAAGTTGATTCAAGCAGCTACTCCTGGATGAATAGGAAATCAAAAAGAAGACAAGAAGAGTCATCTGGTAAAAGAATTCTGAAATGAATCCGCAGTGAGGTAGAGAGTCTGGACAACGGCAGTGGGTGTAGCCACGGGACCGTGAATAAAGACAATTTGGTGTTGGACTATGTGTGTGGTTCAAGGAAAAGAGTAGTTGAGAAAGACTGCAAATTTTAAACTCAGTTAATCAGAGAAGGGTAATGCTGCCCTTACTTGGAGAAAAGTGACTGTAATGAAGAAAAGATAAACTGAAGTTTTTTGAAGCCAGATGCCACACTGCCTAGGTTATGTGTGCAAACATTGTGTACATTTAAAGAGAGAACCTCTGCGAATATTACAGAATAAATGTGTAATAATGTAACAGTGTTCATTCCACACTGCACCTTATTTTAATAAATTTACTTTTAACCTCAACAATCTTGGTCATGACATTTCACGGCACATTTTCCCATGTGAAGGCAAACTGCCTTACCGATGCACGCTTGCTTGGTAGGCGTCCTCTGGAACCCAGCATGGCATTTACAGTAATAGGATCCAGGTGTGTTAACACAATCTCCATTAGTGCAGGGATTTGATGTGCATTCATCAACATCTGTGAACAGAGCAGCAAAAGAAACCATTATAGACTTCACTCCATTTGTAGAAATGTTTGTTTAAAGTACATTCAGCCCTTCCACATTTGAGAGAAGGCCAGTTACTCATAATAGTCTAAATAGCAGAGTATTTATAAATGAATGAAAATTCCTTTCTTCAAACAGAGAGGCCAGACTGAAGATTTACAAAAATAATGCCAATCGGAGAATACAAGAGAATTTACTTTACTCAAGAAATAATGATTTTTCTATTGGAATAATGCTCAATGATTAAAAAAGCATGAGCTTTGAAAAGAGACAACCTTAAGTTCCAATAAGTTATGGCACTCATGGTCCACAGATATTTGGGCAGAGTAACAGACTCAATAAGTTTAGTACCCCAAGCGTCTGCAGAATATTTAAAAGGAATATATTCATATTAGACATTGCCACTGCTATTGGTTTTAAAGAAAAGGATTGGTGGATTGTTGAATTTCTTTGTTATTATTTTTTGTGACTCATCTATCTATCTATCTATATATATATATAATTATATATTCACTGAGGTTTCATTCTATGGTAACAAATGGGGGTGTGTGAAAACAAAGCAAATTTTTTTCATCAGCTTCAGATTTCTTTAGGATTTTAAAGTTGGCACAGGGTACTTTTTATGTAAAATAAAGTTTTGTGCAAATACCAGTCATTTCTAATCTGAAATATGAGAAAGTCTTTCTGTTCGAGGCCTGCTAAGGCTTGATTAAATGCAAACCCCCTGCAGAATTCAGGGACTGCAAATGAGAGACTGAAGAGTTGGACCAGGAAAGTCTCAGAGAAAACATCTGTGCCAATGTAAGTTTAATTCATAATCTCTTAGCAATGTACACTAAATATTATTTTGAATATTGGGAAATTGTGCCCAGCTAATGAATGCACAAAGATTTACCACTGTATGTACACGTCTAAGCCATAACAAATATAATTTTAGCTAAATTTGAGAGCACAACAATAAAACCAATTCACAGGTTTACCATTTTCAGAAACAGACTAGTCCTTTCACAGATGTTCTTAAACAAAGAACTGTGCTCTATTAAATTCACCCACCTCAAAGATAAAAGCACTCAAATTGAGTGCAATTAAGCTCTCTCTGGTAAAGAAAAACAAAACAGAATCTTAGGACAAACAAAAACAAGAATAAGAGGATTAAATGTTTTTTCAATTCATCCAAAGACTTTTTCAGCCCATTAAGACTCACTTACATTTAAACTTTTTGTTGATAACATCAATTCAACTGAGCCAAAGAATTGAAGCAAAATGGGAAAAGAGAAAGTTCAGAGCATTAACAAGCATGTTAGATATAATTACTGGAGTTTTCAAACATGAAATAGCACTTTGGGTCACTGTTGACAATCACTTATACTTTCTGCAGGTACACACACCACTGAAACACAAAGACTAAAAGTGCATCAAGATGTATCCTGATAGGTGACTCAACTCAAACCTCGGTTCCATAGCAGAACACACACCAAACCCCTTCTCTTCTGGTCAACTTTCTGGGAAGCCCAGCTACTTTGCAAAAACGTTTTCTCCCCTTGAGAACTGGCTGCCCCAGTTCTGTTGTTGCTGTGACCGTTCTGCTTTTTATTTTGCCATTGCAGCTGTAATTCATTTCTGTCCCCTTAGCCCCTTGGGGACTTCACTGGGGTCCAGACCACAGAGAAGAAGTACGAGTTCACTTATTATTTCTTCACTGGAAGTGAAACTAATCACCAAAAGCTGTTAGTGGCTTAAAAATTACATATGACTCTGAGCCCCATTTGTTATTTTTTCCCTCCTCCCCCAGATTACAGTGAGATTTTAAGTTTCAGACTAATCACAAGTGATCAGTTACCTCCTGAAATATGCATTTTATGTGTTCTCTTTGAGCCTCACATTCCAGTACCCCAAGTGATCATGTTTGTTTTGTCTCATTTACAAGAACAGAAGCACTTAACTATTAGTCAATGCACTTTGACTTTTTCTGTTTTCACTGAGGACTGAATATTAATAAGCAAAATTCAGTTTTTTTTAAACTCCTTAAATACATGAAGGGATTGCAAAATGTTGATTATTCTAAAAAAACAGTGGGGTCACGGGAATATTTGCCTTTGAAAAATATTTTATATACAAATTTAGAAGAGACTTTTTAAATTTGCAAGGTCTCTAAGGTCACCTGTACACCAAGAGAAACAAATTATTTCTCACTATTCTAAAATAATGGGATTTGAACTGAGTTAAACCCATTGCTAATAACACTAGGACTTAAAGACATTAAGCGAGGCACAAAATTTCATTTTAGAGTAGAATTTTCAGGAGAAAGAGAAAAAATATAATGGGTAAATGCAGTAACGTGACAACAGAAGGCACTGAAGACCCTTCACCTTTGTATCAGTGGTTCACCAAGATGCTCTGTCAGAATGAGAAGTGTTTTATGAGGGAGAAAAGGGAGCACTTCAATGCATACATGGAATAAATGGTCTTTGGGTAATTAAAATGTAGTAAAATTTGGCCCTACATTTACTTGCTAGACTACCATGCAGTGACATCTAAATGACAAACAGGAGATTAGTAGTCAATCGATTTTCAGTTTGATAATTCTTCACGTGTATGTAAATGCAAGAGGAGACATTTTATACACCATACACTTATATTTTCTGACAGAAAAATCATTTTTAATCTATATAATGGAAGTAAATAAACCAGTGTTTCACGGGCTCCTAAAATAGCAGCACAACTCAGGTTGTCTCTCACTTAAGTGAGCAACAGCAGTATCCATGAAGCCAGGGCTGCCACACACAGCGAGGCCCCGCACAACTGAGTGTACAGATTTGGTGAATAAGGCCCCGTAAGACTGTACAGCTGTACACAGGAATCTTGAGCTAAGCCCTATATAAGCACTGTAAGCTTGCAGCCCAGGACACAGTTTAGAATGATTGATCTGTCAGTCATCATATATGGCTCACATGTTCCTTCACACTCACCGTCCACTTGGATCTTTTCTATTTAATAGGGCAAAATGATGATGCTAACTTTTCCCTGTGCTGCATCGATATTGTTTAACAGACCATCTGAACCAAAATTTGCTATTTAGCAAATTGCTGTGTTCTGATTATGTAGCATATATATGATCATTTGGTGACGCTAGAGATAAAATGGCTCAATTAAAATCATCTCCTTTTTATATACCATCAACACTTACTAAATAGCAAACTCAGTATAGATTTTTGTCCACACTGTATTTGATTTTTCTGATGCATTTAGTATCTGTCATTACTTCTGAAAATGTACCGATCAGATTTAGTGATAGAGCCCCTATAAACCTTTCTGGATTATTTTACTATCTTTCCAACCGTATTATTAAGTTGTCTTTACAGACCTTAAATGTTACTCTCCCACAGGATTTCAGCTCCAGGACTACTGGAACCTTTTTACTTTTCCTATTGTTCAGCCTGCATGACAATATTCACCCTCACTGATGCAAATGTTGTTGGCTCTAAAATCCTGAGGTGTGAATACGGCTGTTAGTATCAAACCTCTATATTGAGACACTAAATTATATAGTGTCTATAGTTAGACACTAAAGCTCAACCTGTCCAGAATAACTCATGAACTATTTTTCCCAAGTTTTACACTCTCCCACATGGTAACAACATTGTTATATATCCAATTTCGCTCAGATAGCAACTTGGGCAGGCATTCTGGTCTCCTACTCTCTAACTGCCCACAGTTAATATCATCAGTTCCCATTAAATATCTGGAGTATAGCTCCCTAAATATTTGTGGAATTATTCTGTTGTTCTGCAATCCTACATCATCACTGCAATAATTTCCTGCCTGAACTTAGAAAAACTGCCTAACTGACCTTTTTTATTTCATGTTTTTCATTGTTAAAATCTTTACACTGAAAAAATAGGAAGGATTTATGTTCCTGACCAAGGTGGATTTCCTCTTCTTTCTTAAAACACAAACAAATGATAACATTATATGAAGTTAACAGTCTTAAAGAAACTTGGTAACAAAGAGCACAGCCATCTAAAAGACGGGAACAAACATGGCAGGTACCAGGACTACTTCAGCTGTGGGTTGGACAGAGATTCCAGACATAGTGCAGGAAGAAGAAATCCACGCAGAATGTGATGATTTCCTAGGATAGCAGAAAGAGAGCTGAGTCCAAACACAAATCACTGTTGTTTAAGAAACAGCATTAGCGAGGGAGAGCCGCATAAAAAAGCTCTGAGAATGCTGTGGAGCCCTCCTCTAATTTTCAGCAGAACATGGATAAGCACTTGCATGTGAGGAAGCAACTGAAAGCCAAAGTAAGAATTATGCAAAAGCATAAGAGTGCCTGGTCTCTGCTCAGCGCAAGGAGTGTCTCTTCCATCCAGCCAGCTCTAAGACCACATGGGGTGCTCAGGACGGTGCACAGAGGGGCCACGTCTCAGGAGCAGGGAACGGTAGGCAGTGCTGTAGGGACTCCAGTGCTGTAGTCCCCCCTAAAAATCTTAAATGCAAGACTGGCAAGGACTAAACTATTTCTAAGTAACGTAATATATTCCAGAATAAAGCTCAAGAGTATTGATAGGACTACAAAGATACCGAGTATTCAGCAAAGGAAAATTTATAATAGCGTCCAATTAAATATTAATAAGCATTCAAAGATCAGGAAAAGATCTATGTCATGGAAGGAAGTCAAACAACTATGAACCACCACATGTGACACAGACGTTACAATTAGGAGAGAAATAAGGATTATAGCTGAGGCTTACACATTCAAATGCTAGCTAGATTAAAAGTACAGTACTAAAGATCCCAATTGAACTTCTAGAGATGAAATAATACATTAGATGGCATTAATGGCAGATTAGTCATGAATAAGAAAAGATATGTGGACTTGAAATCAATAATACAACAATCTAACACAAAACACGTAACGACATTGGACATATCTGAGCATAAATCAAGTCTTACTGCGTGAGAAATGAGTCAACAGATGCAAATTATGTTCTTTAATAATTTAATAATTTAATAATTTAATAAAATTTAAAAATTCACAACAGAAAGATCTCCGGAAAATCCCAAATATTTGGAAACCAAATTACAAAAATCATAATAATTCTGGTTCAAAATAATTAAAAAGGAAGTTGCAAAATATTTAAAATGAACAAAAAGGAGACAATTTATCAAAATCGGGAGGATGAAGTTAAAGAAGGACTTATGTGAAAATGTGTAGCCCTAAAAGCCAATACAGGGAAACAAAAGTCTCAAAGTAACGATCTTGGCTTTTATCTAAAGAAACAAAACAAAACAAAACAAAAAAAGAAAACTTACATCAAGTCTTTGTAAGACTGAAAATAGTAAGAATCGGAGTGTAAACCAATGAATTAGAAAATAGAAAAAGAAATGAAAATCATATTATTGAAAACAATAGCTTATCTGAGATCAGCTGTTGAACCTCTAACTAGATGGATCCAGAAAAATTAAAAAGAAAAAAACATCAATTACCACTAGCAAAGGTAGTATCAATACAAATTCCATAAAAAAGTAAGGAGATATTAGAATCAACTTTTAAAAATAAAGTGGGAGCTGGGGATTTAGCTCAGCGGTTTGGTGGCCTGCCTCGCAAGCGCAAGGACCCGAGTTCAATCCCTGGTACCAGAAAAAAAAAAAAAAGTCAACAGCTTAAGAGGAAATGGATAAATTCTTTTAAATACATAAAACTCTGAAACTCAACCCAAGTATCTCTGAATCCATTAAGAAATTGAATTTGTAGCTAAAATCTTCTCACAGATATATCTTAATGTGTCGATGGTTTCAATGATACATTCTACCAAGCCTTTAAGGCAGAAATAATACCAATTCTTGTACAAACTCAAGAAACTTGAAATGGCAAGAACATTTCCAAACTTATTTTATGAGGCCAGTGTTAATAGGAAAGCAAACCCAGACAAACATATAAGTAAAGAACCCCGTTATCCTTCATGAACACAGATGTAAAATTTCTAAAACTGTTTTAGCTAAGCAAATCCAAAAACATATAAAAAGAATAAAACATCATAATCAAGACAATGCAATGCAAGCAATTAGCCACATTACCAAACTAAAAAAGAAATCCCAATGCTTATCTCAGTAGAAACGGATAAGTTTTGGCAAAATCCAACATTTATGCAGAAAAAATTTCAACAGACTAGAAAACAGGAGAAAAGATCATGTTCAAGAAATGTATCTAATGTTAGTTATACTTAATGCTAATGAATGCTTTCTTCCTTAGATCAGAAACAAGACAAGGATAAACAATCCCAATGTCTCTATTAAATATTTTATTGGAAGTTCTAAACAGAGCATTAAGGAGAAAAACAAACAGAAGATATTCATATTTAAAAGAATATTCAAAATTATCTCAAAAGTCTATGAAATATTCTTTTTCCTTCACTACTGTATCTGTTTGAAGATAGTTATAGTCTTCAAGCAAAATGACGTATCAGAAAAGATTAAAGGCAAATACATTTGTAAGATGAGAATCCAGCTGGCTTCTATGAAGACAGACATTAAACAGATTTGCAAAAATTTAAAATATTAGCCATTCAGTTCAATTCTGTTTTGGAAAATAAAGTTTTTCATAAAAAATGTAACTTGTGTTAGCAAGCAATTAATGTAACATTATTTTTAAATGGATAAATGTTTGAAATTTTTCATCTTTGATTTCTAGTAAGTTAGTTATTGACAGACATAACTCATGAGTTTTAAGAATGTGAAAGGGTCTAAAATCAAAATCTCTCAGTATCAGATTTTTTTAAACCACTGTTGTCTTCTTTGAAGAATGGATTTTATTTTCAATTTATATTCACTGTCATATCTATTCCTTTAATCATTAATTTAAAACACTGGTCATTCGAGAGATGTAAATGAAAACAATACAGATTCCACCTCACTTCAGAAAAAATGGCTGCTATCAAGAAATCAACCAATAACAGATGCTCGTGGGGTTGTCGAGAAAAGGAACCCTTCTTTATTGTTGGTGGGAGTGCAGACTGGTGCAACCACTGTGGAAATCAATATGGAGATACCTCAAAGAACTAGGATTAGATGTCCCATTTGATCCAGCTATTCCCCTGCTGGGTATCTTTTTCCCAAAATTAAAAAAATCATGCCGCAGAAATACATGTGAACCCATGTTTATAGCTGCACAGCTTGTAACAGCTAAAACTTGGAAACAGCCCAATTGTCCATCAACTGCAGACTGGATAAAGAAGATGTGTTTTTTAAAAAATATAAAATGGAGTATTACTCAGCCATAAAGAATGAGAAACTAGAGACATTTATAGGTAAATGGATGCACATTGAGGCCATACTCCTAAGTGAAATAAATAGGATACACATATAAATATTGAATAGTTTTTCTGGTGTGTGAAACTGAAAGTGTAAATAAAGATCAAAATATATATGAAATAGGAAGAAAAGGTCCAAAGGGGAAGGGAAAGTGGGAGGGGAAAGGAATAAATATGAGAAAAGGAAAATAGGAAGCAAAGTCTTTGTAAATAAGGAGGGGTGGACGGGTTAAAGGGAGGGCAGGAGAATGGGGGAAAAAAAGAACCGAGACAAATTATATAAAGGTACAAATTCCTGATGATAAATGTCATCGTATTGTATACCTAAAATGTACCAACGAACTTAATGTATAAAAAAAAAAAAATCCCTTAAGAACGCCCAAAGGGAAAGTCAGAGAGAGAAATCGCACTTGGGACCTGAAAGGATGGGAAATTCTTGAACAGACTTAGCTCAGCATGCAGTTTAAATGTGGGGGAGATGTACGGAATAGAATGCACATAGAAGAGACAATTTGGGAGCTTTACTTCAAAAATCTTCAAAAAATCATATTCAGGCCAAAATGTTCTCACGATCTGGCTGCCATTAAAAAAAACCAAAAAACTAACATGGATTAAAGAATCACTGACTTACCTATACAGTCTCCATTGGCATCCTGCTTATAGCCCATGTTGCATTCACACCGGTAGCTAGAAACAGTGGGTGTGCAACGTCCATTTAAACAAAGGTTAGCGTGCTGCTTACAGATATCTATTGTCTGGTTCAGAATGGCTAAGAGAAAGGGAAACAGGTATTTAATCCTTGCAACATGTCCTGCTTTCCTTCAAGCTGACTTTCAAATACAGTATTTGACCGTAAATTAGTCAAGCATACATCAGAAGCCCACATTATTCTATATTTTATTAAATTTTAATTTGGGGGATCTAAAAGCAAATTCTTGAGACACATGGCTGCAACTTGTATTTGCATTTAAGTTACACATCTGGAAACTTTGCCCATAATGAGGTCTTTTTAAAATTTCAGGAATGTTCTATTATGCATCTGAGTGCTTTCCATTTCTCTTTTGTAACCCTGCTGAATATTTTGATGTAGAATATGGGCAATATGCCAAAAAAGATAAACATAACACTGTGAGACATCATTAAACAGTATTAACAAGAACAGTGCTTTACAAAGAATGAACTTAAATCTCAAGAACATGAATACCAATTCTGGACTGAAGCTATTTCTTAAGCAATTTAACAAAAAGGTAAGGAAAAGATATGAGCCCTAAAATATTTAGATAGGCACAGAACAGCCCTTGGTTTATCTCAGTTGAGAAATGGCTTTGGAAAACATTTTAAGGAGTGCATCAATAGGGTATCTGCAATAAGCCAAGAAAAATACAATGAAACCCAAACACATGCTTTTTGGTGGTGGCATCTGGATCAAAGTATTACCAGGCTACTCTCATTTATATTTTCAAAGAGTCCAGACTTTGAATTAGGTTCTCTCTCTCTATCCCTGCCTCCCTCCTCCCTCTTTTCTCCCCCCGCACCTTTTACAAATAAAAAATATATATTAGATCTTAGAATAATATCACTTGAAGCAAATAATTAATAATAATAATAATAACAATGATAATAAACCTAAGGAATGCACAGGAAATGTGACCACTTACTAAGTCCGGTGATGATGGGTCCCTGTCCTCCGGCTCCAACACCAGCTCCCCCGACACCTGGAGAAAAGCCATTGCCTCCGGGGATGGGAAGGAAACCTGTTCCTCCTGGGCCATAGCCATTGCCATTGCCATTTGGGACAAAGCCATTCCCCCCAGTGCCTCCAGGTCTGGAGCCTGCGCTCCCCGGAACCCCTCCCATCGGAAGTCCCTCCATGCAGAGTCTGCGATATTCCTCTGGAAGAAAAGAAAGTTTCGTTAAACACAAAGGAATGTCTTTCGGTATAATAAAAGCAATTTATACATCATTTTAATTTGCCAATTCTACACAAACAAGCAAGCTATTATCCTTTTTTTTTTTTTTTGCTATGCTGGGGCCTCGCACATCTAAGGCAAGTGCTTCACCACGGAGCTCTCACACAGATTATTACACTGATGAATGTTTTCAGTGATGGCGTAGCAGGGGAAAGGTGTAGGTGTTTGTTTCACAAAATATTTAAAACCTATATGCCACATCATTTTCACTGAGATGCATAAACAATGATTTATATGAAAATTTTAATTTTATCCACTAGTTAAAACATAAAAGTCCAGATGTAAGCATCAATGCAAATATTTACTTGCACAGGTAAAAATGAAAGCTTTATTAACATGTTCTCTTTTTCTTTTAACTTGAATCTTTGTCAGTATTACACCTACACATTTCCCTGTTTCTTTTCTTTCAGGGATATGTTTTAATATGGCTCCAAACTAACATTTTTCTTAGGAATATGGATTTTAATAGCAGGCAATATCTGGCAAGTTTTAATATCTCTTTTGTTTTACAAGTATCAAACTTGAGGGAAGATAAGCAAGAATATAGCAACTGACTTATTTCCTTAACTATTCATAGAAATAGAGCACTCTATCAGAAGAAATAAAAATCATTAATTATACATTACTGTTGGAACTAGAAGATCCCAAAACTATTTACTACATATTAACTTTGCTTCATATTTTTAACTAATTGATTTTGATGTTTTACACCTTAGTGATTTTAAAAGAATAAAGGATGTATCTTGATTTTTTTTCCTCCATAACAGTATACAAGTATATATCATTGTCAGTACTTTTCAAAAAGCTTAATTACTTTTAATGATTTTGTAATCAATATGAAAAAGAATATATCAATATACTCTTATGTGATAAACAGTAATTGCACTTTACTATTCATGTTACATTTAACAAAAGGAACTACTTCTCATTCATTCTAGGGTAATTTTCCATTGTCGACTCAGTTAATAGAGCAATGTGAAAGACAAGTGTTAATTTTCATCTTCAAGGATCGGGATGCGAGAAGCTGACAGTGTTCCTGAAATAAACTACCAATGCAGACTTTTGTCGTTTGGAGATATTAAAGGTCTGGAATGAAGGGACAGGAATATAATTTTTAAAATATTTGCTTAATCAGTTTTCTGTAGTTACCGATTGGGAATTATCAACATGATCCCAAATAAGCAACGCATGCCATCCCTTTTCCCATAAAACACTTAGGATATTGAGGATTCTAATGGAAATACAAATACGATATGACTTCAGGGGAACAGCGAAGCACCTCACCACTACTGAGTTCCACACAGTGCCTGTCCTGAGGAGACTCACTCACCGGAGCCCCTGACGGGACAGGCCTCAGGCGCGCTTCCCACGCCCCAGCAGCGACCAGGCTCACAGCAGCACTGCATTTTCGTCATTCTGCCCGGGAGCTCTTGTGCACAGTGACCATTCACCAGGCCTGAGAAACACGTGCCTGTTCTCTGATCTGAACACACAAAAAGCACGGTGAGATCCACTGCAGGATTACTTCAGGTCCTTACAACGATCATTCCATTCGATGGAAGAGGGTTGGCGAAGTGAATCATTCTGCTTATTTTTTACTATCTCCATTCCCTTGCCTCAGTTTCTGTACATTTGTTCAATAAACCTTCCTTGGGCACTTGTTCCATGTGGCATTGCAGGTAAACAAAAACGGAAGATGTGAAGCAGACAGAAGGGCAGACTGCAGAGAGAAGCTAAGCTCGGCCAGATGCGCACCCGAAGGAAAGCCACCTCCCGATCCCAGTCCCCAGCACGTGTATTCAGCTACATGACAATGACATTTTAGGGCTGCTTTTCAGTAACATCTGACCGACAGTTGATAAATTAGAAAGGCAAATCAGAAGCAGTTTGAAACACTGACATTTGAGCAGACACTTGACTAAAGCGAGGGCATGAGCCATGGAGGTATCCAAAGGAGAAGCTCAAGGAGAAGAGGATGTACTTGGTGCGTGTGAAAACGAGGGCCCAGTGTGACTGCAGAAGAGGATGAGGAGCAGGACACAAGCTGAGAGAGATAAGGGAGGGTATCCTGTGCCCTGTAGGCCGTGAGAGCGGGGATTTTGAATTCTCGTGGAATGTTGTGGGACGTTTTGAATGGTTGCCATCACAAAACAGTGGTTGACATTTCTCAGATCTCTTGGCTGCCATGAGAACTGACTTCAGTGAGAGCAGGAAACCCATGAAGAGGACAGCGCGGACCTTCGGGTGAGAGATGATTGTAGCTCTGATGAGGGTAGCAGCCTCGGAGGTGCTGAAGTGAGCCAGGGGCAGACCCCCGAAGGCAGGGACGCTGGGAACTTGCTTGGATTTGGGGATAAGAGAAAGAAATTCTTGAAGACTTCCTAAATTTTGGACTTGAAAATCTAAAGTGGGGATGACCAGGTGAGAAGTTGAGGACAGAAGACAACATTCCTCCTTCAAACATGTTACATGTGGGATACAGAATAAATGAAACCTGAAACCTAGAGGAACAGTCAGGCTAAAGGTGCCTCCGTGCGAGCTGTCAGCGTATATATGTAAGGCTAAGCCATGGGGCTAGATGAGGTGCTCTCAAGAACTGGAGGAATGAAGTAGGTCCAGTGCTCACAAGAGGGTAGAGCAGGCTGAGACTCAGGAGAAAGACTGTTATAGCTCGTGTCTAGATGACGCCTCAAAGTCTGATGTAGTCAGAGGTGGGACTTTTCAGAAGTGGCTGGTAGGGTGTGTGTGTTGGGATCAAGGATGTGATGCTGGGATCGATTGATGGTGCAATGTTTGGATTAAGGGTGTAAGGGAAGCCAGCATAAAATAGGAGAGAGTGTGGCTGGCTGCTGATCACTTGCTGCTTGTTTCTTCACTGCTTTCCTGCTTTCCGCCCACCATGAACCGTCTCTCCTCTGCTGTACCACTCCGCCATGCAGACAACCAACTACAGAATAACCCTTTCCTCCTTTACTTTGGGTGTCAGTTTTTATGTCTCAGTAGTGAGAAAAGTAACTAGGACAAGCATTCAGTTTGTCAGCAGCGCCATGCTGAGGAGTTCGTGACACCCTGCAGAATCTGGGAGGAGGAAGCAACCTAATTGAACATGATTAAAATAGAGGTTACTACTCTACTGCTAGGCTGAGAATGGATCAGAAAGGCAAGTAAAGGTGAGCGGACAAGTTATGATAATCACAAAAGACTGCATAGAATGCAGATCTGCATAGGGACAAAGTATCAGTACCATCTGTAAACTTTGTGGATTTATAACTGAAATTGCCTTTATTTTAACCAATGAAAAAATTGTAAGCCTAGTTGAGTGTATGTTATTCAAACTTTATCAAGATGCTTTCGATGACATTTTCCCAATGGTCACAGGAAGATGTGTCATAACGTTCAGGAGCTGCCTACCAATGATGCAGGTGAAGATCATAATTACAAATAATTTTACAATAGATAAAGTAAAAAAATTTAGCCCTAACTCTGGATTTTAACATAAATACACTCTCTCCTTTAATGACCCATAGTATGTCTCATGTTATATCTAAATTGCTATCAAATACATACATTGGCTTTAGGGTACTCCCCTGAACACCAGGATGCAACTTTCCATTTCTCAAAAAAACACAGCATGCTCAGTGGCGAAGCACTGACTTTTTGATCCATGCATGCATAAAGTCACTGAAGACGTTTTAAAAACTGCCGAGTTGGGCTTGCATTTTCAATGGGAAAAATTGTGCAGTTTGATTTTAGTTTCTAATAGCGATCCAGGAAGATAAACTTTAAAATACTTGTTCTAGAAACCCAAAGAATCACATTCTTAGATTTACTTGGTTGTTACACTGCTCAAGAGCAAGGTGTAAATTAAGATAGCAAAACCTTGTATTTTTATTACTAATCACTAATGTTATGGAACACAACCAGTGCAGAAAGTAGGATGGAAATATTTGTCTCCTCAAGGATTCTGAGAGGAGGAGGTTATAACATAAGGTTTGAAGAAAATAAAAAACCAGAGCCCCGAGTCAAGAAGCCTAGTTTTCCATCCAAATATTATCAACTATTTGATTTTATAACTATATTTCATTCCTATCCTTCACAGAACAGGGTTGGTAGGGGATAACAATAAAACAATACATTTTATGTTTTTAGCAGAACAGTGGATTAGCTATGCTGAACGTCCCTCTCAATCAAAATATCCTAGATAAAATACAAAAAATACATAGAAAAATATCACCCAGCTGACAATAAAATAAAATAAAATGGAGCTCCCAAACAGAGGTGAAAATGGGACTCTCGGGAGGAAAGTGTGCATGCTGTTAGATTTTACCTTTAGGCTTCTGTTAAACTCCACAGATAACATATTTCAACTCCAATAGTTTCACGGGACACAGAGCATACAATATAAAAAGTCCAGTTTCCACACCCCGTTATGTAATAGGCAGCTCCCTCATAAAGTTCAAGCCCAAATATCCTTAGCATGTTTTTGACTCATGGGATGAAATAATGAAGTGTGTAGTGTCTCATACTTGACGTTCCCCAAAGGTGTATGCATTTCACAGCAAACCAGTACAGCACAGTTAGCGTTTTTGCTTCTGTGTGTCTGAAATGCCCTGGTCCTTAGAAGGGAAAGGAAGAAATATGAGAAAAGGAAAACAAAGAAACAAAGTTTTTGTAAATAGGGAGAGGTAGAGGTGTTGATGGGAGGGCAAGGAAATGGAGAAAAAAATAAGAACCAAGGTGGATTATGTAAAAAGGTACAAATTCCCAATGATGAACATCATCACACTGTACACCTAAAATGTACCAATAAACTTAAAGAAAAAAATGTTATGTGGAAGAATATTTTCAATTAAAAGAGGACATTTGACAGAAAAATGTGGTCCAAGAGCATCCAGAGGCAGATGAAACACCATAAAAAATCATTCTAAAACTCGGTGAGTGTTTAAATGGAGTGTTTAATTATATGTAAGGAAAACAACTCTATTACTCTAATTGTCTCCCATTACTTTCACTCCATTTCCTGAACAAGGTTTCCAAGAATCTTATTTACAGCCACCTGGAGAAAGAGGAAGCAATTCATCTCCTCTGATTAAAATATAAACCTATCCTAAAACAAAATAATGATTCACCTATCCGAGTGTGTTTCATGGCTTGATATTTAGTCCACACTGAATTAAAGAGAACTAATGGCTAATTACACAATGTGATGAAACCTTGGTAACAGTTGGGGATTGTCTCGTGAAATAAATATGTCTCCTCTGCTCATTAAAAAGTGCGGGTTCAGCCAGAAAACAGGCAGTGAGCCCTGGTTGGAACAGTGCTGAGGGTAGGTGCTGGATAAATAGCAGCCATTGTCTTGATACACTGGATGCCTGCACCTGCCTCGCTGAGGGTCTGGCTCCAGTCTGCATTTCCCTTGATTAGTTCTGCAGATTCTTTCTATTCCTAAAATACTTTTCTGTAAACTGTATGTCTCCGTTATTCCACGGTAACTGGATGCAAAATGTTTTCTTAATTAAAACAAGTATCCTGGTTTCATCACTAGCCCTATACCCAAATGCAGTTAAAACTAAACCTGGTTCATACACTGTTGCGCCTTGTCTTTTTCTTCTTCTTCTTCAGCTTTCAGTCAAACATATGTGGGAATCTGGCTTTGCTGCCAATGCAATCTCACATGGCATCGTCACCCAGGGTACCACGGAGTGCACACTGTGTAAACAATTCTGCACTTAGTTCACTTTTCAAAAGCATATCCTGGCCATCGCACTATGTCACTGCATGGCCTCTTTCCACTTTTAAAAATGTGCCCTCTCATCCCACCTCTTAAAACATACCCTGCCCCACTGGTTTTCATCTCTGTCCTGCTTAAAAATCTAGATGGGTTTTCACAGCCCTCAGGATCAACCTGAAAGCTTTTCGGCATGGCTGTTCCTGACCTCAGCGACAGAATCTTACTCTCAACCCACCTTTCTCACTTCCAGCCTCACCACCTCCTGAGCCTCTCAGACAGGTGCAGCACCTGTGGTCCTGCTCACGACCTCGCTGTGCACAGAAACTTTTGTAAAACTCACAGAAAAGAATGAGGTTATTGTGACAACATCATCATGTTAGTGTAAGAACCTCTAAATGCCTCCTCTTGCTTTCTGAACTTGCTGCTGACTGGCCTTTTGGGGTCCTCCTGTTGTCACCCTGTTGTAGCACATCATCCTGCTGCAGTCGCTCACTGTTGTGTGCTCGCTAGTTATTTACTTAATGCCTGCTGCCAGCCCTGCTGTGTGCCTGTTTCAATGTGGAAAGCAAGTATGTATGATGCTAAGGGCAGCACATTTCAAAATGACCTAATGCTCATCGAGTGATGTTATTAACATGCTCTGAAGGAAAAGATTATTAGTTGTGCTTCCACTCCTTTTAGAAATGCCACGTTAGTGTTCTGTGCTTTAAAAAATAGCACTTTCCCGGAAACACTTGATAACACACTAGATAAAATTACACCAGGAATCTGCCTTTTGTATTTAGCACACAATAAATTCATAACACTACCCTATTTTAAAATTAAAATACTCAGTTACATTCTCCTGCCATGTGAAAGTTTTTCTACAAATAAAAGAAAAAGACAAGTTATTAATGCTTTCTGATGTGGTGTAAACTCAGAGTATTTGTGTTCAGTAGGGGACATGCAGTTTCATTCTAAAACGTGCTCTGAATGCATCCAGCTCATTACCATTAACACATATGAGACACAGTTACAAAAAAGTCACTTAGAAATATGTGTGACATACAATTCAATCAGAATTAAATTTCACCTAAGATACAGACTCAGATTTTTACAAATCAAAGTCAAACAACTCTTACACATTTAAGTGAAATTTGCCTTTCATATAGAAAACACACACATTTCAAATATAGCATAGTTATTCAAAAACATTTTCAAGCCACTTACTTAATTTTGACACTGGCTCTTGAATTTCTGAGAGTTATTCTCTCTGCTTTGGAAGCTCTCCTCTATTCCTGGGATAGACGTTGACAATGAAATGAAAGACACTTCTGGTTTGCTTAGGACTCACGTTCTGGAACTCAAGCCAGCTCTTGCCTCCTTAGCATCCAGAACCATAATTCAGTGCTGCAATATCAGGTCCAACAGGGTCCCAAGTGATACAAAGCAGTTGTTAACCAACATGAACTTCAAGAACACAAAGTTCTTGAAGCCAACAGGATCTAATTCATTCATTTGTTGGTTTTCCTATTCATTCAGAAAAGATTTCCTGAGCACAAAATTTATGAAAGACATAACCTGAGCAGCCCAAGCCAGGCACTGTGAATCTCCCAGTATGGCAAGTGAGGAAAGCACAAGTATTCATGACAGTGCAATAAACCCTGAGATGAGGGTCGTGAAACATGTAATAAAAGGCTGTAATTTTCTGCCTAAGAGAAAATGTGTATTCGGTTAGAATACCTACAAACAGTAATACCTAATTTGAGATTGAAAGAATTAGCTGGATGCTCCTCAAAGGACTATGATCTAGAACATATAAAGAACTCAAAACAATCAGGCCCCCCAAATATAAAGATCTGATTCAAAAATGGGCATCTGAAATGAACACACATCTCTCAGACAAAGAAGTAAAAGCATCAAGTAAATATATGAAAAAATGTTCCACATCAATGGTCATTTGAGAGCTTCAGATGAAAACAACACTGAGATTCTACCTCACCTCACAAAGAATGGTTGCTATCAAGAAATCAATCAATACAGCTACATACTGTATCCCTAAAATGTACCAATAAACTCAATTAAAGCTGAAAAAAAAAGAAATCAATCAATAACAAATGTTGGTGGGGTTGTGGGGAAAAAGGAGCCCTTCTCCATTGTTGGTGGGAGTGCAGACTAGTGCAACCACTATGGAAATCAATATGGAGATACCTCAAAGAGCTGGGACTAGAGATTCCATTTGACCCAGCCATCCCTCTGCTGGCTATCTTTCTAAAAGAATTAAAAGAATCATATCACAGTGATACATGTGCACCTTTATAGCAGCACAGTTTGTAATAGCAAAAACTTGGAAACAGCCTATTTGTCCATCATTTGGAGACTGGATAAAGAAGATGTGGTTTTTCTATAAAATGGAATACTAGTCAGCCATAAAGAATGAGAAATTAGAGTCATTCATAGGAAAATGGACTCATATTGAGGATATATTCCTAAGTGAAATAAATAAATCACACATGTGTAAATACTGAATAGTTTCTCTGATGTGAAAAACTATAATGGTACATAAGATCCTAATGATATAATAGACAATGTGAAATAGTAAGAAAAGGGTAAAGGTGTAGGGGAAGTGGGAAGGGCAGGGGAAAGGTAACAAGGGAAAAGGAAAAAAATGAGAAAATGAAAAAATGGAAATAAAGTATTTGTAAATAGGGAAGGGAGGAGGGGTTGAAAGGAGGGCAGGGGTAAGGTGAGAAAATGAGAACCAAGACCTGTCAAGTAATGGTAGAAGATCCCAACGGTGAATGTAACTGTACTGTGTACGTAGAATGTACCAATAAACTCTATGAGAGAAAAAAGAAAGAAAGAAAGAATTAGCTGGAGCATAGACGATGGAAATCAGGATGTTTTAGGCAGAGAAGACATTATGAATACAGGCAAGGCAGTGCGGTGGATGTGCAGGAATCAGAGATGAATATGAGAGGCACAGTCACAGGTATTACAGTTGAGTCCCCAATACAGGGGTGGCCAGAGCTGAAGGGAGTTCGAATTTCCAGGTGAAGGTCTATAACGCGCGGCAAGAGACGAAAGAAGTGTATCATAATTTAGTGGTAAAACAAAGATCTTGTACTGAAGAAAGACAGTCTTACTAAATGCTGAGTCAAATGCAGATGTATCTTGCTTTTTTTCTTCCTTCCCCTAATGACCATGATATAATAATGATGACAATATGGAATATTTTATTGAAGAAAATTTACTAGATGAAACTGAAGTAGAAAGCAGTAGCTCATGTGAAGCCTCACAGCTTGGAGATGATGGAGGTGTCTAGCCTTCTCAGTGTTACGTGTTTCATTAATGACAGCTATACTTTTCACCACTGCTACCACCATTGTTTCTTCTATTACTACCATGATGACTTTTCCACTATTATGTATGACGGCAGTATGGTTCCCTGAAGGCACAACTTACCGCTCTCGTATTCTCAAGGATGGCCAGAGCTGGCATCGTGCCCAGCACCACACTCTATGTTAGCAATGTCAGGTCTCAGTGCATTTATTGATGGAGCAGACCTTCTAGAGAACCTAACAGGCCCATTCTCTGGTACCGAAGACATTTCTCTAATCCCTGTACTATTTTAAGGTTAATCTTTAGTTCCCCTAAAGAGAATTGCACATATTTTTTCCCTCTCTTTTAGCTTTGGCAGCTTAAAATTGAAACCTACTGAGCTTAATACCCAAGAAGACAAATTACAGGGTGGCTGGCTGTGCCATGATCGTGAATCAGAGGACATTTCATAATCTGTGCTCAGAGCGAAGGGAAGTCCACGGCCTGATCAGTGATGGATGATGACCTATACTAAGACTGAGAAGAGCGGTTTCATCTTTCTAAACAAAGGGAAGCATACAAATTTGTCTGGCTTTTGAATATGTTTAAAATTAGAGGTGCCAATTTTCTTTCTCATAATATCTATTCTTACTACAATAAACAAGCTCTAAAGTAAGTACAATGTTGACTATACTCGTGATTCATACCAACAAAAGAACTTTTAATCACTACATGCTGTCTTCCAAAGCGAATTTTAAAAATCTTTCTCATGCTTTTGTGTCTGTAATACTGGGCATGAACAATGTTTCAAGGTAGTCTTTCTTTATCCGCCACATGGTTCTGACAGGATAAAAGAAACCCAAATGGTTTCTGAAGCTGAAGCCTTTGCAAACAGTACCTGGCCCATGAGTCCCTCAAGAGGACCCGTTTCAGCTATTTCCCCAGTGGTTTCGTAATTGTTGCCGTCTTCATACCTGCTTGAGCCGTTCTGCCATTAAAAAGTAACAGTGTATTGTGCCTTCAGGTAGGGAGCTTACCAATGCACCGAGAGCCATCTGCTGAGGTTACATATCCACGTGGACAAACACAAAAATAGCTTCCCACGGTGTTGGAACATTCACCCGCTTCACATATCCCAGGAATGACGCTGCACTCATCGATGTCTAATCAAGGGGAGAAGGAAGAGACATTTGAGGAAAGCCTTTGTGAAATAAAGAGATTTAAAACAAAACAAAACAAAACAGAGAAAGAGTGTGAGAGCGCTCACGGTTGATTAGGTCAGATCATGTAGCCCTGAAGATACTCTCGTTTCAGGCCCTGAAGAATTTCTCACAGATTATCTATGGGAACTGAGGTGAAAGTAAACTCCCATGGTAGTAAAACAAAGCCAACTAAAGCAAAACTCTAGATCTTCCCCCCACAATGCAATTTAAATTTGAAATCAGTAAAGATGTCAATGTTTAAGTTTCCATTCTATATCAACCAGGGAATTATCCTATTGGATCCCTTCAAAAGACACATACATATCTTAAAATACACAAGATTACATTTGAAATTTTATAGCTAATTTTCACCCTAATTATTGGAACCAATGAAGAGTGGCTAATAATTATTTTGTCCTATTTGGCTCTAGGGTATGTTCTGTACTTACATTTGACTATGGGTATAGCTGACATTCTGGGAATAACTTCAATGTAAAGTAACACAGAAACATGGAGAAGGAAAAACTCAGGAGGCACTGGGAAGGGTCCAGATTTCCTGTTCTAGCTCCCTGCACTTAGCCATTTACCCCGCTCCATGCTAAGAATAGTCCGTTTCCTTTCACGCTAATGAAAGTTCTGCTTTCTTTAAAGTTTTCCCTAAAGCAGAAAGCCTGGCCATTTATATAAGCTTTAATGTACTTCTGCTCTAATCCAGTGAGCAGAGAGATGGAAAAATCAAACAAAGCTACAATGAAGTAAACTGGGAGCGCAATCCGAATACATTTAAAAGGAGAGCCATTGTGAGAGCAATCCACTCAGGATTGTCTGCTTATTGGGAGTCCTTCTTAAGGAATAGATGTAAGTAGCAAAGACCAATGCATAGAAGAAACAATTATACAGATAATTACTTAGAAGTCAAAATAAATGAGTGCTTTCAGCTTCATTCATTCATATATATATATATATATATATATATTCACATATATATACATTCATTCATACACACACACACACACACACACACATACATGCATTTTTCAGAATACATCAGATTAAAAAGGCAGGAAAAAAATAACATTGTTATTGTAAATGCATGGAAACTGTAAAATGCCACAATTTAAAAAAATGGTTGGCAATGCCTTTCTTACAGTCTTCTGTTACTATATTCATTTTTCTCCTATTATTCTGAAAGCTGCTCTTGCCTACAAGCTGTAGTGTGAACTGTGCTTGTATTGCTTCTTGGCACGTTCTTCAAAAATATGTTACCAGATTCAGACATTCTAAGGAAATATCTTCATTTGAGGTTTGACAGTGGCCAAAGGCAGAGGTACAAACTGAGATCTCCCACTGCCCTAGGAGAGACCAGCACCCTGACAGGCGCTGACTACAGGAGGAGTAAATACACGATGAGGTGACACAGCTACGATCGGACTTAACCCAACAAAATGGAACCGTGTGTGCCAATTAGGACCCGCTGCATCCTGGGCTGCTATTTTAGCACAGTGCATCTTGACCCAGCTCTGTATGGACCCAGTAAATGAAACAAAAATACCTGCGTCGTATTCACTAAAAAACAAAATAAAACTACAAAACTAAACACCTGATCAGTCACCTCTGGATAGAGAAGATGAAAAACCTGAGGAAAGAACAAAGTAGAGCAAATAGCACAAAAGTGCAGAACCAAAATACACCTTCTTGTTCTCATCATAAATAGTGCTACGCCCGCCAATATTTCAGGAGCTTGTGAAGTCCAGGATTGAGGCAAATTCTTTTTTTTTCTTTTTATTGAGTTTATTGGTACATTCTAGGTATACAGCACAGTTACATTCATCATTGGGATCTTGTACCTCTACGTGACAGGTCTTGGTTCTCATTTTTCCCCTGGTCCCTGCCCTCCCTTCACCCGCTCCTCCTCTCCCCATTTACACTTTGTTTCCATTTTTTCATTTTCTCCTCTTTTTTTCCTTTCCCCTACCCTTCCCACTTTCCCTACACCTTTAGCCCTTCTCTTCCTATTTCACATTGTTAATTATCCATTTCACATTAATTATTCCATTAGGATTCTTAAAAAATTATTAAAAATCAGAAAGAACTCAAGTCCATTTAAATGTTAATATATATTTTTAGAGAGTTCCTTTCCTAATAAGGAACATCTCTGTTTTTTCCTAAGTGCCTTTCCTGATAACAAAGAGTACAAAATTGAAAGATGTATAACATTTTTCTTTTCTGGGGAAAAATGTCTGGGACACAGAACACATGAAGTGATATTAAATTTCATTCATCTGTTAAGTATTTTATTGTACAATATGTACGATAATTCAAAATTCTTCTTAAAATTAAATAAGAACCTTAAAAAACTAGCTTCAAAATAAGTAGATATAAAAGGGCTTAGGAAGGCATTTAAGAATTCTGGCTAAAAAGTAAGAATGCTGCCAGTTGTGGTGGTGCACAAATAATACCAGGACTCAGGAGGCTGAGGCAGGAGGATCACATAATAATTTCAAGGCCAGTCTCAACTACATAGTGAGACCCTGTCTCAAAAAACCCCCCCAAAAATAAATAAATAAATAAATAAATAAATAAATAAATAAATAAATAAATAATAAATAAATAAAAGAAAAGAAAATTTTATTTTGGGGAAAGATATGCTCCCCAAATTTTAATAACTAAAATTATAGGTGCCTGATCAAAAAGGGTTACACGTCTGTGTTGTCACATCCCCAAGTTTTTCATCAGATTAAATTTAACATTAACCTTTATGTTTAAAGACCTCACATACTTAACCCTGGTGTACATTAGATCTTTAGGACCATATTGCATAATTAGATTTGAAAGTTGTATCTTCACAAGTATTAATTATGTTACCTAGGTATAAACAGGTGTTCCCAATGGCAATAAAGTCTATTCATGGGAAAAGGTGAAGTCTTAACAATGATGAATAATTTCATTCATAGTCTGCGCTCTTACTGTGCTTCCACCCATATCCCCTGGAACTATTTTTAAAATTTTTATTAGTTTGGAACTTTGGTCTGCAAATATCAGAAAAAAATGATCCAAACGGACATAAACCAGAAATGTAATTGCTCTCACATGTGGAAGCTCACAAGTAGCACAGACTTCAGCACTGGTTTAAGCCAAGGCCGCACGCGCAGTTTCTCTAAGATACGCTCAGCTATGCTCCCTGTGCTGACTTTATTCTCAGGCAGCCTTCTTTGACGGCACAGCAGCACCGGAGCGGTGTATGTTAGTTCGTTGACAGGGACCTCTAGTGGAAGAGAAGATGTCTCTCCAGTGACTCGCTCCTAAGAAAGAAAACTTTCCCCCAGAAGTGCCAGCAAAGTCATTCTTAGGGTCCTAACGTGCCAACTGCTGAATGATTCCTCACCCAGGAGAATGCACGGACTGGCCCACGCCTGGAGTCCTGACCCGATTACTCTAGCAAGTAGAATGCAGCTAGCTTTACACTAATAAATAACCCAAAACGGCTCAGATGGGTGAGTCTGGAAATGTGGCAGAGCTGAAGAATGCAAAGTGTATCACGATGGCCAGGTAACTCCGGGGCAAAAAAACTAGCTAAACATCTGCCAAATCCTGGAGAGTTAACTCGAGGACTCTGGCTTTCTTTCTGAAGGAGACAGGTGCTGCTTAGAAGAAATTTCAACTGGAGTGTTTCGTGAGTAAACCAACATTTTAGGAAGACGGTCCTGTGTTTGACGTGGATTAATGATATGACACTCTGATGACAAATGCCGAGAGCCTCGCGTCAGCCTTTATGAGGAAGAGGACACACCTTAAAGGATGACCAGAAGAAAGCAACTGGACTTTATTATCTCAGACATTAGCTTGAGTGACAAGGTAGGGGACGCAGAACTATAAACTAGGAATGAGGCACACAGGGAAGAAGCCATTTTGAAATGGAGTTGAGTCTTGGACATCTGAAAGGAGAAGTTTGAGAGAAACAGGCAAACATTCTATACGGTTACAAAGGTGGGTGTGAAACTAAGCAAAACGTAAGTTCTGAAGATACATCTTTGTGATTTATCCCCAACTACATGGCTTGCACCTGACATTGTAGCAATGGGTTAGATATCCAAAGAAGATAAATAAACAGCAACTGAAATCGAAAGAGGGAGCCATGAGGTCCACCGATATCCAAGGAAAGACACAGGGGAAAAGGGCAGCCCAGGGAGGTAAGAGGGAAGGCACAGCAACTGGAGCTGCAGAAGAGTACTGCAAACGAGAAGGGGTCGTCCAGAGGGCTATGGAGGGAAGGGAGCAGGGGAGGGACAGTGCTAGGCAATGTGAAGAATCCGAACCCAGGTTTGTTTTTTTAAGAAAATTAGATCTAAACAAAACCATCTGACAGATTTCTGACTGCCAAACCACATAACCTCATATTTGTCAACCAACATTCACATTTATTGTAAATCTTACTCTAAGCAGGATATAATGAATAATTTGGTAAGTAGTGTGATCTCAGATATCACTGAACTCTAACAACACTGCCCGGAGAGGCTGTCAATCCTAATATGTTCACGTCACACATAAAAGCAGTCCACGTTAACACTTATGTTACAGAGCACGCAGTACAAATGAAACAAGAAATTTCACTTGAAAAAAGCATGCTGAGAATCTATCAGTGCCAAATCCCACTCCATACAACATATTTTGGGTACAGAAAGAAGTAGATACATTTGTTACACACTGGACTTCTATTTATTGATATATGTTATTTAACACTAAGAATACTCAGGAACCGAAGTGTTAAATGGAATAACGATTTCCCTATTTCATTTCAAGCTTTTCTAAAAGCAACATGTAATATTAATATTGATGTGATTAAGTGCATTATAATGGAAAGCGAATGTTTGTTGCCCCCTTTTCAGATTCTGAGAGCAAGGTGTATGTCAACTGCATTCAGAACGTCGTTGTACACCTATAAACAGCTTTAGAGTATAATCCAAACACCACATAATTTTCCCAAAGGGCAAAATTCAAATGTTTTTAGAGTGTTTCTAGAGTTGTATAACCATCACTACAAACTAATTTGGAACATTTTCAACCCAACCAAAGAAATTCCACCTTGTTTGTGATCAGTCTTTCTACTCCTATCCAAGCCTGAGGCAACCACTAGTCTTGTCTCTTAATTTTATACACTTTGCCTGTTCCGGACACTATCAGTGAGATAATAAGATGTGCAGTCTTTTGTGATAAGCTTCTTCCATTTAGCACGATGCCTTCCAGGTTCACTCATGTCTCAGGACTTCATTGCTTATAGCTGCTAACTAATGCTCTACTATACGAATATACCGTAGTCTACTTACCCCTCATCAGCTGATGGATGTCTGGGTTATTCCAGTTTCTCTACATCCCCACTAACAATTCGTTGTCATCGTTTTGTAGATAGCAAATGGGAAATGGTATCACAGTGTACTTTGCTCTGGATTCATTAATGACGAATGACGTCCAGTGTATTTTCATGAGCCTATGAGTCTTTTATTTATCTTATTTGGAGCAGTCATTATTCAGTTCCTTTGTCCATACTTAACAGAATCATTTGCCTTTTAAATAATGAATTGCAAGAGTTCTTATGTACGCTCCATAGGTGACACATGATTTAATATGAGTTCTAGTATCGGGTTTCCATCTCAGCTTCTGCAAAGAAGGCCTCAGAGATTCTGACAGGAACTGCACTGCATCTTCATTAATTTGAGGAACACTCCCATCTTAACACTGTTAAGTCTCCCAGCCTATAAATGTGGAATATCTTTCCACTGATTTAAGTCTAATTTCTTTCAAAAAGGTTTTTACAGTTTTTAGTACATCTGTTAAATTTGTTTCTAAGTATTTTTTTGTTTTGTTTTGGATACTATTACAAGTAGAATTCTTTTATTTCAATTTCAGAGTGTTCATTACTAGTGTACAAACAAAATTCACTTTTGCATACTGGTCTTGAACTATAATTTTGCTGAACTCATTTGTTGGTTCTAGTAGCTTCTTATGAAGTGTCAGTGGCTACTTGTTCACTTCAGTTGATACCTCATACACTAAATGCACAACATCAGCATAAAGAGGTCCAATAGTCCTCTCATCTGTGGTTCTGTGATTTCAGTTACTGTTTTAGTTATTTTTCTCTCCTTGCTGAGACAAAATACCAGACACCCAAAGTCAAAGAGGGATAGGTTTATGTAGCTTACAGTTTGCAGAGGTTTCAATCCATAATCGGCTGGCTCCAAGTGAGGGCTAACAGTTCATGGTGGCAGAAGACAGCAAAAGCAACAAGAGACCTTAACAGCATCTTCCTGCCCCTTTTATCTTACTCAGACTACTTAGGGTGGGCAGCACTCACATCCTTAATCACAGACCTCTCAGGCCTAGCATTGTGCCATGAATCACACACTCTAGATTTAGCTTCTCCAAAATAGCCCCACCTCATCTGCATGAGGCTTTGGGAGGGACATCCAGGACAAGGCAGAACACAGTCCAAAGCATAGCTCAAAAAATGTTAACTGAAAAATTCCAGGCAGAAATAATCTATAAGTATTAAATTGTGTGCCTTTCTGAGTAGAGCAATGAAATCTTGCACCATGTTTGGGATGTGAATCCAAACCACTGTTCAACATATTATTAGCTCTTTCTGTGTTCAAGTAGTTCCTATTTCACTTAATAATGGTTCTCAAGCAAATGAATAATTCACCTAACTGATATGCCCAATTTATAAATTAGATCATCCCAGGGGCACAGTATATGTGCACAGTACCTGGAAAAGATGTACACAGTATTTCTGTACCTGTTTGCAAATGCTTCTGTTTGCAAACAATTTGATTCTCGAACAAAAAAAAAATTGCTTCCAATCACAAACAAATGAAAATGTGTCCATCTCCCCCCAAATCATATAATAAATTAAGTTCATGAACCAAGGTACCACCATATGGTTTTAGGCATCCACTCGGGGTTCTTGGAAGTTATCCCGTGCAGATAACAAGAGACTACTATACTTTTACATCTTTCTATTCTGGATACCTTTTACTTACTATTTGTATCTAATTGCCCTGGCTAAAATCTCCATGAGAATGTTGATAGACATGCAACAGTGTGTGTCCTGATCTTAGGTAAGCCTTGAATTTTTCTCCATTAAGTATGATGCCATCTATGTAGTATATAACAGACATTCTTTATCAAGTTGAAGAAGTCCTTTTCTATTCCTAACCTATAGATCATTTTTGCAATGGACTAGCATAGATTTTAAAGGCTTCTTTGTGTGTCTAGTGAGATGTTCTTTCTTGTACTTATATATTACATTGATTTTTCAGATCTGAACCGATCTTCCATTCCTGGAGTAGATCTCAACTGCTAGTAATGGGTAATCCTTTTTCTCTTAAATGGAACTAGCTTTTATAATTAACAATGAAGTCATCTTTTATATATGGTGGTGGATTTTAATTTACAGACACTTTAAATTGTTGAAACTTTTGAAAAACCTGTTTTTACCTGTTAAATTCTTATTTTCTTAGGAGAAGACTTACAAAGATATTGCTTTACTACTTTTAAAGCTTTGCTTTTCCATGCCGTAATGTTTTCAATGAATTCAGGTTTTTTACTGTAATCTGAACCATTAATCACTGGAGATCTTACTGATTACACTGTTGTTATAACTAAGAAAGCTGATATAATAACCTCCCTGGACCAGTCAGCCAGTTAGCATGAAGTTAATTTTCTCCTACACAGAATTTATTAAAGGGAAGGGGGACAATATAATCCGTAGAACATTCTTGTCCACTTTCCTCCTTGTATTGTAAGCATATACAGCAAAGTCAGGAAGGAGCATTACAACATTTCTGAATTACCACTCTATTTTACCCTAATCTCCAATCAGTAAATATTAGATTTAGTTATGCATATTTTTATTGAAAACCAGTTGAATCAAGCTCAAATCTATACAAACATGGGGTATTTAGCTTATTGATATAAATAACTGGCTAAAGGGAGTATGAATAATTTATTAAATATAAAAATGATTAATTTTATTTTTTCCAAGATACCTGGCAATGTCAATAAAGAACGGGGCTGAGTTAAGAAGTGATAATGTGGCTCAAACTCCAGTTAGTAAGGATGGGGATTAGGAAAAAAAAAAAAGAAACAATGTAAAAATATCCTGGGAGTAAAAGAAAAAATAAGAGCAAAGGGCAGAAAGGTTCCATTGTTAAGCTAATAATGATATAATTAGCAAGTTTAAAAAGCTATTTGGGGGAAAGTTGATGGTTTCATCAGTAGCATTTTCAGTTGCTGGTATCTGGACAGCTGACTGCCAATGGCTGATCTTGAGAAAGTGACTGGCATCTGTTGATACAGAAACCACCAATGTGAATAAAATCAGGAGGATGAGAATATAAAGTGAAGAGGAGAGATCATCAGAGAAAGAAAAGGTTAAAGATAGTTTCTAAGAGGATATATTCATTTGCAGGAAGAGAGGCAAGTAAAGATAAAGACGGGGGAAGAGTTACACTCATCACTGGGATCTTGCACCTTTACATGATGCACCTTGGTTCTTATTTTCTCCCCATTCCCCCGCCCTCCCCTCACCCCCTCCTCCCGTCCCTGTTTGCAATAACTTTGTTTCCATTTTTTCATATTTCTCATATTTCCTCTTTTACCTGTACCAATAAACTTAATGAGAAAAATTTAAAAATAAAATAAAAATTTAAAAAAGGAAAGGGGGAAGAAGGTTCACCAGGTTGTTGAAAGGCTGTTTAACTTTTAAGGATGTCAAGAGCTGTAGGCACCAATAGCAGGTGCTCAGTGTTATCGCTGGAATTTATAAATATGTTAATTCACAAAGGGAATTACGGTTACTAATCTGCTCATTTTGAGATGGGGACATGATCCTAGATTATCTACCTCTATGTCTAAAGTAATCACAAATGCCACATTCAGAGGAATATTTGAAGATGTTGCAGTGCTAGCTTTAAATACGGAAGGGTTCATAAAGCCAGGGAATGAGGGCCACCTCTAGAAGCTGGAAAAGGCAACAAAATAGATTTTCCCTTAGACGATTCAGAAGGAATCACGCAGATACCTCAATGTCAGCCCGGACACCTTTCTGACTTCAGATTTCTAGAAGAACTGTGGTGCCTCGGTTTAAGAATCATGAAACAAATTCTGTAACTAGAACCGTGGAGAGAATTAAGCTTGTGACCTGAGATGCCACTGTATAAAATAGTAAATCTGTGATTTTAAGCCACTAAATTTGTGGTAAGAAGTTCTAGAAGCAGTACGAAACTAGTGTATTCAGGAAGAATATTTACGAAGAAACAGAGTGACCACAGGCAGCAATTACTATAGGCTTTGTAGAAAGCAAAGGCAATGTTGTAAAATAAAAGAAACGTGACAGGTCTTGGTAAATGTACAAGATCCCAATGATGAATGTAACTGTACTGTACACCTAAAATGTACAGATAAACTCAATGAAAAAAAAATAAAAAAAGTCAAAGCCTTAGGTTAGACTTCCTTAATTGAAATTTCTCCAAAGGCAATTACTATCTCGATTAATTTTTCCTAGCTTACTTAATTTCTCTGACTCTTAGCTTTCCCATTACTAAAAAAGTATATAATAATAAAAAATAATAAAAGGAACATACATCAGTAGATGGTGAGGAATTGAGATGACCGGTATTGAATAACATTTAGTGGGTGGGGGATTTAGCTCAGTGGTTCCGCTGCCTGCTCACAAGCACAAGGTCCAGAGTTCAATCTCCGGTACCCCCCAAAAAAAAACATTTAGGAAATTTATGGTAAAGGAAATAAAAACTAGTATAATGAGAGGTGACTGAAGAGGAGGAGAGCTTCTGTATTCATGTGTTTTAGGATGGCTTTGGGTTGAGTAAAATGGAAGTCATGAAAGAGACAAGACACAATGTAGAAAATGAGAAGGTGTTTCATCAAGGCAGGGAGGATGGAAAAAGAAGACAGGGTAACAGGAACTCTGACGTTCAGTAAGTACGCATCACATATCTTCAGCCTCCTCAGCGGAGGACAACAGAAGACAGACGTAATAAACTGCACTGTGCTTCAGAAACACCTGCACAGCGTATCAAGCGTGCAGATTTCTACGTTCAGTCAAGTTGCTTTAATCCTCCTCTTTGTGCACCAAACATACAGCACTGACAGATAACATACAAAAAGGGGGGGAAATCATCCAGCTGGTTTCAAAATATAAGATGAATATTTCCTTACACTAGAAGTAAGATTCAAAGCAATGCAAGCCAAGACCACGGGTTTTCTGAATTCCTTTCCCAAAAGCTGAAAGCGGTGGCCAGGAGGCTGGGATTATTCCTGATGGCGACGTGATGTGACAAACGTGACAGCTTATGTAGCAAGGGTGGAAGGGGATGCAGAGGAGAAACAATCTAAGGAGATGTCACAGGGAAATGACCGTTAAACCGAGACAGGTAACCAGACCCATAGGATAGGAGCTCGGAGGCAGAAATGCAACACTGAAGTCTAGGGAGAAGACAGAGCATGAGGACAAAACAAGAGCAGGTGTGATTTATTCTAGAAAGTAAGTACACATTAATGTGTTGAAATCAAAAAGTGTAGAAAAAGCCACACATGGTGGTGCAGGCCTGTAATCCCAGCACTCAGGAGGCTGAGGCAGGAGGATCGCTGTGAGTTCGAGACCAGCCTGGGCTACATAGTGAGTTCCAGGAAAGTCATGACTACATAGTGAGACCCCTCTCAAAAAAAAAAAAAAAGTGTGTAGAAAGAAATGAGGCTAGGAAGGTAAACAGAATGATGATGATCTTTATCCTGACAACAGGGATAAATCCAAGGGAGTGACGTGCATGATCAAACTGGCACAAAGATTGCTGACTGTGGCCTGGAGAAAGGACTGCAGGGGTAGATGAAGGACGTGGGGAGACCTCAAAGAAAGCTGTCTCAGCAATCAGAAGGCCGATGACAAAAGCAGAGAGGGAAATGAACTGCAGACATGTGTAGAAAGAAGAATCTGTTCAAATATCTTGGTGACGAGATGCCTGAATTATGACTTGGGTAAAAGGATGTATGGTTGTATCTAACACTGCACTGGGAATGTGAAGAGTGTTGGGAAGATACACACAGGGTGGGTGTGGTGGGCCTAGGGACTTAGCCCATGCACCCTGAGTTTGACACAAGGTGGGGCAGTGTGTGTACCTCTTAGGTTACTACATACTAAGACGAGAAACCCAGGAGAGAGATGTCTTGTTCCATTTTGGCGAAACAACTGCATATACATGATAGCACCTGCACAAGTATCAGACAAGAAAAGGAGTGAAGAGGTTCACTTGGTAAGTCTGGTGAAATTAGTATCATTTTACTGGTTACTGTATTTCCCAGATTACAGTAGGTCTGGAATAAGTCAGAGTAAATTAAAGTAGCAAGTAGAATGACCTTCCATAATTCCGAGGCTTGACTTTAAGAGGAAGAGGGAAAGCAGTTCTTTAAGGGGAAGACAGAAGGTAAGAATATATTTTGTAGGATGATGGAAAACATGGAGTGTCATACTGAGAAGACCTGGTGCTCTATCACTTTATTTGAATATTTTTGTATTATTTCAAGATTTTACTATCATAAGATCGTACACTCTCTTGATCTCTCTTTTCTATTGTTATCTGTGTATTAGTCAGCTTTGCTATTGTTGGTCTAAATATCTGATGCCCATGGCTTAGAGGAGGGGTGGATTATTCGGATTGTGGTTTCAGAGATTTCAGTCTATAGGCAGCTGGCTCCAAGGCACAGATACCACGGCAGAACGGCCAGAAGAACCCAACTTCTCAGTTCATGGTAGCTGGGAAACACAGCCCAGGGGAAGGTGGCCAGAGACAGATACACAATACAAAAGGGCTCCCCGACCCACCTCTGGAAAGCAATGGGTAATCCGCTGAGGAGCAGTGAGCAGCACCTCAATGGTCCGGTCACCTGTCCAGGAGGCTCGTAGTCCAGGCAAGTTCGTAATGCAGCTAAACTGGCACATCTCGCTAGGGAAATACAGTGGTACCTCGGTTCCAAAATTTCTTTCTTTCCATGATTCTGGGGAAAAGGGCCACATTCTTGTTTGGCAGAAAAGATGGCCACAGTTGTGTTCATTATCGGATGCTGAGTTCAGGAACAAAAACTAAATTTTACCGAATGTTAATGTCTGTGAACCAAACTGTTCACAAACAAAAGTGCTCCTGAACTGAGGCACCGCCAAAAAGCCTGCTATGGTAACATGAATGAACACTAAAGGAACTTTGTAATTAAAAGGTACTTTATCCACTTAGGCTGAATAATAGCATTTTTTTTTAAAGGCTACTACTGTGGCAAGATAATGAATGATTCCCTATTGGCCGGAAATCAATATGGAACCTTTCTACACACTAATCTGGAATAACTTTTACATGAAGTAATAGTGGCAAGAGGCGATATTGTATTGCAAGACTATTTCACATTACAATGACAATTCGGAAGTTATTTCTGTTTCAAATTACCTACGTTACTGATTATAACATAAACAACACAAGGTTATTTTTTTTTTGTCCGCATCCCAAAATGATCCTTCTTGGGAAGCACAGCCCCACACCATCAGTGGTTTGCCTGCCTGTCTCCCTCCTTTTCTTTTTTTTCTTAACCCCCCTCATGTTTTTCTCAGAGTGGAAATTTTTTTTTTACCTTTTATTACTTCAAATTTAGGAATCATGAGGATGAACGTTCAATGTAGAAATGGCCTTTCAAGACAAATAAGACCAAATTATTTGTAAGGATTAAAATACCATAGTCTTAGCATTTTACAGTTTCAAAGGGAGCTGTTGAAAACCAAGTCTTCTACTCCATCTTCCAGTCCTCCCTACCTTTCACAATTGCCTGAAGAATTTAAAACACAGGGAAGGTAAATTGAATGTCTCCCCTGATGTTGGGTAAATCTTAAAAGTTCAGCAACATGAAAGTCAGGAAATTCCAAAGTTAAATTTACTATAACCATTTGGACTTGGCAAAGTTTCAAGAATTCATTGCTTTCTGTTCCCATTTTTCTCATTAAGCATCAGTGTGTTAAGGTATAATCATAAGACCTTGAGGATTTAAAAATGTATTTTGGCATCATACAGTAAGAAAATTAATTCAAGGTATCTTGATATTTTATCAATTAAAAGGTTATTTATTTTGTGTCTTCTAAATTAATGGCACCAAGAGGAAAAAACTGGCCTCCATTCCATTACTCTAAAGTTACGACATAAATTGCTACACAAATAAGCATGAGCCTCTGTTCTTCTCATACGTACTACCATAAAAGGAAATAAACCCAATGAAAATGTTACTCTCAATCACTAGCATACAAAGTATGTTCGTACAATCCTTATAAGGGAAGTTAATTTTCAAACTGGAAATTATTTTCTCGGTTTGAGCTAATTTTTAAATTTTTCCTGACAGGTTATATTTTTAAAAAGTAGTTTAAAATTTAAAAGAAGCTGGACAGACATAAAGACACACAGACTACGCATATGCACAAAATACTATGCAGGTGTGGAATCAGAGTGGAAAGGGCCACTCCTAAGGCTTAGGCCATAAAGTACGCACTTTAATCTTCTCAAGGAGGAGATGCGATTGTATAAACCCGACAAGTCATTCACTAGCATTCTCTGTGAAAAACAACAAATTCAAAATGGCTAATCGAGTGGCATGACAATTCTGTGAGTTGACCTCATTAGGGCCACATTCAAATTGGGCTAATGATTACTACACACATGGGCTTCATGGTATGGGACAGAATTGGAGACTATCCATAAGGAAAGTTATCTGGAGAATGCTCATGGGCACTGAAACATCTCAGTGGTCTTCACTGAAGGATCTTCATGTTTGGAATTCCCTGTTCCTTAAATTACTAGGGGATCTTGCTTGAAGATTTATGCAAAGTGAAACTTTCATATATAGTTTAAAGCTATAAATCAGGAAGTCAGAAATGTTCTCAATAGTCTTGAGATTAACTGGGGGAGTTTGTGGTGCGACGTATTTGTAACTGCCAGGGTGGAAGGAGAAAGCAACTTTACTATTTCTCTCACTGCCATTCTGCACAATTTTTCTTGATAATAGTTTCTTTTTTTTTTTTTTACTATGCCAGGAAATTTCAGACAGCTCCCTAGATTTTCCTGTCTCTCTCAGATACAGACTATCAGTTCAATCTGACAATCTCAAAGGTCTAATCTCTCATCTAGTTGAAGCATCTCCTCTTCCCCACCTTGACTAGGCTTAGCAGCATTCAGTGAAGCAGGGGACAGCTGATTTCCTTCTTCTATCTTTCCATGTACTCCTTCCTAGCTAGCAGCTAGGATGAGCACTTTCCAGGATTCAGTGAGGAGGGAGAGGACAGGTAACAATAACAAAATTCTTACCTGATGGAGCTATAACAGATTTTTCTCTGCTGGGTTTCCTTTACTGGTTCTTCTCAACTTCTGGATCTATAAATCACTAAGCTCTTGGACCTTCTGTCAAAACGGCTCTCCTGCTTGATCATATCCTGCCTCGAAGCTTTAGGTAAAAAGTAAGAGCAGCAGACTCCCAAATTTCTATTACCAGCCTCTACCTTGTCCTTAAGCTGATTCAAACATACATCTATAAATGTCTACCTAGATGTTCAATATGTGACTCAGCCACCTAAAACAGAGCTCTTGGTAACTTTCTCTGTGCTAGCTTCTGCCCACAGAGGCTCTCTAGCTCAGTTAATGGATAATTCAGACTTTCGGTTCCCCAAACCTTAGAATTTCTGGATTCTTTTCTTCTCCTAGCCCACAATTTATCTGTCAGCCATCAAAATATATCTGGAATTCAACTATTTCTCATCATCTTTTCCGAGTAAGCCCCTGGGTCCAAGCTACCATTAAATCTCACTTAGATTACTGTAGTAGCCTAATTGGTCTCCATGTTTCTACACCTGTGCCCTTCCTATGTTTTGACTACCCAGTTGTCAGAGTTCACCTTTTAAAGAGAAAGTAAGATTATTTCACTCCTCCATTCAAAACCCTCCAATGGCTCCTATCTCAACAACTCAAAATCTAGTCCAAAATATTGACCATGGCCTGCAAAGCTTTGTCCCACGTGATCCCAGAATGCATCTGCAAATCCATCTCCTGGTGGATTTTCTTGTCATCCTGCTCCAGGCACACAGGGCTTTCACTTTCCCTCAAGACCTCAGGGACGCCTCTGACTTAGGTACTGCTCTGCCTTGTGTGAGAAATTCTATCTCTGGAGAGTCTTGCCTTATTCCCTCACTTTCTTCAGATCTCCGCCCAAGCAGCATCATGTCAGCAACATCCCCTGGTTACCCTTGTTAGTATTCTGGAGGTCCTCACCCTGGTCTGTTTTGTTTTGTTTTGTTTTTTCTGATTTTTTTTTAAACTTCTGATATAGCATAGATTTGTCTATTGTCTGTCCTTCATCCGTATAATGCAGCCTTTAAAAGATTAAGGAGTTTGGTCTATTTTGTTTGTTTCTTCATCCTCGTGGCCTAAAAAAAAATGTCAGGAACTCAATAAACAAATTTCTACATGGATGACGCTGGCACTTCTGCCCTCTGATGTGGTGGGTTCAAAGCCTGCTGTTTATTATTTTGAGAAATTTCCCAGTGCTGATCATTCACCTCCCACCAATGAACCGAGGAGAACCTCCTCTACCTGGCCTAATTCTTCAAGGATCACCATTTTATACAGCCTTGCAGGCAAGTGATGGGTTACTGAAAGCAAAACAGTCTTCCTTTTTTTTTTTTCTTTTCTCTTCTCTCTGCTACCATACCTACTTCTTCCTAGTTATGCAGATTTTAAAGACAGTAATCACAAAAGTACAGTAATATTCCTAAAAGAACACAATGATGTTTTAATTATCTTCCTAAAGAGAAGTAGATTCTAAAATACATTCTGTTCGTGAGATCCACATACTTTCCTTATTCCAGAAGAAGTATTAATAATTAACGAAGGTACAAAATAGTATTTATATGTACTAGTATCCAAGATTTATACAAACTACAATATTATATTCTGAAAAAAATCATAAAATGTCCATTTTAAAACTACAAGGAAAATAAAGATATAAAACAAATATTTTAAAATCTTAAAATTTAAAGTAAATATGAAAATGCTATACTTCTTGTTTTTCTCTACTGGCTAATTATAAAAAGTATTTGTGCTATCATGGTAAATTAAGAAAAAGATTCCATGTGGGAGGAAAAATTATGATAATCTGATTTGCAAATAGATGTATTCTGGGAGTTTATTACATTGGATTAATTTTCTAAGCCTCCAACTAAATTTTCACAGTATGGTTTTACTAAAGATGAGAATATTTTTTAGCCAACTTCACATGTTTTCTATTGCAAAACATCTTTAAGAACTTCACATCTGCCATGCTTAAAATTCAACAAAACAAGAAAGCAATCTCTGGCATTTTCCCCAAATATCATGTAAAGCTTTCTTTTTTGTAATTCCTTTCTTTGAATTACCTACTAATAATTTTTGCTATTTTTCTGTTAAGTGTTAGCCTTTTTCTTTTCTATTTCTAAGGGTTCTTTAGCCCTTTGTCTTTAATATGAGTTACAAATGTTTTGTCTGGTGTTTTAACATTCTTTTTCATGTATTTACCGTATAGACGTTTTTCATTTTTGCTTTTTAAGAACTCTTTTGAAGTTGAATACATAGATTTATTTCTTTTATGAATTCTGGCCTTTGAATACAAACATATTTTTTATGTTTTATTAAAAGGTTTGCCCCGTTTTCATTATTTTCAGTTTACCTCTTCATTTTGTGTTATACTCATCTTCCAACATAACATTATATTTAAAGCCCTTTCTTATTTCTTTTGTGTTTATGAAAGAGCCTATTTATGCCTAGGTCTATAGCAGTAATTTTAGAAAGAATTTGCTTATGTTTTTTAGTGTTTTACAAAATGATATTAAAAATATAATGCGATACTGAATGTGAAGTACAAATGTCCTGTCATGTTAATTTATGCTCCACACAGTAAACAGATAGACCCTTCTATGAATCAACGTAAAGTAGAACAATTTGGAATGATTTTATTGACACTGAAAGAATTTCCTGTCTTCTAATTTCAGGAATGGCCAGTTTTTCATTTGCAGCCTAGAAAACAATAGAGTAGAAAAATTGGATTTATCGTCTCATTTACCATCATTTGATAGCATTTCCAAGAACTCAGAAGATGAAACCTATAAGTAAGTCATAAGCAAGAGCAGAAAAATAGAATGTAATAATTGGAGATAAGAAAAACCTAGAAAGAAAAACAAGAGCTAAATTCATTATGATCCTTGTAGGCCTTTCTTTCCCCTTAGGACTTTCTATCAAGTATGGTGGTGATACTACATTCTGTTTTGACAACATTTAATCTTAGAAGTCAGTAGTGATCTAATAATAACAATTATGATGATGATGTTAATAAATAATAAATCTTACAATGCTATTTCTTAAATTCCTTATTCAAGAGCAGTTTCTTCCTACTTGTCACATTCTTGAATTATCTTACTTTTTAATTAATATATTTCTATAGGTACAACGACCTTTAAAGTATAACATGAACTTTGTTGTAATTAACAACATTTTCAGGAATAACTTCCATAAATACGTAATTCTGGTGAGCTAGTTGCCTTAAAATATTTTAAGAGTATAATTATTAAAACTTTTCTTTTTACTATGGATCAAGTAAACTCATTCTAACTAGTTACTAAGAAAATAGGTGCAGAATTAGGTTGAGGAGAGACCATTTAAAATATGGGGTAAGAATAATGAAAATCAACAACAGTGGTTGGGAAACTGTAGCCCATTGCCTGTTTAAGTGAAGTTTTATTAGAACACAGTTCTCACACATTGGTGTATGGTAGCTGTTGAAGTACAGTGGGGAAGTGGATTATCTATGACAAAGAAAATCAACAGAGAATAAAACACTGAGTGTGTGTCTCTGATCTAGCAGGGCTCTGAACTCCAGCGTGTCTCACAAGTGTCTTGATTATTTGTTTTTTGTGTTGCTGGGGTTGAACCTATTGCCTTGTACATGCCAGGCATGTGCTCTCTCCCACTGAGCTATGTCCCTAGCACAAGCGTCCTGAGAGTTTGCACCAATTAACAGAACTGAAACTGGCAATCAGCTTTCCAGATGAGGGTTTGCGTAACAGTGGAAGTTTGGGATATTATTTGGGAAAGTACCCTCTAAAAGAAAGCTTTCTTTCTCTATCAGAAGACTAGGAAATGAAGATCCACATACAAGTTTTACCTAAACTAAAGGATGTTTCATTTTTATGATCCCTCCTTTTGTAAGATTTTTATATTAAAAATACCATTGATTAGATTACAGAAGAGATCTTTACTATAATCCTTTATAGAGTTCAGAACAAAATGCTTTATGTCTATGTGACAAAATAATCATGGTACTTCAGCACTAATGAGAGAAGGGAAATTCTGATTTATAGTCATATTTATATCATTTGATAGCATTTCCAAGAATTCAAGAAACCTATAGCTAAAGAATTTGTTTATGCTTCTGATTAGCATCTGTGATGGCTAAATTAAATCATTCTAAATTGAATATGATAGCACACCACTGTTGATAAGTACTGATAATAGTTGATAAATTCTCCTCAGCCATTCACAATTTTAGCCAGGCTAGGCAAGCCTGCAACGCAGTTTTTTGTTACTGGATTGAAACAAAAATAGACCCTGGGCAGCTTTCATAATTAAACTGAATGACACCTTAATATGTAACATGTGAAATGACAGCCCTTTACAAAAATCAGAGCTTACATCAAAACATAGTAACTGGGGCCTGCGCGTGAGCTCCCGGCCTGCGCGACAACAGACCC
>NW_022900915.1:5778877-5819517 GCF_012274545.1 Fukomys damarensis
GGGAAGAACAAAAAGGGAAAAGAAAAAAATGTGAGAGAATGAAAAGATGAAAATAAAGTGTTTGTAGATGGGGAGGGGAGGAGGGGGTGAAGGGAGGGCAGAGGTAAGGGGAAAAAAATGAGAATCAAGACTTGCCATGTAAAGGTACATGATCCCAACAATGAATGTAACTGTACTGTATCCCTAAATGTACCAATAAACTCAATAAAAAAAAAAAATAATAATAATAAAAAAAAAAAAAAAACATAGTAACTGATTTAATATTCACATGACATTTTAAACTTTCACATACTATAACTAAATTGATTGATTTATTTAAATTTTGTATCCTCCAAAATAAGGGTTATTTAAAATGCCTGTATTCTGGACATAAGTAAAACAGCTGCACAGGTACTGCAAGAAATAACTTGCCTGAACTTGTCACCGATATAGCGGCTAACCATAGCTAAATTTTTCACAGTTACTGATTATCACCCTTAAAATACACATTATACTTAATTCTATGGAAGAGAAACACTCTACTTGGAAATATGAAAGAATTATATTAAAATGAAAGAGAGATTTGGCCTAGGATTAAGAAAGATAATTCACACATCTTGACAGCTTTCTTTATATCTTTAATAATTACCGCACAGTATTCATAAGGATGTATGTAAATAGGCATCTCGTAAGAGTTTTCTACGGACCTTTCTACATGTCTCATTGCCCGCTAGTGAATAAATCACAAACAAGGCCAGTAAGTGACCACATCACAAGAAATGCTTTCCTGGATCTAGATATTATATTTCCAGTTTGTTACATTTTTGCTTGACTATAGCAGGATATTTCTTTAGAGTAGACTAATCCCCTTCAGGCACTGAGCCATGGTAATTGTGATTGTTTCCTTTCCTCTTACTTTCCTGCCCTCCTTTTTCTCCCCCCACCTCCCTTTTTTCTAAGAGTACCTAAAGATACACATGCAAATGTAAATATATTTTAACAGCTAGCACTTTATTTTGTCCTGCAGTTTTTCTTTTCATTTCCACTTTGAAATAGTAATTACTTAGTAAATAAAATTAAAATGCAGTGAGCAGTTACTTAATTAGCAAAATGCCTCAGTTATCTAAAGTAAAATGGAGACTCATTTCAGTTCATACCTTTTCTTTCTAGCATCAAAGTTCAAACACTTTGTCAGACGCTTTCATTCTAGGTAGAACAGGTTTCTATGTCTCTGAGAAAGGTGCCTGAAAGTGTTCAATGTTTCTAGTGATCTTCAGCAAAAACTGAGCTACAAGAATGATAGGAATTACTTTACCATGCTTTTCCCCCCATATTTTTAAAGGACTTAAACATAAAATGGCACTGGGGAAACAAAACTGGTTTCCAACATTTGGGAAAATTTCCCTGAATCCAGTGAAGTACAATTTCCTGACCAGTGTCTTACGTTACATAAATTACATCCTCTGTGTCTCAAATGCCCATTGCTGTAATTTGTGAGAAACTGGGGCAGGGAGAGTATAAACAGGTCAGGAATTAATGAGCAATTTTAAATCCCCAGCTCTACATGGCCTCATCATCATCACAGACAATTTATCACTGCCTGTTGATCTTTTTATCAGAGTAGACAAATATATGCTCCAGTAAGTCAGTTTTGTTATTTCCAATTTTTCATTATCTTTCAAAAAGCTTATTTTGGATGCTGTACTAAAAGTCCTGATTAAATGACATATGAGAACTCTCACTAGTTTTTCTGTGCTGTACTTGCCTGTCTTTAACAAAGACAGGAAGTGTCAAATGCTTTATCTTACACAGTATGCACCCAAACAATGGGCAGAAAAGCCCACGATCCTGCCTGCTGTAGGGTGAAGGTCCTGATATTTGAGTACAAAACTTGGGTATGGACACTTGGCTCTCTTCCCTCCCCACACTTACTGCCTGATTGTGCTTCAAATTTAAATTTGTCACTTCTCTGTACTAATCTTGTCTTGACTGGGGCATAATATCTCTTTAAAATTTTTGTGCAAAAGAAAGTTAAAATATGATCTAGGCATTTCAAATCTTGATTCACTGCCTAAATCAAAGCCACTGTTTAAATCCTATCATCAGTCTGATAACACTGCTGCCAAATAGTTTACTGAAGCATAAGTACTTTTGATTTCCATTTTAGATTTAACTCAATACACATTTTCCAAGTGAATTTGCATTAATTTCTATGCTGTTTAATTATCTGCCACTCAATATAAATGCATCATAAAAGTAGATTCCTTAATGTAAATAACTTTCATCAATTCTTCTGATTATAATTAGTTATCTTTAATTTTTAATTTGAATCCTTTTTTTTTTTTGGTGCTGGGGATCGAACTCAGGTCCTTGTGCTTGCAAGGCAGGCAGTGGAACCACTGAGCCAAATCCCCAGCCCTAATTTTTGAATCTTTAAGTAGCATATTCAATAGATAGATTTCTTTCCTCCACATTTCCTAGTCAGCCAATTCTAAAATGCCCAATGACACAGATTTCTTACTGTCCTTCTGTGGACATTTTGTTTATAAACAAGGTTTTTATGAAACGTTTTTATAACTTTTGTCATATAGAAATTTATCTTAGACACAGTTTTATGTAAATATCTCAAATCTTTTTTAAAGAATGAACTATTTCCCACTAATGCACATCTTCTAATTTAATCAGTTCAGTCTTCTCTTCGATGTATTGTTTACTAAATATTTCTATTACAAAAAAGACAGAAAATAACTTTATTAAGCCAATCATTTATTGAATTGTGAGTACAGATAGATTAACTTTCTGGGATTAAAAGTAACAGATTAATGAAAATATTCCTGATAATCTTATCCAGATTTATAAACATATCTGTCATCCAACACAGTCACCAATACAGTTTACCTCTAGAATTTTTGTTTTATTGAAGTTTATGGTTAAAATAGTATCTCAGTTTTGTTCCGTGTTTTCTTTATCTAATGACAAACACGTTTTAGTATATTTACTACTCCCTAGCATTTCCTTTGTTAACGACAGTTGATTCTGTCTTTGACCATTTTCTTCAGGCATTTTCTTAATTGATTTATAGAATTTCTTGACATATGAAAAAGCTTGTCTTTATCTGTGTTAGGGTCTGCAAATGCTTTTCTCAGTTTTTCATCTGTCTTTTTTTTTTCCCCCTTGGTATTAGAGATTCTTGTGCATTTGATTCATTTAAGATTTACCTTGGCATAAGATGTGAAAGCAAATTTCTCTTTTTTCAAGTGATTTCCAGTCACTTCAACATCTCATTGTATACTCTCCCCTTTCCTCTATTGATTTAAATGCTACATATTTTAGTTCTTTTATTGAATTTCTATTGTGCCTTCTGGGTTACTTACATGTTATTATCACTGCAATTTAAATAATCTACCTTTTAGAAAAGTGTCTAGAAGGGTTAGTTCTCTATTTTTTAAAACAAATTGCTATCTTATATTTCCATAGAAATGGTAGAGAGCACTTAAATATTCTAAAACTACTTCTTTAAACTATCGCTATTAAATCCTTTCTAGTGAATAAATAGAGAATTCATTTCCACTTTCTTATCCCTACTCTAGTTTTCTTAGAGCAGCAATTAAAACTCAAAAATATCAGTGAATGGATTAATTTGATAAAGTGGTACACAATGTTCGCCTTCTTTTTTCTTGGTGGCAACAGGGATCGAATTCGGGCCCTTGTGCTTGCAAGGCAGGCAGCGTAACCACTGAGCCAAATCCTTGGCCCACATGAGTTTAATGAATAGAAAATATGACAACAATCCATTCACTGAACATCTAATAGTTCAGCTGCAGAGGCAGCAGAGTACACTTCAGTAGGAAGGGTTAACTTCTTCAAGAATTAGCCCTTGTGGCCTAACCTCCCCAAAAGCTCCACCGAGCCAGCTCTGCAGAAGTGCTTAACCGGTCAGTCTGACAGGGTGGCTGTGCCCGGTCTCACATCTGCCATGTCCCGACGACACACGGGAAGGTGCTAGAAACAGCGAAGGTTGAGGTGAATGAACAGGACTGAAAGTCAAGGCTCTACATTTTTCATCATTCCAGGGCAGTGAAAAACATGCTTGCTCCAGTCAGGCGGCTTAAAGCCAGTGTTAGGGCCACTAAAGTGGAGCTAATTCCGACTTCGCTGGATGTGCCAAAATTCCACCGTGAAACAGGACAGACGAAGGAAGAACCACACTACTATGGCTCCCGCTGACTTGCGAGTTCCCTTCTCAGTGTGGTTCTTGGCTCGAGTGTGTGCCCCCTGAACTTTCACCTTCATTTGTCCAACAGCTCCACCCAAGAGCAGAATTTCCTGCACGAAACCCAACCTCTGGAGGCTGTGCCCTGGCTCTGTTGGGGCTCCCTACATGGTCTCGAGAAAGTCAGCGGCCTCTCTGTGCCTCACTCTTTTCATCTGTAAAAACGTCTATAGCAACCAATCTCAACCCTTCTGTGCAGATTCAATGAGATAACCCATGTTAATGTGCTTTCGGTATTTTCTACACACTAACTGCTCAGTGAATATTAGCTTTTATTATTGGTATGTATAGTTTGTTGGCAGAGAAATAGCACTTTGGAACCAAACTGGCCCAGTAGAAATAAGACTGGGTTCAGTGGGCATCACAAGATGCTTTTTGGAATTTGGAATCTGAGTGAAGGGGAGAATGAACTGATCTTTCCTAAATGCGCACGCACGCGTGTGCACACACACACACACACCCCTCCAGCATATATTCCTGTCTGCTATTTCTAATTTAGACAGTTGTCTACCCCTGAACACGAGATTTTTTAAAGCCTCACAGACCACTGATGTAAAACAAATTAAGCCTCCATAGTAGATATTAAGCCACATCTCAAATATTAAAGTAGAAGATAAATGTTTCTCCTAAAGTTTACTGCAAACTATACATTCTCAAATTTAAAATTTTAACAGGTAAAGCTTTTCATGACAAGACTTCAGTTAAAAAGACACCTCAACAAATTAGCAGAAAACAGTTCCTTTTTAAAGACAGAAATCAAAGGTCCTAAGCTAAGAAGCACTAGTTACAGGTGATTAAAAAGAGACTATGTCACCAAACTACAGTTAATATTTATGGGTTGTCTCTCAGTGCTAACCAGAGCAAAATCATATTGTTGAGAAGATTAAAAGTAGTCAAAATAAAGAGAAAAAAAACCTTGCTGAAGATCATTATTCACATTTCAAACACAGTTTTAACTCTGGGACCACGTTTTGCCTTTGTCTGGGCATTCGTCCGAATAAATTAACTTTGTTGCATTACTCCGTTCCCAGGAAATCACCATAGATTTGTTGGGGATCTACGACCTGCTGGGAAAATTCCCTAGGCTCTGGGATTCAGCACCAAGTAAGACAGAGCTTCTGTACCAAGGATATTATTCAAGGGGTGGAATGAGACCATCAGGGAGTACACACATGAAATATCAATAACAGATTTATTTTTAAAAAAGTACGCTTGCCGGGGATGTGGCTCAGCGGTTCGGTGGCCTGCCTTGCAAGCGCAAGGACCCGAGTTCAATTCCCCATACCAAAAAAAAAAAAAGATAAGAATGTTTATATCACAACAAAATGACAATCGCTATACCTTTTTCTCTTTCATAAAGTTAGAGGAAACTTAGAGGATTTAAATAGTATGAAAACTGAGATGATAAGCATTAAAATTCAATACTGCTAGAAGCAACAAAACTATTTTAAATATCTGTGATCACTGAAGTTTTATAAATGATATAGATTTATCACAGATAAATAAAACAAATGAATTTATTGTACTTGAGGAATGCTGGTGAAGCTTACAACTCAATATCACAGTATCCATATCTTCCAGTCCCCCAAAATATTAATTAATTAATTATTTTTTCCTCATTAAGTTTATTGGTACATTTTAGGTTACATACAGTACAGGTACATTCGCCATTGGGATCTTGTACCTTTACATGCAGGTCTTGGTTCTCATTTTTTCCCCTTGTCCCTGCCCTCCCTTCACCCTGTCCTCTCCTCCCCATTTACAAACATTTTATTTCCATTTTTTCATTTTCTATTTTTTTCTTTCCCTTATTACCTTTCCCCTACCCTTCCCTCTTTCCCTACACGTTTAGCCCTTTTCTCCTGATTTCACATTATCAATTATGTCTTTAGGATCTTATGTATATTATAGTTTGTTCACACCAGAGAAACTATTCGGTATTTACATATGTGACTTATTTATTTCACTTAGGAGTATATCCTCAATATGTCCATTTTCCTTGTACCTTTACATGCAGGTCTTGGTTCTCATTTTTTCCCCTTGTCCCTGCCCTCCCTTCACCCTGTCCTCTCCTCCCCATTTACAAACATTTTATTTCCATTTTTTCATTTTCTATTTTTTTCTTTCCCTTATTACCTTTCCCCTACCCTTCCCTCTTTCCCTACACGTTTAGCCCTTTTCTCCTGATTTCACATTATCAATTATGTCTTTAGGATCTTATGTATATTATAGTTTGTTCACACCAGAGAAACTATTCGGTATTTACATATGTGACTTATTTATTTCACTTAGGAGTATATCCTCAATATGTATCCATTTTCCTATGAATGAATCAGTTTCTCATTCTTTATGGCTGAGTAGTATTCCATTTTATAGAAAAACCAAATCTTCTTTATCCAGTTTCCAACTGATGGGCAAATGGGCTGTTTCCAAGTTTTAGCTATAACAAATTGTGCTGCTATAAACATAGGTGCTCATATATCTCTGTGATATAATTCTTTTAATTCTTTTAGAAAGATATATTAATTTAAATCTATATAAGGAAGCTATTCTTTTGTAAGATGTTGTGGTAGTAAATTCTAAAACCTTCCTGAGTTGTTTAGGTTTTTAATTTTTTTGTTAAAATATTTTATTTTATAACATATAACATGGTGTCAACTATTAACACATCATTTTATATATGATACTGTATTTGGTTTGGACTTCTTTTCTCTACCCCAATTTTAGTTTTTGAAGGAATACCATAGGTGAAATGGAAAATTACTTTATTAAGAAGAAATGCAAATGGCTTCATTACTCCTGATCTCACTAGGGCATAGTAACTGACCAAACAAATAAGATGCAAAATGTCTGCTGTTTCTTTCCAAATCAAACCCTTGAAGGCTATGGTACACAAACCGATACCAAATATGGCAAGTCATAAAGTTTTATACCAGAATAAAGAATCATGGTTAGGATGAAGAGTCTAGAATTCCAAATGAAGGCATTATTTTCCTCCAGTTCATAGTCAAACCTTACGCGTGTCCCAGAAGTAGAGACTCACCTTCACATTTCTGTGTGGTTTCACTCTGCTTGTGACCTGCAGGGCATCTGCATTCGAAGGAGCCCACTGTGTTGATGCAGTTTCCTCCCTGGCAAACACCTGGGATAGCCTGGCACTCGTCCACGTCTGTAGAAGAAATTGTTTTGAATGTAGATACAACTGATGTTCACATATTCGTGTATATTTCTAGTGTACACAAGAAATTCAGTTATCCCCACTAGAAAGGGGTGAGGGAAGTAAGATTCCTTCATATGTGTACGTTTAATTTCTGAGGGGTCTTATGTTATAGGTCTCACTTTATTTCTTAATTTTCTCTCCTGGAATTTTGCTGTGACAATCCATCCACGCGGTTGTGACTGATCTGTCAGTGCGGCATGCTAAAGAACACTTTCCATTGTCCATTTCCCCGGCGACGAACAGATACCAACGCCAACGTCCCAGCGCCTTGATGTACGACGCGATGAACGTCCCACTACACTTCTTCGTGGAGCTGAATGTGTGTTTGGGGAGTCAGAGACTCTTTTCCCCTCTCCTGCAGGCTCAGATCAGAGTGATGTGATCACAGGTTAAACACACACCTGCTATGAAAAAAAACTGCCTGATGGACGGTTCCTCAGAACACCTGAGACAGTCTTCACACACTCGCGGTTTATGAGGATTCTCTGCTGGTGTGGGATTGCTGGGTTTTCTTTCCTGATAATAGTGTTATTACCATCCAATATCTTCATTTTTTGTCCTAATAATTATATATTTATTATTATTATTTTTTTTTTTTGGCACTGGGGTTCGAACTCAGGCCTTGGTGCTTGTGAGGCAGGCGGTAGAACCACTGAGCTAAATCCCTGGCCCTGTCCTAATAATTATAAAGGCATATTAATTATGACTTTAATTTTCATCTCTGTAGTTTCTAGCTACAGCACTTAGTAAACTTATTTTTGCATCTCAAAGTTTCTATTTATATCTCTTAAAAAGCTGTTATATTAGGATAACTGTTCTCTTTTTCTACATTTAAAACTCAATTTTGGATATTGTAATTATCTTCCTCATCCTTTCTACTGTTAATTAAAATTATCTATATAGGGACAAAAATCCTTACTATCGACATCATAAAATTACTGAATTTGTAATAAAGTCTTTTTCAACAAATGAAAGTTGAGTGTCGGAGAAAGGCTAATGGAGGGGCCTTCAGGCAAAATACAGCAAGAATGAAACTGTGGCCTCCACTAAAAATGAAAAGCCCTGGAAATAGAAAGTATGTTGGTGAGTATAAAACATTTTATCATCTCATAAACAAAGATAACTGTTAAAAAACAATTAAGGAGATGCAACTCAGTACAAAATACTCTAAGAGTCAAACAGAAAAAGAAGACAGGTGGGTGGGACACAGTAAATAGAAAACTAGCAGTGTAAATCCAACGATACTGACAATTATATGACACTGAAAAGACATGAATAATTTCATGTAAAATGCTGAGATTATCAGGTTTTATTTTAGAACCTTAAGCCGTAATTTTGTGTGGCTTACAAGAAGCCTACTTTGACAGTTCAAGAAGCAAAAGGATGAAAAGGGATATTAAGTACTTGTTAAGCAAAAGAAAGCTGGACTGGCTATCAATACTATTCAAAGTGCTTATCTGAGCACGACAAGTTACCAAGGGTAAAGAACGGCATTTCATGCACCATGACCAAGAGCTCGGTTCATCAGGAAGGCAAAACAATGCCCACTGTGTGCACTGATGCTGAAACACTCAACACCTGGAGCGAGCAGAGCTTGGGCAGAGGGCACTAAAAACAGAAATAAGCAAATCCACAAGTGTAGCAGAAATTTCCATGGTCCTCCTCCCTTAATTATTAATAGAACAGGTAGACTAACAATCAGTAAGACTATGGCTTAAAATGTACTTTTAGCCAAATTGTCCTCCCTGACATATACAGGACAGCCACGCATTTCAACAGGTAGACGGGCTCAGCAAATGCACAGCGGGTACCTACCAGGTGGACTGCAGTCTGTGAACATGGAAAGAGATGCATTAAATATAAAAGGGTACTACAATTATCCAAGGTATATTCTATAAGCAAACAGGTAAACTAGAAATTAATAAGAGAGGGCACATCTGGAATACACTCAAATACTTGGAATTCAAACACACTTTGAAATAATGCATGGTTCAAAGGAGAAATCACAAGGAAAATTAGAACTTATTTTGCATTAACTTAAAATGAAAATACACATCAAGACTTGTGGGATGCCGCTAATGTGATACAGCCTAGAGGTAAAGGTACAGTATTCAAATACTTATACAGCAAGAAGGGAATGTTCTATACTCAGTAACTTTAATTTTTCCTACTAATACACTACAAAAAGAACTGTAATTTAAGGTCAAAGTGAATACAAAATAATAATGGTGAAATACAAAACAAACAAAAATATAGATAATGACTACAATTTCTGGGAATGTAAGTAAAATTGATAGATCTCTGTCCGTACTGACCTAAGAAAACAGAAATAAACGAATTACCAAGAAAAGAAATGAAATACCAGAGAATCGGAAAGAACCCATCACTACAGACACTACAGAGACTTAAAAGATCAAAAGGAACAGTGTGAACATTGTGGCACTAAAGTCAACACCTAAGGTGAAAGGTTCGAATTCCTCAAAAGCCACAAATACCAAGGCTCACTCAAGAACGGGTATCCGAACAGAGGTATGTCTATTAAAGTACGTGAATTCATAATTTTAAAAATATTCACACAAAGAAAACCTCATACCTTAGTGGCTTTACCAAAGAATTCTTTCAAACATTTAAGGAAGAAATGATACCAGTTGTATAGATTCTTACAGAAAAAGGAAGAGGGGTCACTGCATTATCATAGGGACACCAAAGCCAGACAAATAGATTCAAGAAAATAAAATAAGAACCAAGATTTGCCATGTAAAGGTACAAGATCCCAATGATTAATGTAACTACTATATATCTAAAATGTACCAATAAAAATATTAATACAAGAAAATAAAACAACAGAATATGTCTCCAAAAAGGGACACAAAGGTATTAAAAAGAATTAAGTCAACTTCAGCAATATTATAAAAAAGTTTAGTACATCATGACCAAGAGAGATTTATACTGAGAATTTAAGTTATTCTTAAAACATTCAAACATCAATATGATTCGTCATACTAACAGATTACAGAAGAAAAAGCATATAATTACCTTGTGGATATCAAATGACAGAATTCAACTCTCATTCAGGATTTTTGAAATCGCAGTAAACCAGGAGTACAAGGATGTTCTTCAATCCAGAAATAAATTTAACATCCCCCCAAAAAAAACCTACAGGAAATATACTGAAGTTTCAAACATCCTTTGCTCCACAGTTTTTTAAATTTTCATTTAATCACTTATAAATTTTTCTATTTCTTTACGAGGCAATAACTGAATTCAGTAGATTTTTATGACACTGTACATAAAATAAATACACAAGACTGCAAATTTGTTAGAATCTATTCAAACTGACAGCTTAAAATAACAGCTCTACTAATATGATATATTTAACAAATGTTAAAGAAACAGAAAGATAAAAACTAAAGAAATAGTCATTGATACATAAGTTAGGCAAAAATTCTTTCAGATTTTTATACACACACCCATTCACAGTGCTGGGCTGCTCATTCAACAAGAATGAGATCCTATCATACATGCTGTTCTGTATCTTGGGCTTTTTTTTTGTTGTTGTTGTTTGTTTGTTTGTTTCCATTAAAAAGCATGTTGTGAATACATCTCTGTATCAGATTTACTCTGTTATTTTGGTGAACCCACAAGTTTAGAGCATCTTAATGGGTAATTTAGAGAATTCAAATTTACAATAGTTTGGTAACTTTATTATTCTTTCTTATTTTAGCTGTCTATAAAATTAATTACAATAGTTAGTCCCAAGCATTTCTGTAGTGAAATTAAAGTAAATTTCAACGTCTAACTGAAGGATATATGATCCAAACAAAAAATCAAATGGAATGAAATACAAGGCAGAAAGTTTAAATTCTGAACAGTTTAATTCCAAACATCTCAAACCTTATTATTTTAAAATGTACTACATGCCTACCCTGATTACAGTGTGGTATATAGCATCCCTAGAAATTCCTTTTCCTGGCAAATAAATCAGAGTAAAACTATCATGGTATAAGCTAAAAATAAGTACAAATATACAAATTTTTAAATACCATTCACAAAATCTTAAACTACATACTTTGTAAATTCAGTAATTTTTCAGGATAAACTAATCCTACATTACAGGGTTTATTTTGTCACGGTCTGAAAAGTATTTTCCTAGAAAGATAAAGAAAAGAAATCTTTTATTTCTAAAGTCTTATATACTATGCAGGTATATGGAATTGGTGTTTTTTAGCTCGATCAAATTAGTGGTTTAAAAAAAAAAAACTGAAGAAGTCACACAGAAATGATGAGCTTAGACCTAGATGCATACAGGTCAAACGAACATAAAAAGCCATGGATCTTTTAATTACATAAGGTCTTACATCTTCAAAGTCCTAGAATTCAATTACTAGCAATTAATTTCCCACTGTTCAGACTGCAGATGTATTTCTGTCCAGTCTTCAATTCAGGCACACACATTTTATTTCCTTCAACACTGAACAATTTAAATCTCATGTAAAGATTCTATGGACTAGAACTAAACCTTCTGAAACTTGAATCTATATGATTACTTCAGTCTTTGTCTATTAAAATTATAAATAATGAAACAAAACCGTAATAATTCTAGTTTAGGAACTCATTTATTCTTCATTATCTCCCTAAAAAACTTGCCCTAAAAGATTGAACTTGCTTTATTATATAAATTAATACTGGGTGATACATCACTTTGAGTTCATGTCCGAAGATGGTAAAGTATGTCCGATGGTATAGGGATATAAAAATAGGTCATCTAATTTACATGTGTGGGCACCAAGGACCACAGAAATAATTGCTATAGTTGATAATTTCTTTGAACTTTTCCTGTTGCCAAATTAGACATATTTTAATATGGCAGCTCTTATTTTTATGCTCAGTAGATTTAAACAAATGTCACACAAAATATAGCCATTGAAGATTAGGCCTGTCTCTACCTGGAATCTGATAGAAACATGAGGTATATTACCATCTCATCAATGAAGTCTAACTCAGCCAAAATCACGTGTCTCACACAAAATTCAAATGTTTAAGGAATCATCGGCACCACAAGGAAGTATTTGTATTTTGACAACTGTTGGATGCTTAATCTTCCAACAAAATCAGGAGAACTTGTTTCTGCCTTGGTGCTCCTCCTTATAACAAAGGTTACCTCCCTTTTCCCGCTGGTGAAGTCAGAGACCTAGCAGATAAATGTGGCATCTCCCCATCACTAGCCTTACACCGTTGCATCTGCAACAAGTGCTTACTTCCCAGGGCTGTGTATCTCAAATCTTCGCTCTAGAGTTACCTGGGCTCAATCTCCATCATACTTTATTTCACGCCTGCAAAAACCATGTGACTGGTTTCTTGGCCCCTTAAACTTGAGTCCTTTAAGGACAAGTAAAGCAATACCATTTAAGTACACATCAAATCAATCGTACCGTAGGACCTCAGAAGTCTACAGACTTGCTACATTGTTTAGGAGAGATCTGAACCCAGCTGGATATCACATTGAAAAACAAAAATCCACCTGCTTATGGTGCCTTATTAAGTTCATGGGATTCACACTACTTTTTTCTGTGGTGAGGTTTTTTCCCTTTCAATCAGTATCACAAAGCCTTTATCTATTTTAGAAAGCTTTTCTATGTTACTTTAAAATTATTTTTCAGTTCCTTTCATCAGATCTCTTTAGTCTGGCTACAGTGTGTTTTGGTCTATCATTAATTGTAGTTCCCTAACAGTTTGATTCTTGTGATTTCCTATGTCATTAATTTTTTTTGAATTGTGTGTATGTAAATATATATTCTTTGTCTTCACTGGGTAGTAAAATTTTAAATTCTTCAATATTCTTGCTTGAGTACTACCAACTCACTTACTTCACTGTCTTTAGATACCTTTAATTTAAATGTTTAGTTGTACATGTTTGCTATACACGATAATAACATTCACTGTGGGGAGTTGGTACATGTACATGATACCTTAATTCTTTGTGCTTCTTGTCCTTTAATTCCTTCATTTCTAGTTCTCCTTCCTTTTCACAGAGGATCTATGTCCCTATTCATATTTTCTATCTTTTGTTTTGTTCTTTAAATTAAAATTTGGGTTTCTCCTAAAAGGAACCGTACAATATTTATGTGCGTGTATCTGATTCATCTTATTTAATACTTAACAGATGCAAGGTGCATCCAATTTCCTAGAGATGACTCAAATTTCTTCTTCTTTATGGCTAAGCAGTACTTCTATGTGTAAATATTCCACATTTTTGGCTATTCATCTGTTGATGGACATACAGGCCCTTTTAAAGATTTAATTACTATGAACTGTGCTGCTATAATGCATGTGCTGCATAATATGATATAATTAACTCTTTGGGGTCAATATCCAGGATAGCTGGGTCGAATGGAATCTCAATTTTTAGATTTTTGAGGAATCTCTGTACGTGATTTCCACAGTGTTTGTACTAGTTCACATCCCACCGACCATGGAGAAACGTTACTTTTCTCCCCTAGCTGCATCAGCATTTGTCACTGTGTCACTGACTGATAACGGCCATTCTTTCTGGAGTAAGGTGGAATTTCAATGTTTTAATTTACAATTCTCTGGTGGGCAATGATGTTGAACATGTTTTCACAAATTTACTGGCTTTTTTAGGTAAATCTTAGAATGCTTCTTAGATGACAGAGAAGAATACGGACTTTCATTTGCTTGGGTATTAATTCTTTGAAGCATGTCCTTCATGTGCCTTTTCCTAAAGTTCTCTTTCTTTTTCTCTTTTCTCCAGATTTTCTGTGTTGGCCTTTTCTTTACTGCTCATTTTTCAGTGGGGACATTTCTTGCTGAATCACAGAGTGGGGAGAGCCAAGAAGAAAAGAGTAGGTTTTAAAGTTTCTCTAGAGCACACTGCTTGAAACAGGTTCTCACCAAACTCCACCCCACTCACATTTTCTTTTCCTTTTCTGTAAGCAATTTTTAACTCTCAGTTGGTGGTGTGGCTCCCTCCTTCCCCTCTTTAAATTAGATTACTTGCTCATGGCTCCCATTTCCTCTTACACCTCCAGAACTGTTTGTGCACGGAAAGACTGAGAGGACCTTAACAATTGGCTTGGCCCCTAAATTTCTCCTTCTGCTATCCCACTGTTTGTGGGAAGATCATAAATTGATCTATCTTTTCCAAGGATAACCCCTTCTCTGCAACAGAACCTCAATAAGCTTAGCTCTCTCTTCTAAGCAGGAGCCAACAAGCCACCGAATAGCCTTTCAGGACAATGACACTCAAGGCAGGTATTTAGAGACCTCTTCCCAACCCAATGACTTTCTTACAACTATATGCATTCATCACTAGTTCTAACGGGATCCTACAAAGTTTTGTTTGACTGGTTGTTCTTTATTACTCATTTTTAAGGTCGGTTTGTTTGTTTCAGAGAAAGGGAATAACCCACCACTCCTAGACTGTATAGGAGTAGATTCTGTTGCCACAGCACAATTAGCCGAAGTTAGATTTTAAAATGACCTAGTTAACTTGGTCAAGTAGATAACCTAGATAAAATAGTCTGTTTTGCTTATAACTCTTTTTTAGCAATTCATACTAATCAAAAGATCTTTTTTACTTTGTGCTATATAGAAGGTCTGGAAATTAAACTCCATTCACATAGACTAAAGGAGTTCCATACTTCTGTATGCTAATACTGTATGAAGAGAACACACATCATTCACAGCACCAAGATGGGACTGTAGCCTTATTTCTTTATTCCAGTCTGTGTTCTGTATCCTTCCTAGGCCTTCACTGTCTACAATACGTGAATCCCTGTGCCTCTCTCATTACCTGGAACAGGAGATTGGCATCAAACTATTCCCATAGTCAGTAATTAAAACAAGAGACAGAATTTAATGAGAATTTCTTCTGCTATATTTTCAGTCTCCAAATATATAGAATAGTTTAAATCCCTATTCTTTAAATAGCAAATTATGCAAATTAGATATTAGGAGTTGATTTTCAATATACAGTTTTAAAGATTTTTAAGTACAACCTGTCCATGTAAAAATACAAGAAACAAAGCCAAGTACTAATCTTAAATACCACTCCTAATTAGAATGAGACCAAAGATAGAAACACGGAATAATACGTGAGAAAATAATACACCATAGGCACACAGCACTTTGTGACATGTAGTACTTTATATCTGTAAATACAGAAGAATGTGATGTCACTTGGGAGGGTTACTGAGGATCAAAGGAGCATAATGTCACATTTTAAATCTTGAGGTCACTTGCTTCTTTGATAGTGTAAGTTTCAAGGCCTGTAAAAGTTAACTTTTGTCCTTTGGTGTAGAAGAAAGTGCAAGACTAACCATGGCTGAAGGACAAGGGCTAGAACTTATAGACTTTTGAATTGAAAGCAGTCAAGAATCATGACTGAATTCATAGTATCCTAGGACTATTTACTTTTCTCACGTAAGCCCAGAAGGTAACCATAGGGCAACAGTTTAAAAAATTGCTGTTCTGGGCACAGTGACACATGCTTGTCATCCCAGCAATCTGAGGGACTAAGGCAGGAGGATGACAGTTCGAGCCCAGTCCTAGCAGCTTAGTGAGATCCTGTGTAGGCAGGTAGGCAGACAGACAGACGAAGGCCTTGGTATGTACAGCTCAGTGCAAAGGCATTGAGTTCTATCTTCAGTACCAGAAAAAAAATTATTTTCTGTGCAGCCTTATTTTTTTTAATAAGCAGCATCTTAATTTTTTGTTGCCTTCATTTTTCAGTTATCCAGTTTCTTATAAAATGATGCTTCATTTGCTTCTAAACCATAGATAAAGTAATTAAAATCTCATCAGCTACAGGATACTATTATATATTCAGAACTTCAGAAATGTCTTCCTTGGCTAATAAGAATCATGTTTTAGAGCCAATATTAAGCTACTTATTATTGTTATCCACATAACTGACTTTTTAACTTTATAAAACATTTTAATCGTCACACAAAAAGTCATTCTTATAAAAATGTATGACAAGCACATACCATATGTTAACATATAATTTTTTCATGCTGTTTCTCTTCCAAATTAATTTGGCATAAATATTTGTTAAACAGTCTAGGAATTTCGAGAGAAAAATGAAATCACAGTAAGATGTACTCTAAAAATAGCCTGAAGTGAGGATTAATATTAAATTCAGAGCTCTTTGACTATGTCATGATTTTGAAATAAAGCAGAACTTTTCAACTTGCTTTTCCAGACATTTTAACCATGTGGTGTATTTCATTTTGCTCCCGTTACCATTAAATTAATCCATTAGATTTTAATGGACTTGGAATCCAAAACTTTTCTTTGCTGGATAAACAAAATCAAATCAGTAAGCACTCAGACATGACTAAATCCTGAAGGACATTCAGAAAATTTGATAATAATTTTAGATAATTTTTAGAAAATTTTAAATAATTATGTTCCAAAAAGCCAGGCCTCTTTGACAAAATATCAAAGTAAGAAAGCAGAAGTATAAATAAAGATGGGGCGGGTCAGTAATTTGGGATGTTTTGGTTGAAGTTAAATCCTTTTCTCAATCTCAATTGTTTTTTTCTTCAAAAAAATGGGTTTGAAAGTATTCCTATCTTAATCCTATTTCTGAGCCTCTAGGTCTGCCTCAGAGGCACTAAGGAATGGAAGCATCTCTTCCCTCAAGGCGTTTACACATTAGCTGAGGGAGAACAAACCCAAACAAAACAAAAACCATAAAAAATGAATATATTAGAAGGAAAACATCCAAGAGAATACAGAAAAAATATTCTAGTAAATCTAGAATTCTAGTAAAGTCTAGAAGATTTACATAGTAGGATATTTTACTTTTAATAGTAATATATGTAAATGATATAAGTTGCATGGTATTCATCAATCTGGAACATCTATAAGAAGGGTAAATACTATATAGAATATAACTTACAATAAATTGTTGCATCATTCAGATGAGTTCCATAATCAGAAGTAGTACTCATGTAAAAAAACAAAATTTTACTACCCAGAGTAAACAACATACAAAACTATTTACCCAATGTTCACTACTAGATAAGGTCTAATCTGTAACAGTTCCCTAAAAAACAATGTTAAGTCTACAAGTGACATAGCTTTTGTACGAGATGAAATAAGAAGCTTCTAACCTGCTGAGTTACATGGTCATATGAGTATAATGTCATCATCTGCTATAGTTCTGATTTTAAAATAATATGCAGACCTGCTATTCAATTTAAACATAGAATTATTTTACATACAGGCAGAGAATCCCTTAACTGAAATCCTTAAGACCCAAAGTATTCAGATAGCAGATTTTTTTCAGAATCAGGCATATTTTTATTTATAAATGAGATATCTCGGTGACGAGACCAACACATAAACACAAAATGCATTTATTCTTTACACACACCTTATACACTGAGCCTGAAGGCAACGAGCATGCAAAGTTTTAATGATTTTGTGCATTTTGAATGTGACCTGTCACATGAAGTCGGGTGTGGAATATTTCACTCGTGATACTATTATCAGTTCTCAAAAAGCCTTTGTTTGGGGGGTATTTTGGATTTCGGATTAAAGGATAATCCTTTCACAAAACTATGAAGCTAAAAAAAAAATCTTGGGAGGCCACTGTCAGGGATTAATTTACCAAATTATCAATGCACTGGCACGATTATGCAGTAAACTAAATGTGCACCTGCACTCCCCAAAGAGCTCTGACTTACAAGCGGGGGATGCCAGTCTGCTTTGTAAAGTATGTGGGTGGGCGGGCACAGGCTTCTGACGCTGTTACTAACATCAGTGGGGAAGGATTCAGATCTAATTTTGGAATCTTGTCTTCTGATTTGTGTAAAAGGTTTTAAGAAGTATTACTAAATTTTCCTCAGTTTCTAAAAATCTCTCTTCTCCATGAGCATTAAAATTGAAACACAGTTATTTATTAGGAGCTTAAAGAAAAAAAAAATTAAGCCATCTCTGGCCAGGCTGGTTAACAGGGCCTTTCTGAGAAACAGGTATTAAATCCAAGGTTTCCACGCCCAATGCCAGGTTCTCCAGGGCAGTCAAGGAGAGCAGTGTGGGCTCGCCGGGGCACACAAGTGGACAGGTGACTCACCTTGGCAGGCTCCGGTGCGGATGTTGGGGATGAAGCCCCGCCGGCAGGGCTGCGGTTGGGCTGGACACATCTCACAGGGATGGCCCCACGCCCGGCCGATGGTGGCACAGCACAGAGTCTTGGTGCAGACAATGCCTGTCAGCTGCCCCTGGCACATCTGCTTGTTGACCTGAGTGAAGCAGGGGCCTGTCCTGTAATCTGAAAGGTGAGAGGAGAGGTTTTATGATCACAGACCAATCTCGCAGCAGTGCCTCCAAGTGCACGAAACAGAGTATTTATTCTGAGCAAAGCATCTAAAGACAAAAGGCCAGAGTTTCATCTTGAAAACCAGTAATTTTCCAAACAAGAGACAACGGTGGGGTAAAGTGAGAGTTTTTCCAGGACATCTCTCCACCACGCGTCACTCCAAGCCCTCGCCGCTTGTTAACATGCTCTAGCCCTCTTCCTTCTATAATTAACTTGGGTGAACCTTTTTCATGATCACTAAATATATTTTTAAATAAAACTGAGTGATGGACAAAACAGTTTTAATTGAGTTCAGTTGCTGCCGTTTTTACAGACCTAAAAAAATCAGAAAAATGTCCATTTCTGGACGACTGATCAACTGAACAATTCTCCTTGCCTCTAGATGTGAAACAGAAATATGCAAGAAAAGTTATTTTCTTTTTTATAAAAATTACAGGTTTGGCTTCATAATTCCTGGGAATACCAGATGCCACTCAGGTTTTCCTGATGAGCCTGGACAGGAGTGACAAATTTTATATCAAGAAGGCTAGGAGAGGTTGGATCTAGATTTTTGTAAGAACAAAACCCTTGCATTTACAGTACGAGTCAATAATGTTGAGTTGCTGCTTCTGAAAAACTGTTACTAGGAAAGGTCAAAGCTGGACAATAACTTAACATTTGAAATGTTAAACTAGGAAGATTCACATAGTATATCATGCCGCTGTCTGACAAAGCACAACTTAAAGCCACATAAAACGTTTTATCTATCAATGCAAAGTAAGGCTTTCTCACATGGAGGAAAAGAATATTTTGAAAGTTCAATGAAAAGAAACAAATCTAGAATAGGTAACTTTTTTGGCAAGCTGGTTTAATGTTCTTTTACTGTACAGCTGAACTTCATCAAAAATAGTTCATTTTAATCCCCTGCATAAGAACAACAGATGTGCTGGCTGCAGATCATTTTTTTGGAAAGCACAGTCTTTGGCACACATGTGAAGATGTGTCAAAACTTCATAAATACGAACACTTCCCATGCCACAAATTGCTGGGTCATAAATTTTTGAAATCTCCCATTACCTTTAGACAATCCATATTTGGTCATTTTAAATAAATATTAGAATCACAATTATAAATGTTATTAAGTCCCAAACATGAGAGGGAAGGATCCCCCCCCCACAGAGAGAATTTTTTTAAAGTTTAGATTCATACACAACTATCTATGCTCACATTCTGGGCCCCTTAAGGTTTCCAGAGAGGAGCCAAATATCCTCCCTCTAACCCTACTCATGTAAATCAACCTGCAGAGCCATTCTTTGTCTAACTACAACTCCTTCTTAAAATGACACTCGTGTAGGACAGGCTGTGAAGGGGACTCTGTGGACAGAGACAGCTGTTTGTCCTCTGCAAGTAACCTTTCTTGTTGAGGGCATTCACTAGGGCAACCTTAGACTCTCCTTCCTCAGAATAAGGTTTACCATTTCAAATGTTTGTTTACATTTTTTTCTTCACATACTGTGCTGAACCTATTGTCTTGTATGATGACATTTTGATTTTTGGTTGGCAGCTGGTTATTTTAAAGTGTGAATTTTAAATCTTACCTGTTGGTTCAAGAATTACTAACAGGTAAAATAAGAACTGATACTAAATCCTGAAATGTAGATTTACTGATAAGATATCTTGTTCTACTGAACGAGATATCTTGTTCTAAATTCTACTTGTAGTTTAATTAAAGAGTCCTAAAAACACATTAACTAATTGTCATTGGCCTCACATTCTCTTCACTGAAGTTTCACTTGGAACAAAACTGTTCTGTATGCTGTGTTCACCATTCACAGTCAGATGTGCCAGCAAAACACAGAAAGAAAGAGCTGCTTCTGTATGGCGTGGCTCATGGAGCTGGCGGATTGGAAATGGGTATTTTTCACATTATGAGATCACCAAGAACACTGTTAAAATTGGCCCCCTGTAAAATACAAATATGGCTCTTTTGATTTTGTCACATATGGAAAAAATACACAATGTCAAGGGAATCTGGGGCAATGTTAGCATATTTAAGACTTACGCACAATGGACTCTGAGACAGGAAGAGAAAAGAGGAAGAAACGATAAACTGAAAAGTGGAAGAGAGTGGCAAGACTGATGAACTGTGCGTCCCCACAAGACACTACAAAGGATGGGGCAGTAGACACAGGAGACAGCAACACGTTCCCTGCACAGGTGGCTGTAATGTCACTTATACTGCCACCAAGAGAATGCAGTTCCAGAGTATGGCTACATAGTGTACAGTGCACAACTTAGGGAGCTTTCAGATATCTACCATAGAGCACAGTAAATGCCAAATTACACTTCAACACTTTTAAAGTTGTGCGATGGGACCGCCTTGTTAGAGATGTGATATTTTGTAACCACGAGTCAGACAATGCCATGATAAGTCCAATGTATTTCGTAAAGAAAAGACTTGCTTGATTCTAAAAAGTATAAGAAAAATGTGAGTTCTTTTCATCAGATGTAAGCAAGCAGGTATTTCCATTTTTTAGGAACCAAAAAATGAAAAACACAATCAAGTAATTATCTTGTGTGGGAGCTGCAGAAATAAATATACACAATGAAAAAGGAAGGGTGAAGGGGTGAAGGGAGGGCAGGGGAATGGGAAAACAAATAAGAACCAAGACACATCATGTAAAGGTACAAGATCCCAATGATGAATGTGACTGTATTGTTTACATTAAATGCACCAATAGGGGTCTAGTTTTAATCTTGGGCAAGTTGAAAGTCAGTTTTTCCAACACCATTTATTAAAGAGGCTGTCTCTCCTCCAGTGGGGATGGTTGGCTTCTTTGTCAAGGATGAGGTAGCTGAGTGTGTCTGGTGTTGTTTCTGCATCTTCTAATCTATTCCACTGATCCTCATGTCTGTCTCTGCTGGGTATCTTTCCAAAAGAAGTAAAAGTGATATATGTGCACCCATGTTTATAGCAGCAGTTTGTAATAGGTAAAACTTGGAAACAACCCAAATGCCCATCAACAGGAGACTGGATAAAGAAGATGTGGTTTTTCTATTAAGTGGAGCACTACTCATCTATGAAGAATGACAAACCAGAATCATTCATAGCTAAATGGGTGCACATTGAGGCTACATTCTTAAGTGAAATAAATAGGACACACGAGTAAATACCGAACAGTTTCTCTGGTATGAAAAGCTAAAAGTGTAAATAAAGTTCAAATGGTACAATTGTGAGGGTGAAATAGGAAGTAAAGGGCTAAAGAGGAGGTGGGAAGGGGAGCAGAAAGGAAATAAGGGAAAGGAAAAAATGTGAAAAAAATGAAAAAATGGAAACAAAGTCTTTGTAACTAGGGAAGGATGAAGAGGGTGAAGGGAGGGCAGCAGAATGGGGAAAAAGCAAGAACCGAGATCTGTCATGTAAAGGTGCAAGATCCCAGTGATAAACGTAACTGTACTGTTTGCTTTAAATGGACCAATAAACTCAGTGGGAAAAGAAGAAAAACGATAATACGTATGACTTCAGTGTATGGATCCAGGCTAACAGGACATCTGTGCATAACAGATCTTTCGACACAGTGATTACAAATGAAGTTCTGTGCATCCCCACTGTAATTACAACTGTAAGTCTAGTCGGTGTGCCAGCTGACACAGAAAACAGATGTAAACAAACTGAAGAGAAGGCAGTCCTGAAAACTGGACAGGTCGGTCAGAAAGCTTCCATAAGAATGTCCTTCCTTTCATGAGATTTGTCCAGGATGTCTGCGGCTCTAGGCTTCGTGCTGCATGTAACTTCTAGAATTAAAATAGCTCAGATAGCTGGGGCATGGTCTTCCCCTACAGATTAGCAACTTTCAATCTCCAGAAATTGTAGCATTAACTAAAGAAATGTTTTAGAGACTTACGGTCACTGAATTAATGTCTTTTTTTTTAAAGAATCTACAAACATTACACACATATAATGTTTAACAGCATTTTGTCCATTCTGTGACAGTGCCTTTTAATCACAAGTTAAAGTAAATAATTAAACAACAGCTTTAGAAAAGTGATTCATTTATTTTTATTGGTACCTGCTTGCAGAACATCATAATTACATTCACTGTGAGGAGTTGGTACATACACCAATTAAGACCATGTCAATTCTTTTTTATCCCCACTTCCCTCCCTTCCTGCTCCCCACTATCTCTTGGTCTTTTGCTTTTGCAAAAGTGCTAGCTCCCTGATTTCTATTATTTTTTATTTCTCTCTCTCTTTTTTTTTTTTGTTTGTTTTTTGGAGACAGGGTCTCACTATGTATTGAGACTGACCTGGAACTCACTATGTAGCCCAGACTGGTCTGGAACTCTCAGCGATCCTCCTGCCTCAGCCTCCTAAGTGCTGGGATTTTTAATTTTTCTCTTTAATTGATTTATACTTTGGGTCTCTCATGCAATATTTAGGCTCGCTTGTCTGATTTATTTCTCTTACTCTTCTGGTCTCAAGATGTATCGACTTTCTTACAAATGAATCACATTCATCCTCTTTGCAGCAGAACAGTATTGCACTGTATGTGAATACCACTTTCTCTTTCCTTTAATTTGCTTTTCACTCTTTTTCTCATATGAGAGAAAAACCACACAGTATTTAAACTTTGTGTCTGACTTACTCCACTTATTATTGTTTTCAAGGTGCATACATTTTTCCTACAAATGTCCATCCTTCTTTACAGCACAGTAGTGCATGATTATTTATAAATAACTAATATTTTTGTCCATTCATCTGTTGATGGACATATAGGCTGTTTCTAAGATTTGAAAACATCATGAATGGTGTTGTTACAAACATTTGTCTGCACGTATTACTGTAATATGATGCCTTTAACTCCTTCGGGAAGAGGTCGAATGGCAAATAGCTGGGTCAAATAAAATTTCTATTTTTATTTGTTTTAAGAATTGCCATACTGACTTTCACAATGGTTATACTATTTTACATTCTCATCAAAAACAGAATAGCGATTTTTAAAAGTTAAAATGTCACTCTGTATATACAGTATAATTTAAGTGAATTTCAGGTTTTCACACATTTACAAAGTTGAGTATTTACACGTGTAGTTTTAAACTTATTAATTCATGAGCATTTCTGAGTAGTTGTAAAGGTAACAACTAAAGTATTTAATAAGACGCCAAATATATTTGACATATGAAACATCTGAAATGTATGGAGGTGTTTTGTAAACTAAGATTGGAAATATAACCCAGTATTAATCAAAAGCCCCCTAGAGTGCCTACTAAAAAATCTGCTAAGACTTATCTGTATGCTCATGTTCACAGCAGCATAATTTTCAGTAGTGAGACAGTGGGAGTGACACAAAGGTCTGTGGAAAGGCGAACAGACACACAAGCCATGGTAAATGTATGCAGTGCGATATTTATTATTCAGCCTCAGAAAGAAAAGGAATTCACAATGTGAATGAATCTTGTGGACAGTATCTTAGGTAAAATAAACCAGCTACAAGTGGACAATGCTGATGAATCCACTTTTTTGTTACCTGGAATAATGAGATGTTTTATAACAGGCATAAATACTATTTGCCAGGAGCAGTGGGAGTTACTCTGTAATTGGCGGAGAGATTTCAGGTGGTAGCAGTGGTTACTCAATGTGAATTACTTTATGCTCCTAAACTAAAAAATGCTGGCAAATTCATATGACATGTAAGTATATATAGATGCAATTATAAAGTTATTCATTAAAGAAAATACAACTCTCAAGGAACAAGTAGTTTTAAAATTATTTTTGAATAGAGCAAACCTGAATTATTAAAACCACAGCAAACTCTGGATCTTTTTCATACACGGGGCAATAAAACATCCACACACAGCTCTGACCTCTCCCCTTAAGGCAGATATGCACGTTGTTTGTGATTTATTGTAAATAAATAAACAGTGTTGCTGAGTGGGCATTCTTGAACATACTTTGACTCCATACTTTGGCAAGCTAAATTCCTAGAAAAGCAATGGTCAGCTCAATTATGCAACTTTAAAAATGTGAAGAATTAGTTTCTAAGTAGGTGGTACCACTTTATACTTTCATCAGTGGCACCAAAGGGAATCAGTTTCCCCACATCACCTCTAATAGGGAATAGATCCAAATAATTGAATGTTCATTCTTTTAATGGTTGAAAAATGGTATTCCACTGTTAAATTAACAGCAACTCACTGTCCACTTTCAATTTCAATTTCTTGAAAATTAAGGTAGTAAAATTAACTCTGTGGCAGGGAGTGTCCCTTTCTATAAGCTCTATCCTTTTATCCTAAATGCTGAAAGTACTTTACCATTTTCATAAATGAAGCAATGGCAGGTCAGAAATTAAGAAAGATATGCAGAGAATGAAAGCACCATGAAACGATGAGATGGACATTCCACTCTGAGAACTGTCTCACTGCACAACACGCGGCCACATTTACCCACAGTGTTCACCGAACCGGACACTGATGTTGGTAACTGGCTCCCCTAACAGACCAAACCCTAACAGCTGTAAATCTGTTACAACCCACAGATTCCTCTCCTAGTCTCCAAATATAATTTCTTAACTCCTGATGAACAAGTCTAGTTTTGCTTTCCTTCTGTTTTCTCCCAAAGACGATTCTCTGTGGCCCGTTACATGAGGGAGAAGAGATCTCTCTGTGCAGCAAAACATTAAAGACTCGCTTCTGCAAACAGATGGGTAATTCTATTAATTACCAGAGGTGGGTTACATTTTATTTCCAACATAATACTTTTTTAATACTTCAGTGGAATATAGACTTGGCTATTACTGACATCAAAGGGAGCTTTTAAGAATGAAGAAGCTGGAAGGATAATTAGGTGCTGGCCAATGAGGGGAACAAAATTCTGTCTCTGATGTCACGTTTCATAAAGATGAAGGCCATCAAAGATGTGGTCTAAAATTCATGGTCTGTGTACTTGAACCGCACTCTGAAGTGCAAAACCAATTAGCTTGCTTTAAGCACAGGAACAAAACAATCCTTAAGATTAAAAACGAAGCAAGATCATTTAAGTAGAAGGATACCGTCACGTTTGAAAAAGAAAGTTAAAGAGACAGAAATATTTTGACATGAGTTAAGGGGGCCAGAGTTGTAAATGATTAACATAAATGTGGTTCATATGCAAATCAACAAATTATCAAAGTTTATGGTATCTAAGAAAGTCTACAGTACAGTTAAGTAGACCTAAATGGATTTCAGGAAGCAGTAATATGTGCTCACAAAACAACCTATCCATTATCAAGGCCAGAAACAGGAATGCAAACAAGCTACTTGAACCTCGTCTTTAATTTCATTTTACTTAAAATCTTCTATATCACTGATACAAGCACAAACAACAACAACAACAAAAAAATCACAAGGTTGGATTATGGTGACTATGAACAAAATCTGCTGAATCTGATGGACTATTTTCTTATTAAATTCAGCTTTGCCCAAATCAACGCTTTCTGGGTGATGTGAGCAGCCAAGTATGTGGTCAGCGCCACCCTTGCAGACCACAACTTCCCCAGGAAGCTGATGAGCTGTGGCAAGAACACCAAGACCCTGCCAGGACTCCAGCGTAACATCTCAGGAGAGGAGGCCAGATTCTCCCCAGGAAAACAAGTGCCATGTGATTCATACGTGGGGTTTTCATCATTTGGGAAATCTAGGGAAAAGCTGGTGAGCAAGGAAGATCTTTAGGAATGTATCGCAGTAACTAGCAGCAGAGCAGCGGGCAGTCAGCTAATCCTGCCGGCGTCGATGGCTGAACACTGCTGAAATAAATCATCCCTGGCCCTGTGATGGGAACCTTATGCAGTGGGATCAAAATATACAGTGAACGTTTACAGTTGAAAAATTTATTGCATGAAAAAAATACTGCCATTAATCTTTCTTATAATATCTCCCTCACTTCCAATACATTTATCACATTGTTACTGCCACTTTAAACAATTCTGGAAAGTCCTTTTTCCAGGCTTTTGCAGGTAAACTGAAAAATACAGTGACTGCTGCTGCTGAGTGCCATCCAACAAAGAGGCAGGCTCCTAAAAATGAAAGAGTGTCTCTCCTCATCTATCTTATTCTGGCATGGTGTGATTTCTGGCTCTTCTCCAAAGCCATAATGACCAAGAGAGGTAAACATTTTAAATCAACTCAATATACTGAGACAACTACAGACAGCACTGGAACTAAAGACATTCATCAAACTCGACTTCCAGAACTTCTTCAGAAGGTGGCAAAAATGATGGGGAAAATGGGCTCAAAGTGAGGGGAAGTATTCTGAGGAGATTAACAATAACGTGTTTTACTGTAGTGAATTTCTAATGTGTAAACATCGACTGTATTTTTTGATCATTCCTCCTATACTTGGGCTTATGGGAGAACACCAGGAGAGGTCAAAAGCAAAGAGATCCACCTGCAATATTTTAGTGAAAATGCCACAGTACTGCAATAACAACTGAATAAAACAAAAACAGCCTGGCAGATCTGTAATCACCAGAAAAACACTTACAGCCTGACTCGTATTGGCTCTGAGGAAATTCACCTCATATGAGACAAACAAAAAGCAAAAGACTACAGTCTTTTTTTGGTTCAAGATTGGGGTTCAATCTTCAAACTCTACACCTGTGTGTTATTTATTTCGTTTAAGAGTGCGTCCTCAATGTGCATCCATTTTCCTATGAATGACTCAGTTTCTCTTTCTTTATGGCTGAGTAGTACTCCATTTTATAGAATATCCAAATTTTTATCCAGTCTCCATTTGATGGGCAATTGGGCTCTTTTCAAGTTTTAGCTATTACAAGTTGTGCCACTATAAACATGGGTGAGCACAAAGATTATTTCTCTGAGGTATGGTTCTTTTAATTCTTTTGGAAAGTACCCAGCAGAGGGATATCTGGGTCAAATAGCACCTCCAATCGTTTCTCTGGTGTGAAAAACTAAAAGTGTAAATAAGGTTCAAATTTATAATTGATAATGTGAACTAGGAAGAAAATGGCTAATGGAGTAGGAGAAATGGAAAGTAAGGGAAAGGAAAGAAGGGAAAACAAAAAATATGAGACAAGGAGAAAATGGAAACAAAGTCTTTGTAAATAGGGAAGGGTGGAGGGGGTAAAGGGAGGGCAGTGATATGGGGTAAAAATAAGAACCAAGATCTACCATGCAAAGTTACAAGATGAACTTGATGATGAATGTAACTACTGTATACCGAAAAATTACCAATAAACAATGAAAAAAAATCTTCAGACTCTAGGCTAGGTGTGTAGCTCATGGACGGAGCGCTTACCTAACATGCAGGAGGCCCTGGGCTCCCGCCCAGCACCACCAGAAATAGTCAATATTCAGTCTCAAAAAGAACAGAAACGGGGGAAAGGAATGGTCACGACTTCAAGTTAATTTAACTGTTTGGAAGGATCAGATGCAAGAAAAAGGCACAATATTGGGGAAAAAAAAAACCTTAAGAAATGAACACCAACAGTAACAGATGAGACTTGCATACATAAAGCCTAGAACCTGGGATGTAAATAATACGAATCCCCAAACAAATGTAAAGACACAAATAGAAAAATAATAAACGAATGACAGAAAACATTTCTAAGTTGAAATAAAAAATCGTTTTACATCTTCAGGTTTTTAGGTAATGTGGCTGATGAAAAGAAAAGAAACATTGTATGCTCTTTTTAAAAAGAAATGTTTTAGCTGTAGACTCTAACTATGGCATGAAATGGACTATTTCAGGAAAAGAGATATTAGCAGCTGTAAAAGTTCACACTGATGTGGTTTATTATCAGGTTCAGCTGTGTGGACCAAAATGCTACGCACTAAGCCGCATGTGGCTTTTTCAGTTTAAACTTAAAATTCACATTACGTAACATAAACATTCAGTTCCTCAGTCACACCAGCCACATATCAAGTTTTCAGAAGCCGCATGGTGGTTAGTGGCTACTGTAATGGACAGCGCAAAGATTATTGCTATCATCCCAGAAAGTTGGATAGACGTACACTGGAGTAGCTATGTCCCAGCACCCAGAGCAAGGGAGAATAAAATGACAGTCCCTTCAGGGGTTGTTTGAAACTAGGTGAGCTCAGACGAAAGTGTAACGAAAATCAAAGACAATCTAGACTTAAATGTTAGTTACATGAAAAAACAACTCTAGAAAGTTTTTCTGGAATGTTTTGTTTTACTGTTATTATTTTTATCCTTGAAAATGCACGTGTGTATCCACCAACCGTGAAATCTATACAGTGCTCTGTAACTATAATTTTGCTTAATCTGTACAATAGCCTTATTGGGTTGGCATGAATAGGTTTCCTTTACTGATGATGACAGTAGGGTTACGTAGGTTAAATAAGATTGCCCAAATCCACAAAAATTGTTCATAAGTGGGCCGGGGATTTAGCTCAGTAGTTTCATCGTTTGCCTTGCCTACACGAGGTCTGGAGTTCTAGCCCCAGTACAAAAAAAAAAAAAAAAATCTTCACAAGTGAGGTAAATTTAAATGACAATTGTATGTGGCACCAAAATCCATGCTATTAATCCTCACACTGTTACCTCCCAGTAGCACCAATCACAACGGAAAGGTAGTGCTATGTTTGATCAATCATCCTTGATCTGAATAAAATCTATATTCACTTGTTCGCTTGTTTTGAAACTGCCTACAATTTTTCTTCTATTTGCAAATTAGCTTGTTTTAGTAAATGCTTCCTGTGGTACTCTGATGTCTCTGGAAGGTCAACATGTCTCAGATTGCTGAGCACAAGTCTGATGTAGACTTTCGAGTACTGTCAGTGTGCGGATCCTTTTTAGCTAATGAAATTCTCTCCATGGCTGCCCCAAGTCCAAGCTACTTCCAATCTCACCAGTACATTAGCTTTTGATCTCCGAGTCGGATGAATACAAGTAAATGTTGCTTCGGTACCAACAGAGGTTGCAGTAGTAAAGCTAGACACCCTGTCTACAAAGTCAACTTCATTGCTCAGTGAACTTCTAACTTCATCTTTAGTGTTAAGTAGGGGCCAAGCTTTGAGGCCTGCTTTCTAAAAGTCATATAACTCATCCTGCAGAAGGCACAGAAGAGCATTTTGAGACCTCCAAAGGGCTGTTTAAGTTTCAATTATTTTCAATAATTTTTAAAGATGGAACACCCTCAGAAATTATGAGAACTTTTCATGTGATTAACAATAAGGAAATAAAGCCCAGAAAGTTTCAGCAGCTGGCTGCCAAGTCAAAAGATTTGAGTACAATAGCGTAGGGCTCTTGACTCATTTTCCTGTAACTGTAAATCTACAACTGATGAACTCCTGGCTATCAACAGCCTTTCAGGACAAGATATGTCTTCTAAGTTGAAGTCCAGAAATATGGTCTAGCTCAGTATTTCCCAAAATATGATTAATGGAATTCCAAAGACTATTGGAAGTGTTATGTCCAAAAAGGATCCTATAGCAAAATAAATTAGAAAATATATCAGAATTGAACAAAAAAGGAGTTTTTGGGGAAGGGGTGTATGTGAAGTTCCCTAACTTCCAGGAGACCTGAAGGCACTCATGTAGGCTATTAGCTGCCAAGAGAAGGCCCTAACAGCCAGTCTTTCAATTTAAAATTTATTTGCTCATACACTGTTTTTATTCAATAGCATTCCTGAATACTAGTGTGGGATGAAACGCACTTTGGCAAACACTTATTTAACTTTATCAGCGTATGAGTCCCTTGTATCCTCAGGTGTGGCTGTCTCAAATACATCAGATGAGATGAGACCTTTTGTGCAGTCAGCTTCCCGCCCTGTGACATCACCGCCATCATAAATATGGTAGCGAACATCAGGGCTCTGCAACGTCGTAACCTGCGCTCAAACACAGCGATGCTCACACTATGCCCCGGATTGTTTGTAAGACTGAAAACATTTCCAAGGGCTCACAGTGCACACGTGTTTCGGTTTCTACACATGGTTCTTCTATATATCAAACGTCACATCTATTCATCCAGGGCCTACAATCTCAGAATCTGTAAGTGACAATGGAAAGCCGATGGTCCCATATTGCTGGGCAGGACTTTGTGAGCCGCACAGGACCTAGGGGCATGAATATAGATAAATGCACAAGTGAATATGTGTATATAGTAATACTGTGTCTTTACTGTAAATGCTCTCCTTACCAGACTATGAAACAGGTACCAGGATCCTGCCTGTTTCAGAGATGAGTAAACTCAGGCACAGTGAAATCAGCTTATTCACCCAAGGTTACAAATAAAAAGTGGCTGAACCAGAAACGATTCAGTTACTCAGTTTCCTCACATTTCTTCATAAAGCTAAAAGTAGTAAGGTGAGGATTCTATCGTTATTCCGTGTGGCACTGAGATTTTCAGGCAGCTCATTTATTTGGGACTCTCAAAGGGAAAAGGTTTTCATTTTGCGGCTCTGTAGAGAGCTCGAAGGAGTGGGGAGAGCAGAGTGCAGCCAGGCAGTGCTAGCTTTGCCAACCACTCTCCTGAGGGTCTTCAGTAAAGATCTTTCTTTTAAACTCAATGTCCTCATTGTAAAGTAAGTCCTGTAAAATAAGAGAATTTTACCCATGTCATATGTGTGGACATGCACATTATGAGACCAAAACTTCCAAGCGCTAAGCTATAATAAAGTATCAACACCTGGGAACTGTTCTTACTGCGGCCATTAATACACTGACACTGCAGACCCCTCTAGTTTACAAAACACTTTTCTATGGTTTATTTCATTATGCCTTCACAGTGCCAGTGCACGATAAAGTATGAAGGAGGCAGAAAAGTCTATGTAAACCTCCCTATGGCTTTGATCCTCATAACTATATATGGATAAAATTTTTTTGGATGTGAAAGCTGAAAGAAACCACTTGAATGGATAGCAGGATCCTTCCAAGAAATAATATACTTCCTTGCAGAGTTATTTTCTCTATTCAAGCTCCCGCTCTCCCAAAGATCTGCTTGGAATCAAAGCCAGGTTTCACAGCCTGAAAATTAATACTGTGCAGCCAGAAATAAATTATTTTGCAAAGAGAAATACCAGACCCATATAATTTTTATTGAGGGGGAAAAAACTCCCTTTTTGCTTTACCAGAAGATACAATGGACAAATATAAAAGCATGGCATTTATCTATCTCTATGGTCTGTCAAAGACAGCATCCATTTGGATTCCTGAGACAGTCTTTATTTAGCTCTAACTTGGCAACAAAAATGCGGCTGTCCATTTCTGATTATCCACGATGTTATTTGGTTTTCAGATGATCTACCTGCAGCCTCTACGTCTTTGCCAGGTACAAATGACTTGTACCTCTGTGAGCAGATTCTGGGTACAGAAGACAGTGAGGCTGCCAGCATCTGAGCTTATGGGAGAGGCTCTGACTGGCGATGCACATCAAAGGAAACTCCACTTGGATGGTCACAGGTTTCCAAACTGCATTAGCATTCCAGATACACAGAAACATCCTGATACTCATCCCGAATTTCTAATTAGATATTTGCTAATGAGTACACCTTGTGTGTGTATTATGTGTCTGTTAACTCTGAAAACTTATATATATATATATATATACACATATATATATATATATACACATATATAGCATATATATATGCTAAAACTATGATGACGGTTTACATGAAAATTTTATCAAAGTAAAATACACATAGCTATTAATCTCTCTCAAAGTATTCTCCCCTTACTGTGAACATACTCACCCCATTATGCATGCCACTTTCTGAAGCAGTTTTGTAAGTCTGTCACGGAGTGTCTCTGGTTGAGCCAATTCGATACATTTACCTTTTGTGGTCATTCTGACTTTGGAAGAGTGGTACAGGGACAGATCCAGTCAAAAGGACGAATGAGGACAGACCGCAGTGCTTCTCCAGGGTGGCCTTTCCGTAGAATGCCACCCACTAAGCAGCAGGCTTCACTGGATTTTTTTCTTTTTATATCACACCTTACAAAGACCAGAAAGAAGACTTCCAGAACTGCTTCAGAAAGTGGCAAGAACCTGGGATGGGTGTGTTCGAAGTGACGGAGGATATTCTGAGGGAATGACGGCAACACGCTTTTCTGTGTAACTACATTTTAAAATTTAAACTATATATACTTTTATCAGCACTGCTCTGACCTGCAATAATACATTCTGTCCTTAACTAGTAAAAGGAAGCTAAACTTGAAATTTTCTACTGGAAAAAAAAATACCTTCCTTGAATTCCTACAAGTACACTCATGCATACCTTATCATCATTTTTGCTATATAAGTGTTGTGCCTATCAGGTTTCTACCCACTGAGCCAATTGCTCCAACCCCTAGGTAACTAGAGACAGCTTATCTTAGTGTACAGACAGGAAGCAGTAAATCCTATAGGGTGGGTTTCCGTTAATAACCAAATATTCTAGGGGCAAACTCAAATGTTATTCACTCAAAAGGCTCTTTTAATTTCTGCAGCATTTGAATAGTTGAGATCCATAAGGACTGCGCCAACATTTTTTCAATGCTGCTTCATTCTGAAGCTAAACTCCCCACAAAAATGGATTTATGGAGCTCACGAAAATCACTCAAAATATATCATGAGAGAAAATGTCGGTATAGTTAGCCTGTCCTGCATCCAAATCTCCTTCCTATTCTGGGGAAATTTCCATTGTGTGGGTCCTGATGGGAGAAACTCATGCAAAGACACACATTTGGAAATGTTTCTCAGCTACAAGAGGGTAACACAAGTAGAAAGGAACAAACTGGGACAACCAGCCCTTCCAGAGGTACACACTATTGCTTTAGTGAAGATTCTTCAAACTTAGGACCTTACACTTGTAAGGCAGGCATGGTGTTACTGAGTTAAATCCCCCGTCCTAGTAAAGATTCTTTGTAACCACTATACATGAAACTATACATGAAACCTTCCCTAAGCCATTCACACTAACTTGCCAAGATAAGGCCAGCTATGAGGTTTTGGAAAGAAAGGAAGGAGTTAGATGGGCCGGACTGATTCAGGGTTGACACAAAGAGAGGCACATTATGAAAGGTGACATTCAACATGTCACAGAGAGGATGCACACTACCTAAAAATGGGAGACACCTGGAAAACCACCTGGTGTTGGCTGATTTTGACTCATTTTGGAAGAGGTTTACAGCTCAACAAGAACTGGTTACATTTGAGGTAGCAGACTCAAAAAACCTTAGAATCTTGCCTATTTTCAAATTCTGAATTTCCACTGAGTTAATGAAATACTCAGGACAGGTAAGTCTGTGGGGCACATAAAATGTAAGGACTCTGAACCCATAAAAATATTCCAAGCATTCAAAAATGGGTTGTCTTGGGGAAAGAGATCAGGGAATTCTAGTGTTTCATGTAAATCAATTGTTCTTAAAATATTTTAAGGGGTAATTGCTGGAAAAAATTTAAGTAAGTAATAATTCCTTTCAAAAACATAATCTTTATATAGCAGAGAATCTGGCTGCCAGTAGAAATTACTGAAGAGGTCGTCCATCCTGGAATCCTGACTTGCTTGCTATACTGAAACACTCTCCTCCACCCGTGATGGGAGCCTACGATCGATTGGCTAACGCACCTCCAAACACCGAATGCCACATGGAATGGGCAAGGGTCCAGGGCCAGGGCAGCAACTAAACACATATTGTAGAAGACCATTCGATTTTTCATACTTTCAGAGAATGACAGCTTTTTTCACACTTGTATTATTCATACATGAATATACTTATTCTCATTTACTTTCTCGGAAGTAGCACTGATAACTAAGTCCTTTTAAGTTGTTTTTTATGTAAGCATTAAGCAAATGATATGGAATTATGCTTTTCATTCACTGGGAAGGGGCATAGCTAGGTCAAATGGGACCGACCGCTCATCTTCATTTACTGGGGAATCTCCACACGTGAAATAGGAAGAAACTGTTCAAAGTTACATGGAGTGTGAGATACTTTGTTAGTAGTGAAAATGTTTTAGGCAAAAAAAAAAAAAGCTGTATCATTATTAGGAAATAAGTTGAGAGATAGATTAACAAATGAAAATATATTAAGATCACAATACACGCTATATTTACCATTGTTACTTTCTAATTATTTTGTTATGAAAAATTATTTTTTCATAGAAGGGCTTTTATATTTTATTAATATCTACTTGTATTACATTAAAATAAGAATAAAAAATAAAGATGTTACAAATTCATAATAGTAGCTACCTCTGGAAGAAGTAGAAGAGGAGAAAGGAATAAAATATAAGAATTTATATTTTATCTATCTATATATTTTTTTTAAGGAGAGGAAAAGGCCATTTGTTTAAAGTTTAGTTTTCTTTTCATTCAGGTGGTATGTACATGAAAGATTGCTTGAAATGTACTTTGTTGTATTTTAGATTACTAAAATCATCAATATATTAAACTTAAAACCACTTTCTTAATTAATGGCAGAGCTTTTTTATTTTACTTTATTTTTTTGGTACTGGGGATTGAACTCGGGTCCTTGCACTTGCAAGGCAGGCCACCAAACCGCTGAGCTAAATCCCTGGCCCAAGAGCTTTTTTAAACAACTAACTGATCAGGGAATTCTGTATAACTCCCTAGGTTAGCATTAAACTTGTCCTTTAAATATGTGATTTATTTGGAGGCATTTCTCATTTTAACTGCAAGAAATCAGCCATATCACACTAATACCCATCTATACCCAAATAATTTTATGTTTAGATTATTGAGTCATTTTCCCTGTATTATTTTACCACACAATTTTAATCTTTAGACCTTTAGGTCTTCTAAAGGATATTTCAGACAAGACAAATCACAGAAGAAACAAAACAGTGCTTTTACACATTTAAGAGATTACCTTTTGGATAAAAGCTCTCCAAAAAGGTAGTGTGACCTACTCTTCACACCACTGTCCAACCAACATATGGAATAAATATGGAAAGTTTTCACAATCTAGATATTCGCACAGAAAACTAGTTAGAATCATTTAAATAAATGAAAAACAATTAGAAAATGGTTTCCACGTTGGTCACTCCTACCACATTAATGTTTTGAATGAAAGACAGGAAAGTACTTAAAATGATTCTAACTGATACCTGACTACATCAAATGTTATTGTTCACAAAGACCAGTGCCATTGTTATTCTTTTTTTTTAATTTTTTTCCATTTTATTGAGTTTATTGGTACATTTTAGGTATACAGTACAGTTCCATTCATTACTGGGATCTTGTACCTTTGCATGACAGGTCTTGTTCTCATTTTTTCCCCTTGTGCCTGCCCTCCCTTCACCCATTCTTTTATGCCTTTTAAACACATCTACTTCCTAACTTAGAGCCTTTTCAAATGCAGTTTCCTTTCCCAAGAACTTCATTTCTCCATCTATTAAAAGAGGGTTATTTCTCTCTCATTCTTTAGGTCTGGAGAAGTCATCAGTGGACCTCATCAGTACTAGCTTCCTTTTCAGTTCAGGCACATGGGAAAGTGGACAGCTCTGCACCCTGACACAGGTGTAGTAGCACAAGTGACATTTTGTGGCCAGTAACCAGAGAAGCATCAGGCCAGCTTTTACAGACCAGCGTGCAAGTTGCCACATCACCCTTCTCTGTTCAGTGTGCATGGAGCTGTGAGTGGCAACAGTCACCTGTCACCTTCATCCCAAGTCCGCAGAATAGTGATTAAAACTCCCCCGCCAAGGAACACGGGAGGCACGGCCGTACAGGGTTAGCTGAGATTAACTTTTGTTCTAAAGGATAAATCCAAACCACAGAGATTTCTGTGGTTGTTCCAGCAATACAACCCAGGCCATCCAAACTAATACAGGGTCTCATCTTAAATGCCATCTTTTCAAAGTGGAATTCCTTACACAATCATTGGAAATCCATTTAATCTACTGTTTCAAAATTGTTTTTCTTTCCTTCAGAGTACTTATTACAATATAGGTATTTAAAATTTCTCCAAATGGATTTCAAGTATAATAGAAAAGGATTGTTAATGTCTTGATTACAATGATTTCTTTAGTAATCAGCAGGCCTCAGCTTCTTACTAAAGATTTGCTAAATGAATGTTTCGCTTTATTTGAAATACTACATTAAATATCTTACACACTTTGATATATAGCTAAAACTATTAGGCAAAGAAATTTTAATGACAGCGAAGTGTTAACACTTTGCATTAACAACACACTAACTTCTCACAACACATGTAAAATTTCCAAATTTGAATATCTACATGACATATAAATTATGGATTTTACATTAAGGATATAATCACTTTGATTTAGAGAATACCAATAAAGGGGATTTCTCTATGTATCATAACAAATAATTTAGATAAATTCACACTTCTGTAACCAGAACATGGACTTAAAGCTACCCAGCATATAAAAATGGTGGGAGTTATAAAATGATATTTTATTGAAGTTGCATAGAACATATATTCTAAGCTAGGGTCTTTAGTTTCCTGCTGGCAATTTAATAAATGTTTCAGTCATATTTACGGCTATTTCGTTTCTCACATATCTTCTGTAGCCAGGATAAAACCTTAGGTGTTCATACTTCAATAAACCCAGACTCAAGAATCTATTACAGAAATGAATTTCAAGTTGGCATCCACCAAAGTCCTAAATCTTCTGGGTCAGCTGCCAGAGTGTAAGAGACTGAGGCTTGTTGTACTGACTTTTTTATCAGGTGACACATTTTTGCCAGTGACTATATATCAACCATGGATTAGAGGTAAGTTTTTCTTTTTTTACATGCTTTTATGCTCTTATTTTCATATTTTTTCTTTTAAAGCATTATGTTTTCAACTTCATTTAGAAAACTTTGATAGAGTCAAGCAATACACACCTTTATCTTACTAAAGTTGAAAATCCTGGTATTCTGGTAAGTGTATCTGTATTTTATGAATTCATGAATGATCAATAACCAAACAATATTTAAAAAGAAAGTAATTATAATTCTTTGCAGTAACAAAATATTAACAAGCAATCAAAGTACTTATATGTATCAGACACCATTCTATCTGATTTGTGAAAATAATTTACTTATTGTTATGGTAAGTTAGGTACAGTTATTACCCTCAATGGATACTTGAGAAAACAGAGGTCTTTAGAAGTTAGAAACTATAGTCAAAATGACACAGCTGCTCTGAACAAAAGTAGAGTGTACATGCGATTATGTACTTATTATAATTTGTAACCAGGAGAGTAATATAACATTAAAGTAGAGAGATCACAGATTTTGCAGCAAGACAGAAGTAGACATTAATTTAATGAAATCACTCATGGAAAAATAATTAACAGTAAATGTTCATTCAACAAAAACTGCTTATTGTATATCATGATTCAAACCTTACTTCAACAGTGTTCTACTACTTTTTGACATTTCTGTTTTCATTAAGCATAAATTATCTCTAAAATCAGAAAAAACATAGATTACTTAAAAGTACATCAAAAGTTGGAGATTAAAGCCATACCCAGATTAAGCATTAAAAAAAAAACTGACCAACACTATGTAAACTGTATTTCCACAGGTGTTAGCTGGGGTGATGGTCAGAAAGGTTTGTGAAAACGTAAATGTGCTGGTCATGGGATTTTTGATGAAAAAAAAAGTAAAAACTGTGGGGATGGATCTGTCAAGCTTACAATGACCAAAGACAAGATAATAAAGATCTCCAACTGCTTCTCAAAATTTCACATCTTACTCTCTTAAACAGAAACTGGGAATAAAACGAGTTTCTATCTTCACAATTGAAAATGTTTTATGTGAGGACTTAGAATATCAGCATTGTGTATGTTCACACCATATCACCAAGTATATACAATATAGTTTACATTCTCAGGGACACGTATTCCATTTGTATCATTCACATCCAAGTATATTCTTTTTTTGAAATAAATAATTTTTGAAAAGAAAAATACTGAGATAGAATAATTTCTGGCACATGGTACCAGTATAACAAATTATTAATAAATGTTGAAAGCTACAAAATAAATTAGCCTTTTTGCTTTAATGTCATCAACAAATATGTGAATAAGAAAGAAGAAATTTTCTATTTCACTGATTAGTGATTTCTATGAAAAATAAATAGGCTACTGGGCAATTTTTTACTTACCATCAATGCACAATTCTTAGGAATGCAATTTTCCTTCCAAGTATAGAATGCTATTGAGTGGGTTTTGCTCTATTTTTATAACTGCTATTTGATTTAATATTCAGGAAAGCCTTCATCATATGGAATTTCTTCTATACTTAACTCATCAGAATAACACCTCCAATTCAGAGAAAACAGTAATATGAGTTGAACAGAAATAACCTCACAGTTTGATTTCAGAATACTAGGAGAAAATTAATTTTCAAATAGAGTAGAAGTTTTTGTAAAGTTATAATTAAGAAAGTCTGTACTAGTTTTAAAACTGTCTTTTAAAACTTTGAATAACCAGCTGGGTGTGATGGTGCCTGCCTGTAATCCCAGCACTCGGGAGGCTGAGGCAGGAGGATTGCTGTGAGTTCAAGACCAGCCTGGGCTACATAGTGAGTTCCAGGTCAGTCTCAACTACATAGTGAGACACTGTCTCAAAAAACAAACAAACAAACAAACCCCCAAAAATAACAACAAAAAAAAAAAACTTTGAATAACCTTTAAAAAGAACAGAAAACCTTTTAATTTCCAAAGTATGACTGGAATTTTCTGGGTAAAACATTCCATTTTTCTGCAATGCAATCACATATTCTTAGAACACTGTAAACTGTTCTCTAGGCAGAGAGTGATCTTGAGATCTTGCAGCTTCCTAAGAACAAGAGCAGGTTACTAGCAAAAGTGCTGCTTCCTCGCTGGTCAGTGGTAATAGACTGAACAGGGAGTAATTATATTTTGTCCACCCAGGAACTGGAACCCCTGAAAACCACGAGGGCTTCCCTGTCATTAGTGCTCCCATATCCCAGTGAGGACAAACCCGAAGTCTCTCATACAATGCTCTCATTTATTTGACAATCTATCCTACTCTTTAATACCATTAATCCTATTTCTTCCATAGCTGCTCCAAAATCAGAAGAGGCTAAATTTCTAATATAAGTACAGGGAGAAAAAAAAATGCAACAACAAAAACCACATCAAACCAACCACAACAACCACCAACCACACACACACTGGATACCCTGATGAATAAAGGAAATCTACCACTGATTTTAAGGGCAAAAAGCCAATCATATGAATTTTTTTTCTCAATCAGAACCACGATTAATAAAATATAAGCTATTTGAGGGAATGACAGTTTTAAAAAAGACTTTTCTGATCTCTTCTCTCTCTAACACAATCCCCTCTAATCAACAGTATCATTTTTGTGATTTTGTCTTATTACCTACTCTGTTTTACTACCTCTTCAACTGTTATAATTTGAGTAAAGTTTCTCCTTTCCTAAAATTAGTTAATAGTGTCGAGATTCATTCCTAAATGATGTTTCCTTTCTGCCTCACTTTGTCAAACTCAGAAATGCCCACATTAACTGCACTGACTTTTTAAAATGTTAATGTATGTTCATTGCTTTCCTTCTCAGAACTCTTCTCTCTTTTCCTTGAATTTATTTTTACCATCCTTATAACCCACATATTTACCCTCATTTTTTTTTTTTTTGCTTAGAGACAGGTATAGTTTTCTCTTTAAATACCCAATAGCTAATTGTTCCTAAGAGTCAGAATATAATTAGAGATGCAGATAATAAATACGATTGAGGAGCACTGTGAATTGGAATGTGTCTGTTTCTCATTAGAAATAATCATTTAAAAGGGGCTAAAGGTGTAGGGAAAGTGGGAAGGAGAGGGGAAGGGTAATAAGGGAGAGGAAAAAAATATGAGAAACTGAAAAAAT
>NW_022900915.1:5819541-5862862 GCF_012274545.1 Fukomys damarensis
GTAAATGGGGAGGGGAGGAGGGGGTGAAGGGAGGGCAGGGGCAAGGGGAAAAATGAGAACCAAGACCTGTCATGTAAAGTTACAAGATCCCAGTAATGAATGTAACTGTACTTTATAGCTAGAATGTACCAATAAACTCAATAAAAGAAAAAAAGAAAGAATCATTTAACTGTCACAGGACTGTTTCCATAGTGTAAGGTATCGTTTGTCCACAATCTAATAAACAGAGTTAAAGTTTTGTTAAAATATATAAATACTGATATTTGGGAAAACAGATTAGATTAAACTTTAATTTGAACTCATATTAAAAGGCATAGATGTTAACATTCAATACAAAAACATGTAATGAAAAAGAATGCAAAGACAAGCGATAAAATAAATTTACACTGAACAAATATCTTCCCAGTAAGTGCCACAGGGCTTTCATTATCATAATTGTAGAGATCTACGGACATGAAGGTAAATGAAATTATGAACACCTGTTTTTAATGAGCACACCATCTGTTAAGGGAAGCACACCGACAAAGACAGAGAAGTCCAGTACCTGGTGCATACAGGAAGTACGTAAGAAAGATAAGGGATTCACTTTCATGTCTCATTCATGTCAGGAAGCCCTAAAGTGGGAAATCCAGTACTGAGGGCATTAAGTAGAAAGGCACAGCGTAAAAATAAAAATGGAAGGTATATTTGGGAAAACACAATTTGTGTTGCACTGTAACTACGATGGGGTATATGTAAGGGACAGAGAGGTCAGGGAAATTTCCAGTTATGGAGAAAGGACGTTAATTACGGTAACAGCAAATAATTACTACATAAGCAATATATGTTGGATACCAGGTAAACATATAATATGGATTGTGACATTAAAATTTCATACCTCTAGTGTTTACTATCTTCACAATCTAAGATGCAAAAATTTTAATGGGGTCCAATCCCTCCTAAGGGGATTTCTATGTGAAAAATTGAGGACTTTATCTTATGCTAACAGGAAGCCAATGAAAGCACGTTTTTAGTGTGGTACTTCAGAAAATTCTTTGAATTAGAAGTATATATAAAAAACTCTAAAGGTGGTATCCTACCAGAAGAAGGGTGGCTGCTGAAAATAAAACAATCTAGAAAGGCAAACGGAGCCTGAATTAAGGAATTATCACCACACCGAGAGGAAAAGTATGTCTTCAGGTGATATTTCCAGGGGAAAATGGATGAGACTTAGTGACATCTATTATGGTTATGGGTATCAAAAATCACTGTGAGGCACTGAGCTTCGATAAATGCATGAATGCCGATGTCCTATCTCACCAGAGTTCTCAGGAAAGCCAGCAGGTTTAGCGTAAGACGTCATCATATACCTCGTGTGGTAAAAAAATTGCAACTAAGGGGCTAGGATCCAAATTATAAGATGGGGACAACAGAGATTTTGGAGGAATGGGGAAAAAAAATAAAACATAGGGCATCAAGTGAGATTGCAAAGCAGCCGAAGAAAAGAATGAAAGAGAGAATAATGATATGTATCAGACATGATGTTTACACTAAAAACACGCCAGGATGAAACTTGATGAATTAGATCAAATATTTAAAGAAGAATGTTTGTACACAGAAAGTAAAGTAGGAGCATAAGGAGCTATGTTAACCCAGTCCAGAGCGGAACTGTCATTATTATAAAAAAGACTTTAAAAAGAACCATTTTAGGTCTCTGAATATTGTTCTATGGGCATAAAGCAAACAAGTAAGTGCTATTCAAGAGAATTTATTAAGTCACAGAAAGAACAGCAAGAGTGGAGGTCGCTCACCTCTTTCCCACTCCAGGGCTCACTGGAGGAAGTTCCAATACAAGCAAGTATATTCACTTACAAAACCTTAAGAGAAACACTTCTTAACTCATTGTACAATCATAGAACATGAAGTGCAAAGAAATTATAAGGAAACTATAGACCATTATTCCTTGTGAACACAGAATATAAAAATTCTCAATAAACTACTAGCAAAACAAACACAGCAACACACACAAAGGATCATGTGCTATAACCAAGTGGGATTAATAAAGGAATTCAAGGTTGATTTAACATATGAAATCCATCACACTATTCCCTATCAATAGAACAAAAGGACAAAAGTCATATGATCATTTCCGTAGCCACAGAAAAAGCATTTGACAAAATCCAGCACCATTCATGATAAAAACATTTAAAGTACTGTTTCTCAACTTGATAAAAGACAACTACAAAAATCCCACAGAAAATACCCTACATAAGGTGACTCGTTTTCTCCCTAAAATAAGAGAAGGATATCTACTCTTGCCACTTTTACTCAACATTATTAATAGAGACATTAGCTAGGAGAATTAGACCAAAAGAAAAGAAAAGAAAAGTCATCCACTGGAGTAAAAAAAAAAGTAAAACTTATAGATGTCATGATGATATCTGTATACACAGTTCTGTGATACCCATTAAAAGCCTATTTGAATTAATTAGTGTGTTCTTCAAGGTTGCCAGATGCAGTATCAACACAAAAAAATCAACTGTATCTCAGTAGCCTAGTGATGAAGGATTAAAAAATGAAATTACATAATTCCATTTGCATTAGCATCAACAAAAATAAAATACCAAGGCAAATCTGGACCAAAATTTATACTCTAAAAGGTACAAAACACCATGGAAAGAAATATTTTAAGACAGCCACTGAAAGAAAAACACAAGTGATACATTAAACAGTCAGAATGTGGAATACCCTTCCTTAAATGTCTTCAACAGGTGGGACCCTGGATGTTCAGGGTCCAGAACAGCTCGATGCCATGTCAACACACGGAATACCAAACACCAAACTCAGGAACCCTTAACCCATGACACTCACGGGTGTGCCACGTATAACTACACTCCAGAAATCCCACATGCTCAGAGATTTGTGGACCAAATTTCCTTGGAACACTATGAACTATTAGCTAAATTTTCTAGGTCTGGTTTGATAATCTCCACAAATATAATCAAAAGCAAATGAGGATAAATAAGACATACACGTGTAAATACCGAATAGTTTCTCTGGTGTGAAAAACTAAAAGTGTAAATGAGACCCAAATTGTATAACTGATAATTTGAAATAGGAAGTAAAGGGCTAAAGGTATAGGGGAAGTGGGAAGCGTAGGGGAAAGGAAATAAGGGACAAGAAAAAATATGAGAAAAGGAAAAAATGAAACAAAGTCTTTGTAAATAGGGGAGGGTGGAGGGGGTGAAGGGAGGGCAGGGACAAGGGGAAAAATGAGAACCAAGATCTGTCATGTAAAGGTACAAGATCCCAATGATGAACGTAATTGTAGTATATACCTAAAATGTAATAAAAAACTCAATGAGAAAAAAAAGTGAATGAGGAACAAAGCAGGGGAACAAACGGTCCACTCCAAACTTCTACATAGTATTTAAGTAACTTCTATGGTTAGAGTTTTGCTCCAGTGTCTCTAGGGTAGTCTGAAACCTCCAGAACCAGCTGACAAAAGGAAAAGGGCACTACAGTCTCTGGTAGGGGGGATCATGATGCAGTTATTTAGATTTCTTACTTAGATTTATTAAGACCAATTTCCAATAGGAAAGCATCTAAAAGCAAAGGAAAGCTTTTCTAGTTCATAGTGGTGTCTGCAAGATAGAGAGAAGGTTGGAGTTTTAATTCAAGAGACTGCAAGATGTGATTTTTAAAAGAAATAATAATCACAAAATCTCCAAATAGCATATTGTGGCAGAACTGGATGGGCCTGCTTCGTAATTTTACTAATTAATAATAGAAAACACTGATCAGCCATCTGTGTCATGCAAGGAACCAAATTCTTTATATATTTGGAGTATACTCTGAAACAAATTCCCATTTAGCACGACCTATCTGTAGGCCCGTCTTTCTCTCTCTCTGTCTGACACCTGTCTGGCACCAGGCAAAGGTAAAGAAGAAAAGGAAAATCTGAGCCCTCTGTGCTGAGAACCGTGGGAAGTCGGAGGACAAAGCAGAGACCTGGTACAGACACAGCAGTGGGATTAGAGCACAGGCAAGTTTTTCTCCGCCGTGGACTCCAGGAAAAGATCATCTCACGAACTCGAAGCACTCTGCAGGGGACGTCACAGGGCGCTTCCTGCACAGCCCGCAGAGACCCAGAGGAGGCTCTGGTGGAGTCTGACACAACATCTTCATCATACGTAAGATTAGAGAGAGAAGCAAAGAGCCCCCTCACACCTCACACAGTCATCGTTTAACAGTGAAGGCCGTTTTCCACTGGGATTCCCCAACGTGACTTTCTCACTCCCTAGCCTGCTCCAGCATTATCTTCAGAGCTATTCTTCCGTTTTGTCTGGCTGTGACTCCTGGCGACTTCCTCAAGTGCACTGTGCCAGAAAAATGAGGCCTGGGATCCCATGGAATCAGCCACACCCTCCCAACTGTCTTTTTATCAGCTTTCCGATCCTATCACCGCACAAATCATTCCTGGCAAAATAAGAAAGAGATCGGACTCCCACGGCCTCACGCAAGCTGTACATAGTTTTCCATAGTAATAAACGACAGAAACTATGCAATCATTGGTAAAATATGAATACTTAATAAGACCAATATTTATCTAAAAAAGAATAAAAAAACATGAAAAGATATCTACAATGTCATTTTACTTTACGTATCTTACTATAATCTACATACTGCCTTCTCTTTGGACTCTACAAACCTATACCGTAGCCACTGAAGAAAATGTGGATTTAAGTTCATCAAGATAGGGCATCATATGTTTGCTTAACAGAAATGGGATTTGTCTTTTAAGAAATTATATAAAGTCTTTCAGTTTCTATATATCTTTTTAAAACTATGTCTGGATTTGTTTTTAGTTTACCACATAGTAAGATATGAAGTCATTAAAACACTTCTGGCTTAATTTAGCCTCCTTGAGGAACTATATACATCTAAGTCACTGTGATTTTCAAGGAGAGAGAGAAAACCTTAAGCTAAAGCAAAATCCATTTTTGTCATATCAGTGGGAGGCAAAAATCTCTTCTAGTAATAGTATTTAAAGACATTATAAATCTTCAAAATAATCTGAGAGTCCATTTTATCTAGTAGCTTTATTTTGGAGCTGTGTCGAGCAAGAGAATTAATTACTGATTTAAATTTTTGGAGCTATTTTAACAAATTATTTCTCAAACTTAACAAATTACAAAAACATCCAATTTTTGCACAGCAAAAGAAATCACGAACAGAGTAAAGAGACAACTCACAGAATGGGGAAAATTTTCACCAGCTACTTCTCAGACAAAGGACTAACTTGTAGAATATATAAAGAACTCAAAAAACTCAGACCCCCTAAATTTAAAATCCAATCCAAAAATGAAATCTGAAATGAGCAGATACTTCTCAGATGAAAAAGAACCAACAGCAAGTACACCAACATCACTCCTCATTCAAATAATGCAAATTAAAACAACCCTGAGATCCACCCACTCCAGAAAGAATGACTGTCATTAGGAAATCAACCAACAACAAACGCTGGTGGGGCTGTGAGGAAAGCAACCCCTCCCACTGTTGGCAGAAGTGTAAACTGGTATAACCAACACGGAAATAAGTGTGGGATTCCTCAAAAAACTAAAGTAGAGCTTCCATTTGGTTCAGTTATTCTCCTTTTAGGTCTCTTCCCTGGAAGAGTTAAAAGCATACCACCGTGATACATGCACTCCCATGTTTACAGAAGCACAATGTGTAATCGCTAAAACCGGAAACAGCCCATTTGCCCACCAGCGAATGAATGAATAAAGAAAATGCGGTTTTAATATACGTTGGAGGACTACTCTGCCATAAAGAAAGATAAACTTGAGATATTTTTAGGTAAATGTATGCGCCTGGAGAATAATTTTAAATAACAATTTTATTTATTCTGTGAGAAACTCGAAAGGTAAATAGGGACCAAAATGGAGGACAGATATTGGGAAGTAGGAAGAAAGTGTTCAAATGAGAAAGCGAACAGGGAGAGGGGAAGGGGAAGGGAGGGAAGAGAATAGGAATTTACAAAAAAGACTGGAAAGGAAAGAAAAGCAACGAAGTTTTACAAGTGTAAAGGGGAAGACGGACTGAAAGGAAGGGAGCACAATGGGGCAGAGAAGAACTAAGATATATCACGAACAGGTACAAATTTCCTGTGATGAATGCAGTCATTACGTATGCCAAAAATGTGTCAATTAAACTGATTTTTTAAAATCCTAGCATGTTTCTGAAGGTGCTCGTGATAGGCCAGTATTTCACACACTATAAGCAGAAGCCCTTAAAAAGTACTAAGGGTTGTGCTTGGGTCCTTCTGCTCCAAAGGTTTTTACATTATTGATTTGGCATAAAGTTGGAATGTCAAGAGCATTTTTTGTTTTAGAAGTCCGTGGTAATAACAATATGCAATCAAGGTTAAAAATTAGTGTTATTTGAGCACTGGGCCTAAAATAGTCAAAATAAGCAATATTTTTGGCAAAAAAGATCAGGTGATTTTTAGGACCAAGAAACATGAGTAAACCCTTATGTAGCCTAATACTTATGTAGCCTAATACCCTCATTTTTTTTCAAAACCAGCAATTGTGAATTGACTCACTCAAGAACACAGTAATCTCTTAAATTCTAATGTTTCTACTGTGACATGGAGAACTTCATTCTTTTTTTTTTAAAGACAAAAATTATCTTGGTCAAATTTGGAATGTGCCTTGTATCCTATTATAAATCAGATAAAAACATTAACATGTAGCTTTGCCCATATGGAAGAAATCTGCATGCATTAAACTGTGACACTAAGTATGGTCACGGGAAATATAGTCTTTCATCCAGAGAAGATGAAGATGAGGTACTCATGTCTTGGTTCAGTAATGTGTACTTAATAAACTGCCGTAATCGTACTTGTAAATATCAGCTACAATATCCAATTATACCACATTCTATTAGAACGTGGCTTTTTGTGTGACTTGAGATTTCCGTGTCAAAAATTTAAAATGTGATATCAACTTCCAGGAAAAATACAGCACACCTGACACCCTATCATACAATCTCCCTTTCTTAGAGCTAAAATAAACAACCATAATACAACAAAGGTCACAGCTAAAAACAACAAAAAAACTGACTGTTGGGACTTAACGAAGGAAACAGGCTCAAACTACCGCCAACATATTTGAAAAATGGCAGCCAAGGAATGAAACAGAAGAAAGTATTATAACCCCTCTTCCTTCCAGTAACTCAGGGAATGAAGATAATTAGTCACAATTTTAAGTTGCATTAATTCTCCCTGGAGAGCTACATTTAAATTTAGCTTACAAAACCAGGGAAAACATATGGGATTCAAAGTTCCCACTGTACCCACATAACATGTCATTAAAAAAAAGGAACAACTAAAGAACAATGAAATAGAACCTGGATCTCTACCAGACGGGAGGAGTTAGACAGCAAAGACAGAAGGACCAAGGACCCTCAGCACCGAGTCCAATATCCCCAGCACTGAACAGGAGAAAGAATCAACAAGGAACGTGAGAAAGGAGGACTTCTGGGAAGCTTAAGGTAGGGTTCAAGCCCCTTACAACCAAAATGGGGAGTAGGAATTAATACTGGGGCATGACAGGGCAATGGGGGAACTAGCATGATTTCTGACAGCAAAAGTGTTCCCAGTGCTTTACCAAAGATGGAGTGATCCTGGTACAGGAACACAAAGGTTAGAAAGTCATCAGAACTGCCCAAATCCCAGCAGAAGTCTTTTTTTTTCCTCTCTTGGGCTCAGAACACGAAGTACTTTAAATATCTGAGTCTCAAACAAGAGCTAGAGAAAGTAAACATTAGAAGGTAACGTTTGAAGGGAACAAAAGGAAAGATCTGTTTATATCTAGTTAGTGAAAATAGAAGCTCTGGATAGAGCTACCCATTTTAAGCAAGCAGAAGACAAAACAGACTGAGACAGTAATTATGTAGTACATTATACTTAGTTTTTTTCCAAGAAAGATGTTCCACTAGAAGGAAAAAAGCCCCAAGAAACAAAAGAAACTTATACAGAGCATCTGTTAAGAACTTCATAAGAAAATGAAGTCTGTAATAAAAGGGTTGAACATAACTTAGATGAAAATGAAATAAAAGAGAAACTTCTGAGATAAACAAACTAAAGGCAAATAAAACACCTCACATAATTACAAAACCATTATATTAGTTGGCAAAACCACTAGAACAGAAATAGCTAAAAATGAGTGCCAACAATCAAAACAAAGACAAGGTAACAGATTAAGTATAACAAAAAAGCTTACTTACAGCGAAGCTAAAATTAAGTGGAAAATCTACTCAGAGATACAATAGAAGAAATTGTCCACAAGTTTAAGAAAACTTTCACTCTAGCTCAAATGATGACATCACTTCCACTAGAACTTATAAAAAGAACAAATGATATACATAATTAACTATAAACTTACAGCTATTAAGACATTGAGGAGAAAAACAGCTACTTACTTAGAAAAAAATCAGGCTAAGGAAATCAGTGTAGAGATTGCCCAAAATTCCAAAACTAGAATTTGCATCTGACCCAGCTATTGCTTTTCCAGGTATTGTCCCAAAGAGTTACAGTTATCATACCACAGTGATAAATGCACACTCATGCCTACAGCAGAACAACTCATAATAGCTCAATCTTGAAAGCGGCTTATGTGTGCATCAACAGATGGATGGGTAAAGAAAATATGGTATTCATATCTGAGGGGGGTCGCCTTTCAGCCTTTTGGCCAAGAGCAGGTGTAGTACATCTAAGGAAGTACAGTACTAAGGGAGCACAAAGATAAAACTTGAGTCATCTGTAAGAAAAGGGCGCACCTTGAGAACAAAATGTTAAGTGAAATAAATCAGACAGGCAGGATTCAATGTCTCTTGGTTTCTATATGAGAAATCTAACTGTAAATAAAGAGCAAAACAAAAGGTAATAAGAAGTAGGGAGATAGAACTTTTGCAAATGAGAAAAAGATCAAGAGATGGAAGGAGAGGGAAAGGGGACGAAAAAAAGAATCAAAGTGTGCTGTGTACATGTACGGACGCTACATACGGAATGCAAACATATGTACTGCAACATAGATGAATAAAAAAGAATACGAAATAAAGCACTGAAAAAAGAATAATTTCATTCTATGAATGTGTGATTTATTTACCCATTTATCTACCAATGGGCACTGGAGTTGTTTAGCTTTTGAGGCTATTACAGATACAGCTGCTATAAGGTACTGAATACAACTTTTTGAATGAATATATTTGTTCATTTAGCAAGGGCACAAATACTAGAAGCCTGAGTTACGGAGAGTTCCTTTTCCTCTAACTGATTCCCTTTGCCCTTCTGCTTGTTCCTGCTGCTCCCCTCTGTGATTGTCAATAAGCATAGCTACTTGCTACTTACCACTAGGTGTACAACTGGCAATTGATTCCCTAGTACAAGAACCTGGACTATTTGTGGCCCATTCGACTATAACAGAAGGGTGTGATGGGGCAAAGCTGTCCATTTCATGGAAGCTGGGAATAAGAGCACAGGGAGCAATGCCTGAGAGGTCAGGGCCAGAGTCCAGACCAAGTCCCCAAGGTCATGTGTGCATGACCCACCAGACACACCTGTAAGAGTGCCTTCCTACTCTCCTGAGCAGTGTTCAAGCCAATCAAGTTCACAGGAGCGATCAACCATCACAGCATATATGAGATTGGGCTCTGTAGATAGCCTGGCAATCAATCCGGCAAACAGTATAAATCCCTCAATTTAGTTTGCTTCCAGGCTTGCTTTGGCTACTACAGTCTTCTGAATTTTCATATTACATACATTTTTCAACAATTTACCTATCATTTTGATCAGGATTGTATTGAGCCAATGGATCAATCTGAGAAGAATCAACGTCCCACAAAATTGAGTCTTCTAACCTAAACACACAGTATGCATTCTGATTGTTAGATCTTTGTTAATTTTGTTTAACAATGAATTGTAGTTTTCAATACACAAGACCAGCTCATCTCTACCAGAACTATCTCCAAGAATGTCACAATATTTATGATACTGTAAGTGATGTTACTTTAAATTCTCAATTGACCACTGCTAGTTATAAAAATACAACAAATTTTATGCGGTGACCTTGCATCCTACAACCTTGCTAATAAATCTACTTAGGAGCTCTAGTTACTTTTTTGTGAAGTTCATCAGATGTTCTACACAGAAAATTATGTCTTCTGCAAAAAAGACAGCTTTACTTCTCCCTTTGCCATATATTTTACTTTTATTATGTTGTCTTACACAGCCCTAATTTGGCGAAAGCAGTTGATCTTGCATTGTTCCTGATACGAAGTCGAAAGCAGCTTTTCACTATGAAGTGTGATATTAGTTACAGATCTTTTGAAATACTTTTTATCATTTTGAGAAAGTTCTCTTCCACTTTCTAGTTTATTTACAGTCTGGGGAAAGAAATTTGGATTTTTAATATGCTTCTTCTACATTTATTTAAATGACCATATGATTGTTATGATTTGTTATGATTTACACTGATTTTTAATGTCCTCGGATAAAACCTGGTAAGTTGCAACATATTGTCATTTTAATATATTATCATTGATATACTTGGATAAATTTTTGTTGAGAAGTAAAAATATCTTTTTCTTGTTTTGGTAAGATGCCTTTGGTTTTATAAAATGAATTGGCATGCTTTAAATTCTTTCCAGTTTTCTAGGAAAGTTTCCATAGAATTGGTATTAAATAAACCGATCTGGGACATTTGTTTTCTGTCTCTATTAACTAAATCTACTCTTGTCAAGAATAGGATAGTGAAATAGCCATAATTGTGATTTATCTATTCTTCCTTGTGGCTCAGTTTTTACTTCGTGCATTTTGAAGCAGGGTTATGACATCTGTAAACATTTAGAATTGTTCTAGCCTCTTTACTGACATCTTTATTATCATGAAATTACTTTCTTAATGCCTGATGCTCTTTGCTCCAAAGTCTGCTTTATTTGACATTAATCTGGCCACACTGGCTTCTTCATTAGTATTGGTCAGTTATTCTTTCAATTCTTTAAATTTTAATCTTACTAGTATTTTTATTCAAAATAGATTGCTTATAGGTAGAGTATAAACAGATTATAATATATAATCATCTGTTTAACTGAAGTGTTGAAGCCATTTACACTTACTTTTATTATGAGTATGGCTAGGTTTAAATCTATCAAATTCTATTTGATTTTGAATTGTCCATTCATTCATTCTCTTTATCTTGTTTTGCTGCTTTCTTTCTGTTTGTTTTCATTACCACAGTTTTGGCTTATTAGCTATAGTTCTGTATGAGTGGTTTCTCTAAGATTCAGCATATACATCATTAAACTTATCAAAGTCTAACTTCAGGTACTATCACATTGCTTGACAAATACTATAAGAGCTCCTAGCATTTGTGCTGTTTTTAAAACTTATTTTATCACCACTTCTTTTATAAATCCCACAGAACACTGAACTTATTTTTCATTTCAAAAGCCAATTTCTTAAGTAGATTAAAGTACAAAGAATAAAATTTATACATTTACCTAGTTACATTTTTGATGCTCTTCATTCTTTTATCTATTCGTATCTGTATCTGATAGTATTTTTTTGCCTGAAAGACTCCCCTTAAAATTTCTTGCAGAGGGCTGGGGATTTAGCTCAGTGGTTCCACCGCCTGCGTTGCAAGCACAAGGACCCAAGTTCAATCCCCAGTACCAAAAAAAAAAAAAAAATTCTTACAGAGTATGCTGCTTATGATAAAACATTTTTTATCTTTTATGTTTTAAAATGGCTTTATTTTGCCTTCATTTCTGGAAAACATTTTCTGGATATAGAAGTGTAGGCACACTTTTTTCTTTTAATTTCAGTACTCTAAATATAATGTTGCACAGCCTTTGCACTTGCAGTGTTTCCAACCAGAAGTCCTTTGGCATCCTCACCTTTTCTTCTTCTGTACATGTTTCTCTGTGGATGTTCTTAAGATGTTCTCTATATTTGTGCTTTTAAGCAATTTTTATTGATGTCCTTTTATATAATTCTCTTAACGCTTCTTTTGTCTGTGGTTCACTGGTCTTCTTGGTTCTGTCAGCTTTATAGCATCCATCAAATTTATAAATTTTCTATTAATTCATGAAATACAGTTTTCCTGACACTCATTGCTTTTGATAACTCTGGTTAGATGTATTTAATAGCCTTGGAATTGTCACACATCTCAATAATGTGCTCCTACATTTTAAACATTTTTTTCTCTGTGCTTCAGTTTTGGTAAATTTTATTCCTGTCTTCAGATTCACTAACCTTTTCATCTACAGTGTCTAACTTGCTGTTCATCTCATCCGGAGAATTTTCACCTCAGGTATTGTATTTTTCTTGTCTAGATGTTCAGTTCGGTCTCTACATCCCTAGTTAGTATTTTGTGTCTTTCCTTTAAATTTAGAGACTGTGCAATGCTCTTCTAACAGCTATTTCAGTCTTCTAGTCTGTTAATATCTGTATCACTTCCGGGTTGATTTTGTTTTTTTTATTATGATTACATTCTCTGGCATTTTCATAGGAATCCTTGATTGTTACTAATTGATTAGAAAGCTAAGCATTGTGAGTTTTATCTTATTGGGTACTTGGGATTTTTGTACTCTTATGAATCATCTTAAACTTTTCTCTTAGGTGTCTTATCCTTTTCGCTACTGCCTCCAAAAATGTATTAACCAAGGGTCAGAGCAACATTTCTGTTAGTCAGGCAGGACTTTTCTGAATATTCAAACGGGTCCCATAAATGAATGTGATTCTCCAGTTTGGTTTGACAGTGAAAGCAGTATTTCCAGTCTTACGTGCGTTCAGAATATTGTTCCTTCCAATTCTTTTTTATAGTTTCTTCTCCAGCCTCAGGTCAATTCCTCATGAGCCAGCATTGGGTAGTGTGGCACAAAGAATTTGGAAGGGACCCTCTGTGTTTATGTGGCTCTTGGTGTTCTGCCCTGAGAACGCGTCGGAGGCATCTCCGCTGTTTTGCCCCGAGAATTCCAACCACCTTGGCCTCACTCGATCTCAGCTCCCTCTTCTTAATGCAGGACATCAGCTGGCTGGACCCATGGTGCAGACTGGAAAAACTCCAGCAACTACCTCAGAGAATCAAACAGTTCACACCCTCAGCTTCCTTTCTCTTAAGGATCTCCGTTTTGTTGCATGGTATTCAGTATTTTTAAAATAGTTGTTTCATGTATTTTGTTATGTTTTCTTGTCTTTTCACACACTAAGTCAATGTGGCTTCTTTCTGCTCATCCATTTTGATTGGCAATGGAAGTCTCCATTTGTTTTAAGCATTATGAATTTTGAATAAATATTTTAAATCACATATTAGAAGAAACTCTGCACTATGAATTCAGAGGTATAGTCTGAAATTTACATACCAGAACTATCTGCCTATGCTAGATAACAAAATAATTCAAAAATAGGAAGCTACCTCTTCATTAATGAGCACTTTGTACAGAGAATATATTACTGCGGCAACACGGTGCTTTATTTTGGGTTCTGAGGTTATGCCTCGTGTTCAAAACCTGCTCTCTTCACTTTTTAGCTGAATGAAGTTGAGTTGCTTTATTTCCTTGTATTCCACTTTTCATATTTGAAATATGATGCTAAAAATGCTATCTTTGAATTTCTTTAAAAATCCCTCTAAAGCATTTGTCATAGTAAATATAAACGAATGCGTCTCTTCACCATTACATAACTTTCCATTTCACATTCATGCCAATAATCTAATTGATGCACATACAAATCATAGTATCAGTAAATACATTCCACAAACATATCTCTTGCTAGGCTCCTGCTGACATAAACAAGTCCTCCTGAGTGGGCTCTGCCTTCAGTCTTTCCAGCCCCCCTTCTGTCCTGTCACTCCAGATTAGCCTCTGCAGAGAAGGACTCCTCTCAAGTCCAGAAGTTATTCATAGCACCTCTTGACTCTGGAATTCCAGACGTTGTATATGAAGAACCAAGTTTATGTTTTCAGCCTCATCCTCGTCTCTCTCAACTAACTGTGCACAAGGTACACACTAGGTAAACAAGTCTGCATGAACATGCAAGAACCTTTACTATCTCTACACTTGTCTTCACCTTATTTCAGATCATTGGAAACATTATGTGTAGGCCGTCACATATGTGGTGTGGCTTCCCCTAAACTTTAGTGTGAAATACAAGAAGCACAATATATATACTACACTGTGAAACACTCAGAATATAAGAAAAGTCTGACTAAGATATTTTAAAGAAGTCAGCTATGAATTGCTGATAGAAACCCAAGGGTGAAACTATGTCAGAAAAAGGTAAGGAGGCTGTGCAATTTAACTGTATAACAAGCAAGGTAGTGACAACTTTATATATTTTTGCCCAATTGATCTGTACTGTTAGGAAAAAAAAGAAACCCTCAAAAGTTAATACAATGAAATGGACAGTGTATAAAACTCAGGTACCCTAAACTAAAAGTCCCAGTGATTCTGAAATAACCTCGTCCCCACCGCTCAAGGCAATTTATCTAAAAGAGCTCTCTTGTTTTGGAGTTTTCTTATTATTTATTTAGCTTATCATTTATCGAGTACTTATTCTGTACCAAACAATGCCTGTGCACATCATTTCTCAAATAAGTCTCATTTCAGGAACGGGATCACCTCAAAATACCCTACTTATTCTGTCGTTTTACTCTATACAAACAGCATTAAATTTTAATTGTGTGACTTGGTTCACAAAACACACTTGGACTCCATAGGTGATTCCATTTTTACTTTTTCCGTTCTTTTTGATAACTGGGGATTCCTGCTAAAATGATCTAATATCTTCGATCACCATTTATTCGTTGCCAGGCATTAATTTCCCAATAAAGGGTGAAATGCTAGGCAAATCTTATCTGGGTATCAGAGAGGGCAATCGTGTTCCGATGTCACACAGGTCTTAATAATCTTTGCTTCTGACTACATCCCACATTCCTAAAACACAATAATGGATGCTTACCATGAGGGAGGCACACTGCTTATGTGTCAGGAACTAAGCACATTTATGCTCTGAATCATCCATGAGATAATTGTAGGGCCACAATTCTTTATCTAAAACCCCCAGAAATAGGTGTTAAGAATTTGTATGCCGAATAGTTTCTCTGGTGTGAAAAACTATAATAGTACATAAGATCCTAATGAGATAATTAATAATGTGAAATAGGAAGAAAAGGGCTAAAGGTGTAGAGAAAGTGGGAAGGGTAGGGGAAAGGTAATAAGGGAAAAGAAAAAAATAGAAGAAAATGAAAAAAATGGAAATAAAGTGTTTGTAAATGGGAAGGGGAGGAGGGGGTGAAGGGAGGGCAGGGACAAGGGGAAAAAATGAGAACCAAGACCTGTCATGTAGAGGTGCAAGATCCCAATGATTAATGTAACTGTACTGTATACCTAAAATGTACCGATAAACTCAATTAAAAAAAAAAAGGATTTGTAATGCTGAGGACTTCTGAAATACATGATGTATTTTATGTAACTCCCACCCACATAAATTAATTGAACTACTTTCAACTAAATCCTATATAACAATATTTCCTTTCACAGTGCTTAATTTGTATATATACGTACTAGTTTTGCCTTGTTCCCGATCAGTTAACCTCTAATCTCTTCTGACCTGCCACTGAAATAGGAAAACAGCTGGGGATTTATGAAGACAGTGAGTATCTGAGTATTTTCCTTCTGTACTGCAGGTTTTTCTGAATTAAATAAGGCAAAAACAAAGATACATGCATGGAAAAAATGAAAATGCTGCTTTAGTTCAAAGGAAAATTTAAACATCAGTGCAACGGGCTGACAGAGCACTTGATCTTATTCTACAGATCTCAACAGAGCGGCATAAGCCAAGGACTGGGAAGGAGAACCCTAACTTCTCCCAGATGGGTGGATGAATTAATTTCCACCCAGCACAAGCCTTTCTTTTCCACATCAGGAATCCCCACTCCCTCAGGAGCACTGCGCTTTCCTCTCTGCTGTTCAGTGTTTTCTTCTTCCCTTTTTCTTCAGCGTCTTCCCGAGTCTCTTCTCTCATTTTCTTTCCCTGTCCTCTTAATGACACTCGAGATAAGGATGTCATTTGAGCTAGCGCTAAGAAGTTAGGTTCCCACAGATCTGGCATTTTTCAGATGCCCATTTAAGGCTAAGTTTAGCTTAGAAAGTGCAAGGTTATAAAATATTCTCCTCGACAGCCTCACAAGGGACGCGTGTGTGTATGCTCGTGGTACATGTGAGTCGGGGATTGGCAGTCTGTGATCTCCCTCTGTGTTCCTTGTAATTTTCATTTTACTAAATCTTTAGAGTGCAAGAAAAGAGGAGACATTTTATTTCTGTAAAAGTATCGGTTTGGTGACTCCAGTAATTGGTAATTATAGTTTAAGAAATGTTAGCTTAAGAATTGGTAATAATCTTATAATATCAATGCAGGAATTAATCTGACACTATCTTTTCAACAATAAATGAGCTATATTTCCACTGTACATTTGTGTAACTGTCAGAAGGCAGTCGAATTTAGCCTTAGGAAGTACATCTCAGCTCTCTATTGGTTTCTACTCCTATTATGGTGTTTGCTGCCTCATCTTTAAAATAGATAACAAGAGCTGGTCTTTGACAATTTGCTTCTCTTAACAGAGAGTATATACTGTTTTAAATACTCAAGTTCCAAATATTTAATTAAAAAGAAATACTTACAAAATACTGGGTGAACAAATATTAAATATCTGTAAATAAAGTTTATTTACTCTTCTGTATATTCTAATATATAATAATAAGGGCAAAAAAATATAAAAGCACTACAAAAAAAAGCTACAGATATTAATAAGATTTCAGAATGGGAATGGGACTTCTAAACAGAATGCCAAAGGGGGAAACATAATTTAAAAGCATTTCTAGAGGGAAAAGAGACAAACATATTGAATTTGCATATAATCAATGACTGAGCAATAACGTTTGTAGGATATATTCTAAGAATATAACCCAGGACACAGATTTAGCTACAGAGATTTTAATGACACATAGTTAGATTACAGAAAAAAAACAAACAGAAAAGAAAACCTGGAAATAACTTTAAATTTCAAATAATAGAGCTGGGCGTGGTGGCGCACACCTGTAATTCTAGCACTTAGGAGGCTGAGGCAGGAGGATCACCTCAGATGAGTTCAACACAAGCCTGGGCTACATAATGAGTTTCAGGTCAGTCTCGACTACATAGTGAGACCCTGTCTCAAAAAAACAAACAAACAAAAATAAATTCAAATAATAGGAAATATAATTAGTGCAAGTAAAACACGGAAACTGAATTTAAAGCCTTGAATAAGATTGTTTGCTCTCCTACTTCCTTTTCATGCCCTCAGTGCTACTCATTGACCTGAGAAATCTTCCTCAACCAGGAGATGAAGAGGATACCTCTATAAACACAGTGTTGGGTTGAATGAAAGTGGCTTGCTCTCTCATTTTTACAGTGTGCAGCAATGTATAACATACTTTAATACTTAAACGGAGAAGGAAGATGTATTTCATGATACAGAAGAGAAGATTCTAATAAGAATGGAAAGATCACATTCTTTGTTGCAGTAGAATAAACAAAGGCTCAAAGTCTATTTACAAAAAGTTAATAATAATTTTGAGTGGAGAAATTGTGGCTAACTGGATTATCTTTTTAGTCATATTTTATAAGTATGTATTACTTTTAAATAATAAAATTATAGTGGAAGGATTTTTTAGAAAAAATAGTTTATACATTTCTTGAAAGTATCACATTCACCACATACTGAATTCTGCATAAGACCAGCTTGTTCTCTTCCTCATTCTTCTCTGTACTCCTGGTCATGCCACTTATTTGTTATGTCACTAGACTGTCCCAAATTTACCCCGTGTATTTTATAATACGTTTGAAGCTGATGGATTCAATATCGATCAACCACAAGTTCACTGGCTATCTCTGAACAAACTTGGGTCTGGTCTACAGAGTTTCCCAAATTTAAGAAAATCTCAAACTACCTCTCCCAATTCCTTTTCTTGGATAATCTGAGTATAGGCAGAGTAGGGTCCGCAGCTATCACAGTTATTTACCCCCTGAAATGTGGCTGGGCAAAAAAACAAACAAACAAACAAACAAACAAACAAAAAAAAACCACAAAAAAACAAAAAACAAAAAAACCAACTATGTAGAAGAATGGACTTCCAAGTGGTGGAGTGTGCTTTCTTCCCTTCACAGGAATTCCTGTCATCACTTTCCCCCTGAATTAGCCAACAGAGGCTGTGTAGACACTTTCAGATGCCCAGGCTTGCACAGTGGATTAACTACGCAGAGTCTGCACCCTAGGACCCCGACGGTGAACTGCTGTCTGTCAGGGTGAGCGAGCGCCCTTTGGCCGGAGGTCTCTGAGAGAGACCCACAAACTCCTCCTCAGCGTGTTTAGGCACTGAATTCAGCCAACCCTCTCCACAGCCGGCCTGGATGGAAGGTGCCCACAACAGGTGGTCAATCCTTCCATTACCATTTCAAGCGAAGGCGAGAAATACATTTTATAAACTCTAACATTTGCAACTGGATCTCACAATTGTTTTTACTGCAGATGCAGATTAAGAAAGGAATTCTTCTTGAAGCTGCCAGCAGATTAAAAAAGTAAATTTTTTCTTTTGTGAGATATTTTTCACTGAAAGATGTACATTTTTAAAAGAAATATCACTAGGTATCCAGGCTTTTTGAAAATTTACAGAATTTATATACTTTTCTAAAGAAGACATATTTACACGATACAAATTTATAGCATAATGTATATGTTAACTAGGAGAGTCATGATGTATTTCTAACAGCTGTTCTTCATAAAAGCTTCAAGGAAAATTGAATTATGAAATAAGAATTCAACTATCTATCATTTAACTCAAAGAAAGCTGAAAGGGAAACTCTGGGCAGTCCATACTGGTGATCAGGTAGTCATTTTACTTTATCTAGAAATCCCTTAAGTAAGCTCTGTTATTTCCCCCTCTCCAAGTTTCTGTTGACACATACTAAGGTACACTTTAAGTATTAGGGAAAAAATTAAATCCTGTTACACAATTCTGACTCTATTTCTGTTTATCCTCAGGTGTGTGTGTGTATATATATATATATATATATTTTTTTTTTCCCCCCCTCAGGTGTATATTAAGTCCGTGTTTTTCAAAGGCCATGTGTGGAGAAAGAAGAACTAAATACCCTCATGTGCTGTGGCCATGGCTGGTCTGTCTACATTTCACCATCAGCACACGGCTACTCGAACTGTTTTTTCTTCTTTTTTCATGCTAAGGATAAAAGGTCACTGCACATATCAGCAAGAGGGAGAAGAGAACTCCAGAGTTTCAGCTTACTCAGATCCAAGACTCAAGTTAAATACCACAATCATGCCAGTCATTAGTTACCACTCAGTCTCTGTCTCCAGTCCGGAAACCAGTCTGCCAGAACCCAGATAGCTGGAAAAGCAGCCATGCTTTTATCACACAACTTATCCCAAGAGGCCACTTTAAAGGAAAATTATATACAATTCCACTGGAAGGAGGGAGAATATCCTTCATTTTACAAAGCTCTTTTCTTCTTAGATAATAAAGAACATGTATTTTGAAAAACAGTAATCAAAAAATCACAGCATGAATTTTAAATGTTAGCACGATATACAAATATATCCACCAACCTCAACATAATTTCTTTGTACTTATGTAAATATAAGATTTATTAAGAAGAATTAAGAACTCTTTAGTTTGGTGGAACTATCTATTATACATTTTAAAAAGTTAATCAAATTTGTCTCTTAAAATGTTAACTTTCGTGGCTATGATATAAGAGTAGAAATCCTTAACTGCTTCTTTGGAAGAAATGCAGTTTTAGAACTTTCATTGGAAGGGCAGTAATTAAAAGACTTAAACCTATGTTTTAAAAATATCCTTAAATTTGATTCATTCACGTATCAGTTTTACAATTTTCTTCTGAAAACAAGCTGCTGTACATGTAAAATGTGCATAAGTCTTTACCGGGCTCCCAGAGATTTAGTAAAAGACTAGCAAACCTCAGGAAGGAGTAACTGTTGAACAACTGTGATGTAATGCCCAACCTCTGGATTGAAATTACCCATCCAACTCCTTTGCCAATTAGGAACTGAACTTGAAATCTGCTTCAGGATAAAAGAGCTGCAAAGTCTCTAAGACTTCCAGAAAACAGAACCATCATCTCCACTGGTTAGGATTATGCTCGAAATCATAAATTTAACTACATTTCACTCTATGGTGTTTAAACCTCACACCGCCTAGGAAATTTGTGCTATTCCATTCTGAATGGTTTATCTTTTCATGCCTACATTTCAAAATTAATTTTTCCTCCTCAAATAGAAGCATCTGCTAAAGACTTTAAAATTCATCCTAAGCGTAACTCTAAACTCTGTCATTTGTGGAATGTACTTAAGTCCCAAAAATCTTGACTACATTAAGAATAATATAAATCTTGATGTGTATATATAAGCATATGTTAAAAGACTGAATATATCTTACTTTTCAAACTTCACCAGTTAATTCTAATTTCTCAATTACTTCCCAAGATTTAACCTCTTGAATATCAAGATTTTTGTCAGGATAATAAGCATGATTTTTCAAATAGAAGTTTTCAGTGCAATTCAAAGCCTCTGTATATATAAGCCATGATCACTATGTACCTGTAATATGTCACTGATACAACTTCTTATACTCTAGTTACACAATAGAGTGCAATATAGATTTAGGTGCTATTACAAGCTGTGGTAAAATAAATTTGAAGATGTAATAATGAATAACTTACACAATCTCATTTTTAGTTTAAACTTATTTTTACTGTACGATTCAGGGCTTAACAGCTATTACATTATGAAGTGCAATTTCTTTGATATGCCAACGCAACATTTTTTGGGACATAATCCTTAAGTCACTTAGCAGAGCATGGCTGGAATCTTTCAGCAGCCTACGGGTTGTGAGTTTAAAAGCTACTCAATTCATGGGAAGCTGGTTTCATACTGGGCTGACTGAACATTTACACAGATAAAATGAACAACGCTGGATAGAGTATCCATTCTTTCTACCCTTCTGTCCTAGCCAAAGGAAGCTCTACTTTGCTCAGCACCCAATGACCCTTTCCCTGTGACTCTGGAGAAGGTTCTATCAACATCTGCTGCAAGGACTGGTTCTGATCAGTCTACATCAAATGTGTGAACATTGCCTCTGGCTATAGACTAGTTTAAAAAACAAGAAAGCTCAAGCAAATCAGCATGAAACATTTCTGGAGGGTATTACTGGCCATGGTTAGAGGAAAGCCCTTCTATACACAGCTGGGAACAGTAGCGTGTTGCCTCAGTAATTGCTGAGAGGCATTTGAAAACCACAAAACTCCAGGTTTGGATAAAACTGAAACAGAGAAGAGGAAAGCCAAGAGAGGCACAGTAACAAAATGAAAACCTTGATCACAGTCTACCTGAGGCCCGGGACTCTTCATTACAGAATCTTAAACCTTCCCTCATTGTGCAGGGAAATTTGTGCCAGATTTGGGGAATTCTGTAGCCAAGCACATTGCGACAATTTTTTTTTTTTTTAACAGAAGCAGACTCCCAACAGTGACTGCAATATGAATTAAGCATACTCTTAGAATTTGTGGTCAGTCACTTGTAATCACCTTGGAGGTACTGCCGCTGAGCTGGCTTCTCCAAAAGAGGTCACTTTAGTGTAAAAAATTAAGGTGTGCTTGCTGCTATTACATTCTATGGTCTTACCATTCAAGTGACAAATATGACCAAAGAACAGTAAAAATATCATGTCGTTTGACTTATACATATTTACAGCTTAAAAGAGACTTCTTCAAAATAAGTGTCTCATTTTTCTTTTCTTACCTCTTTCACACTGTGGACCAGTAAAGCCGTAGACACAGGCACAGCGGTTGGGTCCAATACAGCGCCCACCATTCTGGCAGCCGTTTTCACAGACAGCTGAACACAAAACACAAAGAAACCACTCATTATATAAAAAACTTCCAAGCACAAACTGTGTTGTGGTGGTGCTGCCAGTGAGAGATCTTACACTAAATACATCTCTCAAGAACAAGTTACAGTCTTCATCATGCATCTAACACTTTTAACCATATATTAAGATAAAAGCCTATCCAGTTCATGTAAATCACATTGTTGAGCAAGCACTGGGTAAAAGCTTATTTTGTTTGTTAAATCGACTTCAGAAGGGCTGGATGGTTCTGATGTTCATAAGGTTGGAATATCACTATTCAAACTTCTATTTCTTTTTTTTTAATCAGTATGTGTTTGCAATGCATGATAGTTATGTCAGTTTGGGGAAACTAGTACATGTACATAACATATCTTGATAATTTCAGTCCTTTCAATCACCCCATTTAAACCCTCCCCTGCCTTTCCCTCATCTCCAAGAAGTGCTTTTTCTTCAGCCCTCTATTTCTGTTCTATGTACCTTATATGTCTTCTCACAGGTACAGAGTGAGTAAAACATGAGAAACAGAGGACAAAGGAGTCAGACTCTAGTTAGCAGGGCAGGAAAAGGAGGGGGAAATGTTACATGGAAAAATAAAGACGGTATGGCAATAAAGGGAAAAAAGCAAAAAGAAAAAATAAGCCAAAGAAAGGAAAAACATAAAGCAGGAAAGTAAAAACTAACATGAAAACTGGGAGAAAATACCATCAATTTTAGTAATAAAATGTCAAGAGAAGTAATCAATGTGTAGAGGCTAGATGTGGTGTATCATAGAAGAAAGGACAGGGGAAAACAAACTGTCAACACGGGGTTTTTTCCCTTTTCATATAAAATTAGCTCACAGTACAAATTATTTCAAGTACAATAGCCCCTTGGTATGTACAAGGTACTGAATCCTGAACTTCTGTGGATACCAAAATTCTTGGATACTCCTTTCTTACATGTCATGGTATTTGCATAAAATCTACACACATCTTCCCATATTACTATTGTCTATTGGTTATAATACTAAATGTAATGTGCAGGCTATAAACATAATTTCCCACTGTACTGTTCAAGGAATGATAACAAGAAAAAAGAAGACTGTACATGTTCATTACAGCCACATTTTTCTCAAGTGTTTTTAATCAGTGGTTTGTTTGAATCATAGAGCCATAATCTGGAAATATGGAAGGCCAACAATAATCATGGCAGATTCACAGAATCTCTCAGGAAAAACCAGAGAGCCAGAATTAGACCCACTGTCCCTTGTCCTCCAATATACCACCTTTCAGTGTTAATTCTGCCCAGCAGCCAGGATCTGGGCAAGTGCCCCAGAAGATCACAGTGTAGAATCCTTGAAAGGTTAAGTATTCCAACCTCCATACAGGGGACAGTAGAATTTATGAATCATATCTTCTCAAAGAGAAAATTCCAGTACAGTGGGCCCTTGAGTTCTGACAGGCCTCACATACCAACAACTTGGGTTATGACCAGAATTTTAGTTTTAAATTAAAACCAAAGTCCTGAGTTATGACCCAAATGCCAGTCTTTCCTGTGTGGGGTTAATTAAGAAACCCTGGACCAATGTCTTCCTAAGGACACTGAGATCTGCCTGGAAGGAAATACGGCCCAAATTCTACAGGAGAGAGACTTTGAAGGCTGTAGAGGAGCCTGAGCCTTCAGCTGAGCCTGTGGCTGATGACACTGTCAGTACAGCAGAGTCCATAGGCTGCAGGTAGACAGTGGTGATGCTGAGGAACTGGAGGAGGATCACTCAGAGAAACAGTCTACAGAGGGACTTCAGCAACTTCCGGCTGAGCAGCAGAGAATGGCAGCTGAGGAGCTCTCTGAAGAGGAGGGGGAGCGCCAACAATCAGTGCAGCAAAGTTCTTCTGAAATAAAGGAAATCCTAAAAAATGGACAGAGCTACAAACACGTATCGAGAAGACCAACCAGACAGAGAAAAAGCCAATTGCTGCATTCACTTGCTTAATGAATATGTCACGTCCTACTACAGAACAGTGCTAAAGAAAAGATAGAAACAGACAACCTCAGACCAGTGTTTAGTTCTAAAAAGGCTAAGACCTAGTAGCCAGAAGCAGGTCCTAGTGGGTTACAGACTCTCCCAAGTAGAGAAAGGACACCAGAGACCTAGATTCCTGAAGTTCTTACGGACGGGGACTCTCCTTCCAAATACCTACCTCCCATTTCATCCTCTCTTCCTTCAAGCCGAAGATGTCAACTTGAATGGCGAGTATAGTATGAAACTGTTTCTGGTAAACTAGGCACATCTCACAATTTTTTGTGATTGCATTAGGAGAATTATTAGTGTTTCTGGTAAATTGCACACATTATACAACCTTTTTATTATGAAAACATTGGTTAAGGGTTCCTTTGGGAGGTTCAGAATGCATTATAGGTATTTCTACTATTTCTTATGGGAAAAATAGTCTTGACTTATAACCAACTGGAGTCACAATCAGTCCTCATGAACGAAATGAGTTCGTAAGTCAAGGGTACACTGTACCAAAAGCTTATCTCCCAAGTCATTTATCCCGTTGAAATGAAACACTGCCCTGACAGATGGAGAAGGGGCTTAGGTTTTAAGATTTGAGCCCTCAAAATAGAGCATAAGGACCTTAATTATTTCATATTAAAGGAAAGTGAGGGAGAAAAGACATTTATGTGTGTTGAAGTGAGGCACACATTAAATATAAAAAGTTTAATACATGGATTGATGTCTAAAAAATGGACTAGCACCACCACTTTCTTATCAGGCCTGTTGCAATGGACCGTCTGCATCATCCAGAGTGCAGGAGGAGCTCAACCCTGAGAGCCATGGGACTTGGGGCACGGGGAACACAGAGGAATAAATACAAAGGATGGGGAACGGGAGATAAAGTCAATAAGGACAATGAGGAAGATGGGGTGGATAGGACTACAGAGGAAAAAAATACTGTGTGTTTCCACCAAAATAACTGCCAAAGCTTAAGAATTCAAACTCTTCGACAGATACTCTGTGTAATTCCCCAGAAATACTTGCCTGGACTTGAGGATTGTCACTAGCCAACCGATATACTTCAACTAATCAAATGCAATTATTGAAAATGTGAGGAATTCTCTTTAAATGCTATCAAGTTGTAAGAAATTGAAGTGAAAGTCACTTTCCCAGACGTGCTCTTTCATCACTGTTCTGGCCTTTAAAAAAGATACAAATGTGGAAAAGCAGTCGTCTGCCCCGTCTGGGACACTCACTTAGGAAATGGAAGAAAGACTGGCTTCTCTCAGGGTTTTGCAAAATAGAGTTTCCAAAGCCCAGAAGAAGACAGGGCTGGATGAATCTTGATCTCCTCCCAGATAGAGCTCTGGCCTACTACAAGTTAAAGCTAATCCAACCTGTCTGAGTTAGACTAACAGTGCTTTTCTTCTCAATAAATTCATTTTGAGGGTTGGAAAATACAGTTATTATTATAAAAATATTCACGTTAAGGGAGCAGGGGGACATGGTACTGAGGCAGGATGAGGCAGGATGATCGCCAAGTTTGAGGCCAGCTTGGGCAATTCAGGGAGATCCTACCTCTAAAAAAATAAAATAAATCAAAAGGGCTGGCTGGGGACATAGCTCGAGGTAGAGTGCCCTTGGTATAATTAATTCTCAGTATCAAACCCCACCAAAACAAGTACGTAAAGTAAGTTTGCTGTCAATCAACATTTTTAAGATTTCTCCTATTTAATTTCTAATACTATAAACACTAGTAAGAGTCTATGAACAGAAAGATTGAGGCTCACTCATACAGCCATTCACTTATATTCCTATCTCTCCCGAGAGTGAGCCCTCCCGGGACAGAACCAGAATTCGGTAGCCTCTGAATCCCCCATCACGATTCTATGTGCGGCAGGAACTCAACAAAATCTCACCGTGCTTTGCCCACTATTTTGCAAGGCACAGAGATGTAGGGAAGAGAAAATGAGCTGTGCGCTGCTATTCCCAGCTACTGAACTGACCGCAGCATCTCTCAGGGTCTCAGCCTCCTCCACCGCAAGGCAGGCTTAGCCGTCCCTACCCCAGTGGTGTGAAGGTTAAATACAATGTTGTGTGAAGTGAAAGCACAGTGACTATACACTGCAGGGTTCATTCAGTCTTAATTCCCTTTACTTTTAAACTAATGACTCTCTGCCGGGTAGGGAAAGGCGATTTGTTCTCTGGCATCTGAAGGTTACTCTGAAGAGCAACAGCAAAAGAGGAGCAGGAGATACAGATGGAAGTATAAATAAAAGACAGAAGAAACAAATTTCCACCTTTTGAACGAGGCACAGTGAAAGGTACTTCATACAATATTTTTGTTAACAAAACATAGTGGAAATAGTAATTTGTATTTCAATTAAGAGTTAGAAAGAAACCTGAATATGCCTAAATTTCCACCATGGAAGAAATGCTGACCACCCAAGAAGATAAAAATATTTATATCTTGGCAAAAAAAAAAAAAAATGTTTACACCTGGCACAGAAGTGAAGCGAAAGACAGGGAAGAAGACAGACTACAGATGGAAAAATGAGATGGATCCATAGCTGCCATCCTATCTGGCGTGAGGGCGAATAGCACTATTTGACACCGGTTGCTTTCCTTAGGGGGAGGACAGGTCTATTCAGGCTCACAAGTTTTAGACGTTTCCAAGACACAGTGCTGGCTCCAAGGCAGGAGCAGCAGGGCAGAAGGCTGCTGCAAAGAGCTGCTCATGGAGGGAGCAGTGCCTTCCAGACCACCCCAGTAATGCTTCTCTCCCAGTGAGTAGAGCCACCCCCATGACCCAACCAGCTTCCAGAAGCCCCACTCAAGCGCATGCGTCTGGGGGACACTCTGGATCCAAATCATAATAATGTAACGGGCAATGCATTTTTATTAGGCAGTCTCCTGTTCTGCTCGTCAAAGCACAAACACTGGGGCACTGCTCACACTTGAAATTGTGGGTGTGATTTCTATTAAAACACACCAGATAAGAAGGGCGTTCTGAACCAGATGAAAGTGTTAAGAGAGGAAAGAAACAGAGGCCTAGTGCATCAGCACAGGACAACAGAAATCTTAACCAGTGGAGCTACCGCCTTCTTCCTTTCCTTTCAGGCTTTCACACTGTCCCCATCTTCCTCCTACCCTGTTGCCTACTCTTCCTCACTCCTCTTTGCTGGCTTCTCTTCTTCATCTCACCCCAAATGCTGGGCTGAGTCAGGACTCTGGCCTTGACCCTCTTCACTTCTCTGCCAACATCTTCAGAGTGGTCCTCATCTAGGTCTATGATTAAATATCATCTCTGTAGAAACTCTGTATATATGCCTCCAAAGCTATTAGGACATGTCCTAAGATCTTTTTTATTTTAATGCAATACAAGTACATATGAATAAAGAAAATATAAAAACACTTCTATTGAAAAATAATTTTTCATAACAAAAATAATTAGAAAACAATGAATGGTAAATGCACTATGTATCGTGACCTTAAAAGAATATCTTTTCAATTGCTATGTTACGCTCAACTCATTTCCTATTAATACTATATCCTTTTTTGTATAATATATTTTAATTATAAATAAAGTACCTCACACACTGCATAATTCTGAACAATTTCAGACACATGTGTAAATATCGCATGGTCTCACTTCTGTGAGAAACTCAAAATATAAATAAGGGCCAAAATATATAGCAGACGTTCTGAAACAGGAAGAAATTTCCATTTGGGAATCAGACTTCTCCAACAAACAAAATGCAAAACAACTCTGTCTTCAGCCCACCAGTCTCTCCCCAACCTACCCCTCCCTCATCCTTCCCATTTGAGGAAATGACCATGGTCATTCTGGGAGGCTCCACTAAAACCCTCTAGCTACCATTTTGGGTCTTTGCTTTTCACCACCTTTTTTTTTTCTCTTTTATCCACAACACCTGGCCCCTTGACACACTGTCTTCCACAGGCTCTTTCAAAACACAATCTAAACACGTGTGCTGACTGATCACTGTGATCATGGCTTCAGTGCCACTGACCAGCACCACTGCAGCCGTCTCCTAACTGGCCCTTTCGTCTCGTGCCCTCCCCATAATCCAGCAGCTCAAGTAACTTTTTTTTCTTTTTCTTTTTCTTTTTCTTTTTGGTACCTTGTGCTTGCCATCAAGTAACTTTTCAAAAAATCCTAACAAGATCACATCAAGTGAGCGCTCAAAATGCTCTAAAGTCTTCTATCATATTTAAGATATGGACAGAATTTCTTTCCTGACATGTCAGGCCCTACACCTCCCTCTCCAAACTCACTTCCTACTTCATCCCTTTTCCTTTTATTCCAGGCACACAGATTTTTCTTCTGGTGTCCAAAACACATGTGATCTGTTTTCTACCACGGATCCTTTGAATTTGTTTTTCCCTTTGAGTAGAGGACATCTCTCACAGAACTAAAAGCACAGGCTGGGGTCTGTGTGCAAATGTCACCTTCTCAGAGATGCCTGATGTAAAACAGCAGAGCACTGCTAAATCTTAATCAGACTCTTCTCCCCTTACCCTGCTTTATTCTTGCCCTATACCTTCACATTACCTACATTTGCATCACTTACTCATCAGTGACTGTATCTCCCCTATCAGAATGTAAGCTCTGTGTGGTCAGGTTATGCTCATTCACCGATATAATCCAATCACTCTGCAGAAGATATGGTGAGGACTAACCAGGTGCATGGACACCTCTGCAGCATCCCCCACAACCCCAGTACTCTTGGGCCTCCTGGTTGTGCTGGTACCTGGAACAATACTGCAGAGGCACAGGTGGTCATAAAGGACATTGTACTGAGCTCCAGAAGATAGAACAGAAGTGAACAACTGCAATACAGGTACATCAGACCTCCATAGTTGCTAAATTGGAGGGATCACCACCTTCCATCACAACCTATGTTGGACGTTCTTCAGGGAAAGGGCAGCTGGAACCTGCAGTAGAACCTTGCAGAGTTCAACCCTGCGGGAGGTCAGGGAGCACAACTTGGGCCTTGCAGCCAGAGTTCAGCCTGAATCTCAGGGGTCTGCCTTTAGCCACCTGAGACTAATTGACTTAGCTCTGCACACTGCTGCTCAAATTGTCTATTGTGACAGCAGAGATATACCCTGAAGGAGGCCCTTCAATTTTTTTCTTTCTTTTCCTCTTACTTTTAATTTTTAAACTTTATTTTTAAAATTTTATTTTTTCCCATTCTTAAAATTCTTCCTTTTTTCTTTCTTCTTTTTCCTGCTCAGCCTCTTGCTCTCCCACATTATTGTTCATCTCCCTTTTTGTTCTTGTTCCTGCCCTAAGTCATATTTCTTCTTTCTTTTTCTTCTTTTTTGCCTTTGCTTGATTGTTATTAGTTTCAAAGGAAAGTGAGTATAATTTACAGCTTCCCTATTACTGTTAGGTTGTTCTATTCTTGTCTTTGTTCTTGCACTCTGTCATTCCCTCTTGCCTTCAACAGTTTCCTAAAGTTTACGTGATCATCCTGTGTTCTCTGGCTTCACTTGAAACCTTCTCCTATTCTACTACCTATCTATTCCTCTCCTAACTCCTTGTAAGTCCCTACCCTGAAGGGTAAAGTTGCTGTATTGAAGAGTTTATTCACTATAAACATATTTTGAGTTGGTCCTCAATTTTGATTTAATTCATATGGTTAAAGGTGATAAATTAATAACTACCACAAACTGTCAATTTCTAAGTTTTGCTTGATGTTATTGTGTTGCTGATTGTCTCAACTGGGCTAAAGGCTTGTGATTTATTTAATGACTTGTCCTTCTTGATATTATGAAAATGAGAGTGTATCTGAGTCATTAGAGACTCGAAACCTAAACAGCAGCTATATCAGGAAGATCAAAGTACTAACCCAGGAATTAAACCAAGGATAGCACCAACAACAAAAATAAAAATGTGAAAACACTTAAACAAGGCACAAATATAGACTTCCAGTTCACCAACAGCAAACTGTAGGGGAAATAAGGTGGAAAAGTCTGACAATCAACCACCAGGACACCCTGAACTCATAGCACAGGAAGTAACAAAATGGATCAATTAGGCTCTAGAAAAATTCAAAGCAAAAATAATTTCCCAGATAACTACAGAGATGGTAAACATAATGAAAGACAACATTAGAGACTCTAGAACAGAGACAGAAAAAAATAAAATGGATGAGTTCAGGACTATTATAAAAGACATGAATGTCCAGCATGGGAAAGAAATGAAAACCACGAATGCCCAACATAGGAAAGAAATGGAATCCATGAAATAGATTCAAACAGATATTCAGGAGATTAAACACTCTACAGAGAGCATTTGCAGCAGGATGAACAAATGTGAAGATAGAATTTCAGATATAGAAGATAGGATTGCAGTCAGTGACCACAAAAGAGAGATCTCTTAAAAATAGTAAGGGATCATGAGAAATCTACCCAACAACTCCTAGCTGATGCAGAGAAGAATAATATAAGACTGGTAAGAATCCATGAAATATCAGGAGAAAGTACAAATGACTTAAATACTGTTTGCAGAATTAATGACAGAAAACTTCCCAAACAGAGGGGAAGAAACTGACATACAGATAAGTGAGGCATATAGGACTCCAAATAGCCATGATTAAAAAAAAAAAATCTACACCTAGACAAATAATAGTCAAAATCCCAGAAACCCAACAGAAGAACAAAATACTGTAAGCAGTTAGAGAAAAGAAAGAAATCACATGCAAATGAAAGTCCATCAAAATCACAGCAGACTTTTAAACATAAACCCTCAGAGCCTGGAGTGAGGTATTTCAAGCCCTGAAAGAAAACAACCTCCAACCTATACTGATGCATCCTGCAAAACTCTCTTTTAAAATGGATGGAGAAATAAGATACTTCCATGATAAGGAACACCTGAGAAACACCATGAATACCAAACCAGCACTCCAAACAATTCTAAACAATATTCTACAAAATCAAAAATGAAGGTCACAATACCATGAGGCAGAGCAGAGCAAATCAATTAGGCAAGGTGAGAAACTAAAGGGAGAAGGGCCAACAAAAGGACAATAACATGAAAGGAGAATAAAATAAAAGCCAACAACAGGACAATAACATGACAATGATAAGTAAATACATATCACTTATAACCATCAATGTTAATGGCCTCAATTCACCAATAGAAAGAGACTGGCAGAATGGATTAAGAAGAAAAAATCCAATAATATGTTGTATACAAGAAGCACACCTAGTTCAACATGAAACTAGACACTGAAAGTTAAAGGATGGAAAATAGTTCCCCATGTGACAGGAGCCCAGAAAAAAGCAGGGGTAGCTATCTGATTTGCAAACAAAGTAAATTAAAAAAAAACTAATTAAGAGAGACAAAGAAAGCCACTACATCCTTGTAAAGGGAAAAATCCAAGAGGAAGAGATGACAATCATAAATATATATGCACCAAATACTAATGGCCCGAACAATACAAAACAAATATTAAGGGACATGAAAAATCAAATCAGCACTAATACAATTGTAGTGGGGAACCTAAATCCACACTATCACAAATAGACAGATTATCTAGACAAAAAAAAAAAAAATCAACAATGAAATGGTAGAACTGAACCAAACTTTTGAACCAATGGACTTATTAGGTGTCTACAGAGTGTTCCACACCACAAAACCAAAATATACATTCTTTTCACCTGCACATGGGTCATTCTCCAAAACAGGCCATATACTAGCTCACAGAACATGTTTAAATAAATGCAAAGGAACTGCAGTTATCCCATGTATATTATCAGAACATAGTGCAATTAAGCTGGCTATCAATAACAAAAGAAACCACAAGAACTTCACAAAAACATCAAAATTGAATAACACTCTCCTAAAAAGAGGATATTAAAGAAGAAATTAGTTAGTTTTTACAAATATATGATAATGCCAGTACAACATTCAGGAATGTATGGGACACAAGGAAAGCAGTTCTACATGGAAAATTCATAGCAGTGAATGCCCACACTATGAAAACAGAGCCCACTCAAATAAACAACCTAATGATGAATCTTAAGCTTCTAGAAAAAGAAGAGCAAGAAAAACCCAAAGCTTATACAAGGGAGGAAATTATAAAGATCAGAGCAGAAATCAATGCAATGGAAATTAAGAGAATGACTCACAAAAAAAATCAATGAATTGAGTTGGTTCATCAAAAGAATAAATAAAATCGATAAATCCTCAGCCAACCTTGTCAAAAAAAGGAAAGAAAAGGCTCAGATCCATTCAATTACGAACGAAAAGGTGAAGTCACAACAGATCCAGCAGAAATCCAGAGGATCATCAATGCCTACTTTGAGAATCCATAATCTAATAAAATAGAAAACACAGAAGAAATGGACAGATTTCTAGATACTTATGAATTACCAAAGTTGAAGATACAAAAATTCTATGCACCTCAATTACAATCAGTGAAATTGAAAATGTAATTAAAAGTTTACCAAAGAAGAAAAGCCCAGGTCCTGATGGCTTCACTGCTAAATTTTACAAGACATTTAGAGAACAACTACTGCCACTACTCTTTAAACTTTCAATGAAACTGAAAGGGAAGCAATCCTTCCAAATTCATTCCTGGAAGCAAGTGTTACTTTGACTCCAAAACCAGGGAAAGACCCAAGCAAAAAGGAGAACTACAGGCCAATCTCCTTAATTAATACAGATGCAAAAATCCTTAATAAGATACTGCATAACAGAATACAGATCATCAAGAAGATCATGCAACCTGACCAAGTTGGATTTATTCCAAGGATGCAAGAATGTTTCAACATACATAAATCAATAAATTTAATACACTATATTAACAGGGTCAAGGACAAAAACCATATAATAATCTCAATAGATGCAGAAAAAGCATTCAACAAAAGTCAACACCCATTCCCAATAAAAACCCTGCAAAAATAGGAATAGATGGTCTTTATCTCAACTTGATAAAGACTATCTATGAAAAACCAACAGCCAAGGTCATATCAAATGACCAAAACCAGAAAACCTTCATGTAAAAATCAGGAACAAGATGAGGATGTCCACTATCACCACCCCTATTCAATACAGTTCTGGAAACATTAGCCAAAACAATTAGATGTGAGAAAGAAATTAAAGCAATAAAGATAGGAAGGGGAGAAGTTAAATTCTCATTATTTGCTCACGATATGCTACTCTACATAGAAGAGCCAAAAAACTCCGGCCAAAAGACTTTGAGACTTAATTGACACTTTCAGCAGAGTAGCTAGATACAAGGTCAACACTCGAAAATCAATAGCCCTCTTATACACAAATAACAGACTCAGTGAGAGAGAAATTAGGGAAACAATTCATTTCACAATAGCATACCAAGAAAATGAAGTATCTAGGAATCAATCTAACAAAGGAAGCAAAAGACCCCTACAATGAAAACTACAACATTCTGAAAAGAGAGATCAAAAAGGATATAAGAACATAGAAAGATATTCCCTGCTCCTGGGTAGGAAGAATCAACATGGTGAAAATGGCCACACTACCAAAATTGCTACACAGATTCAATGCAATCCTGATTGAAATCCCTACAGTATATTTCACAGAACTAGAGAAAATAATCCAAAAATTCATTTAGAACAAGAGGAGACCTAGAATAGCAAAAGCAATTCTAGGCTACAGAGATATGACAGGGTGTGTCACAATCCCCAACTTGAAACTATACTACAAAGCCACTGTGATAAAAACAGCATGGTACTAGCAAAGAAACAGACCTGAGCATCAGTGGAATAGATTAGAAAATACAGAAACAATTCCAGATGTACTCAGCTACCTCATCTTTGACAAAGAAAGAAGTCAACCATTCTCACTGGAGGAAAGATAGCCTCTTTAATAAATGGTGTTTAAAAAACTGGATTTCAACTTGCAAAGATTAAAGACCCCTATCTTTCACCATGCACTAAATTAAAATCCAAGTGGATTAAAGAGCTAAGTATTAAAACAGAAACACTAAACTTACTGGAATACAAGTTAGGCAGAAATCTTGAAGACACTGGCATAGGAAAAGAGTTTATGAACAAATCCTCAGTAGCATGGGAACTATCAGAAAGAATCAATAAGTGGGATCTCATCTTATTGAAAAGCTTCTGCACTGCAAGAGAAACCACCAACAGAGCTAAGAGACAACCTACAAAGTGGGAAACAATTTCTACCAGCTGCTCCTCAGACAAAGGACTACTAGGTAGAATACATAAAGAACCCAAACAAATCAGGCCCCCCAAATATAAAGACCCAATTCAAAAAAGGCCGTCTGAAATGAATAGACATTTCTCACACAAAGAAGTGAAAGCAGCAAATAAATATGTGAAAAAATGTTCCACAACATTGGTCATTCAAGAGATGCAGATGAAAACAACACTGAGATTCCACCTCACCCCAGAAAGAATAGCTGCTATCAACAAATTAACCAATAACAAATGTCGGAGGGCTGTGGGAAGAAAGGAACCCTTCTCCATTGTTGGTGGGAGTGCAGACTGGTGCAACCACTGTGGAAATCAATATGGAGATACCTTTGTTAGCTACATATTTTGATTGCATCATATGTTCCATTGATCCTGAAATAATGATTACAGAAGGAGGGTTTCATCCCATGAGACACTCAGAGGAAAAAATTCAGGTATATGCAGATTTTCTGACCCAGTTCATTTCATATTCCCATTACTGGAGAGGGTGGTAGCACTGACCCAGTCTGATGCAGGAAGGATATAAAAGCACTCTTCCAGAAAGCAAAGTACTTTCCATCCCCCAGCTGTTCATTTTTATAAGAACAGCAGGGCGGGGACACACCTACCAGAGGTTATTCTGCACAACCTTTAGGGAAATACACACATACACACAGACGGACATGACAGCTGGAGCAGCTGAACCCAGGATGAAATGGCTGGCTTCAGAAGAGACTTCAGAACAACTGAGAAAGATCAGCAGAGACAAGGCTCTGCCCGTTGTGAATTCTAAAGTAATCACCATTTTCTCCCCAACAGAGCAAAAGGGTGGATTTCGAGGATAACCGTTTCTCTTCTCCGGCTACTGAACTCTGAAACAATCAAAACCGAATCTCCTAATACTCTTGTAAGGCTCAAAAAGATACAAATCTGCCTTCTTTTTATTCTCTATGATCATTGCTGTACTACAATGGCAGAGTTCAGTATTTGAAGAAGGCAAGATCGAACACATAAACTATCTGGCTTTTACAGAAAATGTTAGCCTTCTACTGACCTTAACAGAATACTTTCCTTTAAATTGTTCATCTGTTTTACTTTAAATTATTTGGAAAGAAAACTTGGTAACACTTACAAATGGAAAGCTATGACAACGCTAAGCAGACTGCAATCTAAAAAATAACTACAACCACTAACAGGGGATAACACTTCACATCCAGAATTACTGTATAACGCAGCAACTCCTTTTCTGGGTATTTATCCAAAAGTAGGAAATCAAACAGGTATTTGTAAACCCATGTTTGTAGCAGCATTATTCATAATAGTTAAAAAGCAGAAGCAGCTCAAACATCCATCCCCTGATGAATGGAAAAACAAAAGGTGATATTTACAATGGAATATTATTCAGCTTTTTGTGGGAGGAAATTCTGATAGATGCTACAACATAGGTAAAACTTAAACGTGGTATACTGTTAAATAAGCCAGTTACGAAAGGACACACATCACACAATTTAACAAAGCACCGAGGCTAGCGAAGTTTGTGCAGACAGAAAGATCAACTGTTTCCACAAGCCAGGGTGAGAGGGAAACGGGAGATGACTTTAATTAGTGCAGAGTTTCAGTTTCCCAACATGAATAAAAAAAGTTCTGAAGATAAACAGTATCGAGGGATGTACAGTAGGAGTGGACGTACTCAACACCCCATCCATACACTTAAAATAGTAAAACTAGTAAATTTTCTCAGAAGAAAAAGTTAAAATGGCAAGAAAAATAAAATAACGTTAACTAAAAACAAGACAGATGTTTGGGGAATCACAAGACTCTGCATTTAATAAAGGGACCATCTCACTACATACGATGCAAGTTCTTTCATGGTATACTCATCTGAACATAAAAATACGTGAATTCTCACAGAGGTCCTACAATTTGGGAAACCCTAGCCAAAAGTGTTCCTCAGTGATACATCACAGTCCAGGAGCCATCATCCTTACATTCTTCCTAAAAAGTTGTTTCCTGGTTAAATACTCTGCAGAGAAGATAAGAGCTTTCCTGGATTAAAGCTCCCTCTTTCGTAAGGACATCTGATTTGTACAAGTCATTTCAATGGAATAAAGGATAACTTATAAGATTTGCTCCCTGGTGCTAATTTTGAAATAGCTCGAAATATATATATACACATGGTATGTGTATATATATATGGTTCAGGAAAGAGCAGGAGAATCTTCCAGAAAACTTCTCCATTTTTCAGGAAAGTGGACATGTTTTATACAGCCCGATAAAAGAGCACAAGGGAGTATCTGCGGCTTGTGTCAAATGTGACAGAGCCCTCGCCGTACTCAACAACACTGATATTCAAAAGCACAAAAGTTCAAAGAAAAATACCTGTAGGCTAAAAATTAGAAATCCAGTTGTAAAGTATGTCTTGCTACGTAAAACTATTTCTTCAAAGGATCACAAGTTTTACTGTAACTCAGTACAACTTTTTATAACTTCATATGAAATACCCACTAAGCCGAAATTATTTCTATGAAGTCGATTTCTAAGCATCTTACGCTGTCCGCAGTGAGTCCCGACGTAGCCCTTCTGACACTGGCAATGGTCGTCTGCACAGCTCCCACCATTGACGCACCGCACACTGCACTGCTGAACTGCAAAGAGCAGCAACCAAAAGGTACAGACATGAGTCACCGAGGTTATAGTTCCTGTAAAATCATAGCCTACCTGCTCCACGGTTTAATAAGTAAGTATATTCTGTGGATGTAAACGTTACGACCCAATAATCCTTATTTGTCCGACGTGCACATACAGATGTATCTGTCACAAGTTATCCAGGATGCAGCTAGAATAGAGTACGACCCCGAGGTTACAGGAAGTCCCTGGAAGGGGACAGCGATACTGTGCTGTGCCTTGCACCAAGGGGGCACTTGTGTGAGTTCAGAATGCAGGGGCTGAGTGCGGGCAACCCAGACGGACTTGGCTATGGTCTTTATCAGCCTGCATTCCATCAGGGAGACAGATAAAACAATACCGCAGATAAACAATACCACAAAGTCATTATAGATGTGGTAAACTAAGAAAACTGCTGTGACAGAGAGTAGCCTAGAGTCAAGGAGAACCTCAGACACCGGACTCAAAGAAGACCACTCCTATATGACGCTGGCTCTTCGTTTAGGAAGGTGAAAATCAGCCGAGTATGGGAAATACTAGTGAGGAACTTCAGACGGGGAAGAGCCAACACGGTTAACAGTTTCCTCTGAAGAGCTGAAATTCTGTTCGGTGAAAAAAAAGGGCAGATGAGGAAGAGACCTTGGAGAGCCAGGGAGACGCCTATGTAAAGAGTTCACTCAAGGAAGCAAGAATCCTTGGGAGTAATGTAATACAATCAAAAACCCCAAACTGGACCTGGCATTTAGTAAAAACCCAGCAAATTAAAGCCATTATTCACAAAGAATTGCTTCAGCAAATCCTGCTTTTCTACTGCATGGACAAACTCCTAGAGTAGAATGAGGGCTCTTTGCTTACCAAAAACAGTTACCCAGTTGAGGCAACAAGTACGCAGCCAAAAAGTTATTATTCCAAAAATTACTACAGATCTAGTTTGTGAGGAAAATAATCACAGCTTTATATTTTCTTTCAAAAGGGATATTTAGCATTTACTCAAAAGCTTATGAGGGCCAGGGATTGAGCTCAGTGGTTCCGCTGCCTGCCTTGCAAGCACAAGGTCGTAAGTTCGATCCCCAGTAACCCCCCACAATAAATAGATAACAAAGCTTATAGAACATACAGTACACAAGCCATATAAAAGAAACATACTTGATTTTGCTCCACAGGTTGGCGATATTTGGCCACTGGAACAGGTGCACATGTTAGGTCTGGAACAAAATCCATCTCCACAACTATTTCTACAAATTGCTGTGGAAGGCACAATAAGAAAATAAGTAAACAACTAGGTAACAACCTATGCTTCACAACTCCTGCCTGGCGAGTGCATCCTAAATTCAATCCCTAATACCAAAAGGGAAAACAAAACAAAACAAAGCTGAAAAATTAAGACGTTGAAATATGCGATGCAATGCCTCAACTTTAGCTATGAAATGACCTACTATAGATATGGGAGATATCAAGTATCCTATGATAATGTGCAAACAGATGAAACTTTTTCAAATTCTACGAGATTAAGCCTTTCACTTCCCTTTCAATACACGGTGCCTCTCTCACCCAAGTCTGAGAATTTAAATGCAGAGTTCACCAAGAATTCAGCCTTGATCTAGGGAGCTGGGATTGTGGAGGAAACCCGGAGGTCCTGCACACCCTTATGAAAAACAACCCACTGTGTAAAGGATCTTCACAGAAGAAAGAGAATGTGAAACTGTCCGAGCCAGAGACTCCAGTCTCTAATGACTTGGCCAAACCTCAGGGGTTCCAGGCACGTCCCTCCCCTGCTGGCATCTGACCTGCGCCATCATCCATCTTTGTTCCCTTAATAATTCCTTCCGTCCTTCCTGCAGCCTTCCTTCTCCTGTGGTATCCTCACACCCTACCCTGTCCTCACTGCTCAAAAAGCCACCGAGACATTTTGATGGGAAAGAGGGGACCTCCAATGAACACAAAGGTATGAGGGTCACCACAGTGGAGAATGTCAGACTCACTGACACAGCAGTACCACACACACTCAAAACCTGTAGTCGAGTGCCTTCAACGGGAAGTCTTTCCCAAATTTCGAGTCTGTTCATTGAAACTGAGAGATCTGTCCCTAAATCCACGATTGAATTCTGTCTTTAAGTACAAAGGCTGTGAACTTTAGTGTTCTATGCCTGGAAACACGAAGACAAGGGACATCTAGGAATGCCCTGATACCAGCTGTAAATATCTATACTAATGTGCATATCTGGCTTTTGCTATGGAGGACAACTTTCAAAGAGATTTAACGACACCCCCGCCACGAATATAAGGCACATATACGATAGAAGCAAATGAACTCAACAGTTGTTTTACTTCTCCAAACTGCCTTTCTACATCCATATAATGCAGTATCTCCATTAGTGCTCCCTATAAATGAGATAATGTTAAATATGGTGTGAGGATAAAGTTTTAGGCAAGAATATGGGTCCCCCAGAGAATTGACTGATACTTCTTAAAATATACTGGAGTTTCTGATCACCAATACTTTCCATTGATAAAATGGTCATTAAAATTTTGTTTTATTTCAGAGACCCCTCTTCCCCTAACAGGGGTAGTCTAGGTTAGTTGAAATATAAAGTGTTCCATCCAGATCTTGAACTCAATGAGGTTTAGTGGGGTGGAAACTGGGCAATGAATGCTCACTGTCAGGAATGCAGGTATATACCGTGTATTTTTAACTCCAAGAGAAGCAGGAATACCTCAGCCTCTCTCCCCACACCCTTTTCAGGCTCCAGTATTTATTATACTAATATATTTTTTTATACCAGGGATCGAACTCAGGACGTTGAACTTGCAAGGCAGGTGACGGAAACACTGAGCTAAATCTGCAGTCTATTATACTAGCATTTAATCAGGAGACCTAGAAATACCATCAAGAAGAGTGAAGTCTTAGGAACTGATATTTTGTTGACACCAGGGGAACTGGGTGGCCAGGTAAAAAGTCTGTAATATATAAAAGCCTAACATCCAGATCTTACTCTGTCAAGCTCAGATCTGTTGCAGGTTCAGGAATAACCTGCAGCATCTCTGGGTTGAGTTTTCTCATTGGTAATATAAAATAAAGCGCTTATCCTGGTGCTCTATGAACCAAAGCCAAATGCATCCCACCGTTATTCCACTGATCAAAATTCTGTAGCATAAAATAAATAAATTAATAAGCAACTCTTCTATTGCTTCATATTCTAACAATATTCCAAAGTGACAAATGGAAAATGAGAAATCCAATTCCATCCTTTTGCAATAAATCTTCCAAAGTTTAGAAAGGCTTCAGTGAGCTTTTCAAGTCACATTTAAGAATAGCAATGAAACAGAAATCAAAACACCTTACATTTCTTTTTTTTTGTACCAGGGATCGAACTCGGGTCCTTGCGTTTGCAAGGCAGGCCACTGAACCACTGAACTAAATCCCCCCCACCTAACATTTCTAATATTTTAAGAGACCTATTTTGCTTTTAATAGTTTTTTCTCCTAATGAAACCTGATCAAAGCCAAACAGATTAAACTCTAAAAGTTACTCACTAAAAATGAGTGGGAAAATTAATGTTTGGTCTATATTTTCTATTTAAATCTTACTTATTAAACTATTGTCTCCAAGTTAATTTTTTTGTTTTTTTATTTTTTTTGCTAAATGTTGAGATACAGGTCAACTTAATAAATGAATATTCTGAAGAAAGTCTGAATTTAAAATTCTCGGTTTTAAATTTATAATGGCTTTATTTTCATTTTCTTCCCCACAGATTATCATTTAAAATGTCAAAATAATCGAATTACTGAATTTAATGTTGTCTGTCAAAAGTTCAAAAGTTAAACATTAGGTGAGACCCACATAATATGATGGTGTTACATTCTCCTCTTATTTGTGTACTATTTTATACTTGCAGCTAAAAGTTTGAGGGGGCTTGAGGGGGTTGAGACAGGTTCTTGCTGTGCATTTCAGGATGGCCTTGAGTTCACTCAGTAGCCCAGGTTGGCCTCAAATGCATGGCAATTCTCCTGTCTCAGCCTCCCTCCTGCTGGGTTTACAGGCATAAAGCACCACACTTGGCTCAATAATTTGCTTTTTAACATGAAAATAATAAGGGCTTTGCACATACATCTTGACATAAATTTAAATATTTCTTGGAGATATAAAGATCAACTCAAGGTTCATGGTTTTTATAGATTTCTGATACATGTACATTTCAATGTATCTCATAGTCACCAAAATATTTCAACTAGCAGAAATGCAGGCTACAACAGTCACTCTTAACTATTAGATTTTTCGAGCTAATCTTCTGAACTAGTAAAGGGCACAATCTTCTCCGTGACCAAGAGGATTCAAAACTGACACTCAGTGAGCCATACACGCATTTCTACTGCAAATATTCTGGAAGGCTCTGCTCTCTGGAATTCCCATTCCATCCCGATCCAATAAAACCTGACTTTACAGATTTTCAACACGTACCATAAACCTATCCCTTCTCCTCGGCTGCTCTCCAACTCAATAATGGCAGTCACACTCATTACATTTAGTGAGTCAGACTTTCCGCGGGGCCTAAGTCACTCCCGGCTAGTGTGGCAGGTGTGCAGTGAGTGACGTTAGTTATTTTAGAATTCTAGGAAACCACGGCAGTGTAAAGCAGCCACAGCAATGCCCTACTGGTCTGAAAAAGTAAATGCACCTTCCACAAATGCCTCACACATCACTTTCTGTGGAGGGAAAAGAAAGCCATACCCTATCCTTTTTTTTAAATAATAGCAAAGGCTTATAATAGGACATACTATTTGAAATATTTGTGAAGTGCTTTAAAGAACCCCATTGCTGTTGCCTATTTTTCCATTACTGGAGATTTTGAGATGGGTGGTAGAAAAAATTAGGAAGAAAATAGTCTTAACAATTCTTGAGATTGCATTCCTTTTAAAAAACTGCCTAGATATAACACTGAGGATCTATTTTGAACCCACAGAACCAGTAAATATAAAGCCAGAAATGCTACTACATCCTTATCAGCCCTGGGCTGCTGTGTCTAGACCCTTTGCTCTGTTCACCACTGCGTAATTGTCTTTTCCCTGGAGAAGATCAGGGGCCAGCTAAAGTCAAGGACTGGCTCTAAGTGAACAGGCTGTCAAAGGTACCTGGCTCTCTTCTGACAAGACAAACAAAATAAGACATCCCAGTTGGCTGTAACACTGGTAACTACCAAGCTCTCCATGTGGAACTTCGAGACCTGTGTACCCATTTTGGAAACGGAATGAAATGACCGAAACTCATCGTCAAATAAACTGACTTTAAGTTCTAAGATTAACACTTTGGCAACCTGCGCACCATGAGACTTGGGATCTAGAAATTCGAAATTTAAATGTCTTTCCCCCTCCCTTCCCAAATGGGTCAAGCTACTCACAGAGTGCTTTTTAAAATTTTTTGTTAACCCGAGTCAACTGAAACTCTGGGGAAAGCTCCTTTCCACCTATGTTATGTGGCTGTTGAGATGAAAGCAGAGATAATGGGGTTCTGTAGAAGGACCCCAAAAAGCTTGATCTTCCCAAGGCCCAATCTTGAGCCCATTCCAAAGCCAGAAGATAATTTACATAATAACACCCTGTGGCTTTATCTGGATTTTGGGGGGGCAAGTGGTTTTGAGTCATCTAGGGAATTGCTCCAACAGCCCTTCCCTTTTAATTTGTTTTAATTGCTACCAAAAGATACAACTTCCAAGCATCGTTAAAACATGTATCATTCGCCATCCGTGCCCTTCTTCGGACTCTGAACTGGTAAAGCTAACTGCTTTTCCCTACTGTTCAGTCAGGGCCGCGCAAGGTCAGCCCTGAGTCGGTGCCAAGGAGGCTGCCCCAGCTGCACTCAAGCACTCACGGACAATGCACTGGTTCCCTCCAGGGAGCGTCTTCCACCCAGGACAGCAATAGGAGTGAAACCTGGAGCCGCACACGTTGGGCCTGAAAGGGACAAGGAGGTCACACACATCTCGGGATGGGTTCGGAAACAGAAGCGGTTTGCATAAGCAGTTCCCCGAACAAGTAGATTTCGACACAACACACAAATCAAAACTACACTTCAAATTCTTGGGGTTGAGGGGATGAACGTAAAGGAGCTGGAGGCTGGAATGGGGAAAGGTACAAATCATTTGAACAGCCCCTTTCATCTTGCTTGCCATCTTAAAAGGTGACAAGGGACATGGGAACATATAATGTGCTACTATTGTGTCCTCTGGACACAGAGAACAAAGGGAACATTCCGTATGGAAACTCCGAGTCCTCATCCCCAAATCCACCTCTCCTTGACCAAGTTTTACTGGGCCCCGACGTGTGGAGGAAGGCACTTGGAAAGGTGGAGCGCTCGGCTATTAGAGAAAAGCTGGAAGCTCCGCACACGTCCTCAAACAAAAGGCTCTGGAGGGGCGCCCCACGGTGGGGAGCAGGCCGGCTGCGGCG
>NW_022900915.1:5864802-5906610 GCF_012274545.1 Fukomys damarensis
CTTCCCTGGGCGCCAAGAAGGGGCTCCGGCAGCCGCGGGGGCCTGGGCTGGCGCCGGCGCCATCAGGCAGAGTGTACAGCGCCCGGTCCGCGTTTGCATCCAGAGAAGGGTTAGAGACCCCGGAATTCTGCTGTCGCGGGTGGTGGATTGGCAGCGGGCTGGATAAATGAGGTCTGGGCCGGTCCTTAGTTCCTGGCTTGGACCCTTGGAATTAATGATTAAACCCTGGCAGCTGGTGCAGCTTCTGGACCATTAAGGTGCCTCTGCACTAGCCAGGCTGAAGGGTTTTCCTTAGAGACCCTGCTTTCATGAAGTCTGTGTGAGGTCCTTGTCATCTCTCAGTGGAATTAAATGATTTGAAAAATCAAACACCTCTGAAAACTAAGAATGACCGTCCAGCACAGCTTGGGGAATGACACAGGAGAATAGAGTTCGGGTTATACGCATGCAGTTTGGTTTTTTTTCCTAGCCCACATTGCCCAGGTGAACTATTTGGCAGCCCCCAAATCTCCAAGAATTGGCACAATGCCTTCCTTAATTTCCCCAATGGAGACAGCAAAGATTCAAGGTAGTAATTCTTCCTACAATATGCTTATAAAGCAAAAGGGAAAATAGCCGCACGATGCGTGTCAGACACCAGTCTTGTTAAAACCCAATAAAATTAGAGCCCTAGAGAGGTTTCCGGTGTATTTGCTTTAAATACACGCAGTCGTTTTGACTAAAAGAGCTAAATGAAATAATCTGGGTTAAAGCAGAATTTTATTCATGCACTTTAAAACATCCTGTGTATGATTTCACATTTCATACTTAAATGCCTTTTAAGTATTGGCTCCTTCCTGGTTCCATGGTTCCTTCCTGCCTATCACTAAATCCAAATGTTCTAAAATCTTGTATGCCTTCACCCTTTGAGGGAACGGTAGGTATTACTAAGCTGTTCATTTTAGCTGTGGTTGCAAAGCAAAAGACTAAAACCACAGCATCCCATCAAGAAGAGTTGGTTGAACAGAATTTAATCCACCCCGTGGAATACTACGCAACTTAAAAAATGAATGAGGGAAAACCGTATGCTCCTCTGTAGACTCTCTAGCGCAGACAGTTAAAAAATAAAAAATGAAAAAGCAAGGAACTGATATAAAGGGAAATAAAGGCTACCCGGCTGAGGAAAAAAGAGTAGTAGGCTGTCGTGGGGAGTTTTCTGTTTACAATGATGGGAAAGTTGTAGAAATGGATCTGAGTGCGTTTGTACAATATTGTAAATGCACGTAATTCTACAAAACTGTACAGCTGAAATTATAATAGTAAATATTATCTTACGTATATTTTTCCAGTAGTTTTAAAATGTAAGGTGTGAGGTTTTAAATATTGCAAGCTTCATTTGGGGTTTTAGAAGTCTAAAGAAAATCCATGAAAAATTATTAATCTGTAGAAAAAGGAGATAATTTGGGAAAAGAGATCATGATTTGATCAAAGATAGACTTCTTTTTAAAATATACCTACTTTTGTAGTTCTAACTTTGAAACCAGGTTTGTATTTTATATAATCAGAAACAAAATTTAAAAGAACAACACTAATACTGGAAACAAGTAAGTGAATCTGCCACATTGATAGCATAGCTAGCAATTACTGACAAGCTGAACAGTTACTCAAAATGATCAACAATATTTGAACCATACGTGTCTAGAGAGATCCAGCTTGAGGGGAAAAACCACAAATCTGAACTTGTATCCAATGATAGTAATGTGCAAGAAGAGACAGGGAAGGCAAATATGAAACTGTTAATGTCATTAGAATGATTTCAGCATAAAAGACTGCACAAAAACCAGAAGTTAAAATTTTCACATATTAAATTAAGATGACAGTATGAAATCCTAACTTTCATTTTTCTCAAAAAAAAAAAAAGCTAAATGTGCATTTCCTAGTTCTATCAATTGCAAGGACATATGAGTACTGACAACTCAATAGCAATAAAACAATCGGGACCAGATTGTGTCTCCTAAATACCGTTTCCTGACAAAAGGAATTAAAGCCTGATTGCAGGTCTTTAGCAGGAAATATTTAAGGTAAATCTGGGTTGTCTTGTCATGCCTGAAAGTAAAGGAATTATCAGACAGTTTGGGCTAGCTCTGGAGGAAATCAGAGCTATCTTAAAAGCTAGCTTAAAAGAGATCCCTTGGTCGAATAATGAAGAATCTGGCACTAAAAGGAGTACAGATTGTAAAGAATTGAAATGTAGGTGTAAATATTTGAGATTCAAGTGATACTCAAGCAATCGGTCACTTTTGGAGGCACAGCTCATCTTAAAAACATTGATAAAAGAAATCAAACAAGTATTCTGATTTCACTGAACTGATTCAGAAAACATGTTTCTTTTTCAAAAAATCAGTTGTAAACTACAAAAGAAAAATAACAATTATGCACCCCTACTGAAATAATGGTCCAGGCAGCAATTCAGTGGCTGTGATGGCTGCTAAAACAATTAGCTCACAGGTTCCCAGCTGGTGGCTATTTTCTCCCTGATGGGCATTTGACTATATCTGGAAATACACTTACTGTTTCAACAAGATAGTGTACAGTGGTCAATGAGAGTTTCAGAGATTCTCCAAAACATACTGTAATGTACAGTGTGGTCTCCTGCAAGAAGTACTACCTTTATCAATTTCAGTATCAATTCCAAAAGAGCAATTTTTTTGACAAGCTTTGCATTGTGTGAAAGACCACTGGGGACTTTTCAAATGATTAATTCAAGTTGTTACCCTCAGAAACTATTGATTAATTATTAACTTTTGAAAAACACAACCAGACATTACATATCAAGGAGAGATCCAAAGCCACTTATCTTTTGTTCAAAAAATTGAACCCAAGTATTATCATATCTCTGTATTTAACCCATAGTTCCAGGAACTATGGGGAGTCAGGTTACTTCAAAAATATAGTCAACCAGGAGCTGAGCGTGATGGCGCATGCCTGTAATCCTAGCACTCAGGAGGCTGAGGCAGGAGGATCACTGTAAATTTGAGACAAGCCTGGGCTACATAGTGAGTTTCAGGTCAGTCTCAACTGCATAGTGAGACCCTGTCTCAAAAAACAAAATACAGTCAACCATATATGCAGATATATTGAGTGTGTGTGTATATATATATATATATATATATATACATACATACACACACACAAAAAAAAAACAAAGCAATATTTCTTCAAATAAGTAACAGAAGAAGAAGAGAGGAGGAGAACTGTTTTAGTCCAAAGAAAAATCAGTATATCTTATCTGGGATTTTTATGTGAACATAATAAGTATAAAATGACATTTCATACAATCACAAAGAAATTGAAGGCCCATTATTAGATATTTATACATACATACACACACACAAAAAAAAAACAAAGCAATATTTCTTCAAATAAGTAACAGAAGAAGAAGAGAGGAGGAGAACTGTTTTAGTCCAAAGAAAAATCAGTATATCTTATCTGGGATTTTTATGTGAACATAATAAGTATAAAATGACATTTCATACAATCACAAAGAAATTGAAGGCCCATTATTAGATATTAAATATTTATTTTTAAATGTAAGGTTGACAAATTATCATGGTTATATTTTTTGTCAACAGTATTATGGATGAAATATGAAGTTTACAGTTTGATTTCAAAATCTGAATTAAAAATAAAGACTGAGTTCTGAAAAGATAGATCCGATATACTTTTCTCTATTGCCTTTGCTAAATATGCTCACCTACATATTCAGAGAGAGGAGAGACAACATGCCTAAGGGACTCTGAATGATGGCAAGAGAAAGCCAACTGGCTAATGACCAGGGCTTGGCAGATGAGAGCCTTCTGACTGGATGCTGGAGAATCTAGCATGTTGGAAATGCCAACTTCCACCAGAGGATCCCCTGAGAAAAGCCTACTGTCTGTAGGAAAGGAACAAGAAAGGGGCAGTCTGTCAAGACAGGAAATTTGTAGGCAGTAACTGCTCTACAACCCGTCAAGCATCACACACACACACACACACACACACACACACACACACACACAAACTATAGTCACCCACACTGGTAAAGGCCAAGTGGGATGCCTAGGCTTTCAGCCACATTGGGCTGTATCCTTGCCTTCCTCCTAAATAGTGTCGAAAAGGGACAACTGGGTAGCTCAGGCTTTCATTTCTCTACACAGCAGTGAACCACCTTTCCTGGGGATGTCAGTGAGTACCGAGGCTTCTGCACCATATTGGTCATGGCTCTCCAGTAAAGCAGAACTAATAAAATGTGTGTGTTCATACATGCATGCGCACATGTACACACACACTTGGATTTGCTAAGGGAATTGCTTACACAATCATAGAAGCTGAAAAGTCCCATTAGGCTGTCTGAAAGCTGGAGAGCCAAAGAAATCAATAGAATGTCTTAGCTCAAAAAGTCCAAAGCCTCAGAACCAGGGAGGCTGGCAGTTCAGCCCCTACCTGAAGTTGAAGGGCTGAGAGCCCAGAGAGCCACTGGTTCAAATCTAGGATTACAGGGGCTGAAGAGCCAGAGTCTGATGTTCAACTGTAGCAAGAAGAGAAATACACCTGTTCCAGAAGGAAGAACCAAAGAGCACACTTCCTCTCTCGTCTGTGTCCTGTATTCAGGCCCCCAGTCAGTCTGATGTCCTACATTGAGAGTGGATCTTTCCCACTCAGTCTACTGATTCACATACCTTTTCCCCTGCAAACACCTTCACGGACACACCAAGAAGTAACACTACTAAGTTTTTCTAGGTATCTCTCAGTCCAATCAATGGAAAGTTACCATCACGTACCCCAACCTAGTAGTAATGAGAAGTCCTTGTTTGTTAGGGTGGAATCAGAAGATCAGAAATAGAGAATCAGAAATTTTATCCACTGCCTAGCAGCTGTTCAGTTTCCCCTCCATGACACCATGATAAAACCAAAGACGCAATGGTGCCATTCAGAAAAAGCTGCACTATAGGCTAGTTCAGAAAAGCTATAGAAATGAGCCACGCCCCCACTGCTTCCCTGCAGTGACAGGATGCTCCCCAAGGGTGTCAGCAATGGCTGACTATGGAACTTGTACTTTCACCACCATCTAGCAGTAATGAGGCAGTTCCCTGCCTGCTCCCTGTGCGGTGTCAGAGGAGGCTTTTAAAACAGATGACTCAAGTACAATTCAAAGCCTCTTAACAGAAAGCCCCAGATGTCCACAATTTAATCATGTGCCTGCCCAGGAAAATCTGAACTTGCACGAGAAAACAAAGACTATACAGCACCAAGATGACACCAGTGTTAGAATCGTCTGAATTCCTTAAAACAGTCATGAAATGCTTCAAATAGCACTTATGAACAAACTTGAAACAAATAAAAAAAATAGAAACGCCCTCAAAGAAATAGCAGATACAAGGAAGAATGAAACGGCTATTTCAGAACTGAAAAGCACAGTGCCAGACGAGAGAACCGCAGTGGGTGGGCTTGCAGGCAAAATGAAGCGGGAGACTTGCAGAACTTGAAGATGGAATACAAACCCTAAAACAAAAGCTTTACGGAAATATACCACAAGATCAAATAGAGCTGCAGAGATCTGCAAGATTATGCAGCAAAAGACCACGTCTGGTTTCCAGAATCTCAAAAGAAGGAGGGAAAGGAGGGAAAGCTGCTCAAAAAATACTTGAGAAAATGATGAAAAATTCCCACATGTGGCAGTAGATATAAATGTACATGTTCAAGAAACTGATAAATCCGTAACAGAACGAACCCAAGGAATCCACATCAAGACTCATCACGGCCAAATTTATGAAAGTTAAAAAAAACAAAGAAAAATATCTTGAATGAAGCAAAAACAATGACACTGTACCCATAAGGAGAGACATAAGTGAAGTGATGGCCGATTTCTCCTTAAAAAGCATGGAAGCTACGAGGAATTGTCAACCCAGAATCCTGTACTCAGTGAAACTCGTTCAGGAACGAAGGGAAAATAAGACTGTTTGCAGATGAAGAAAAGCAATAAGAATTTATGTCCAGCAGACCTCCCCTAAAGTAATAGCTGAAGGAAATTTCCTAAGTGAAATGTTAACAGAAGGAATCTTGAAACATTAAGTTAAAAAATAGAATAAGTGTAAATATTGAAAAACATGGATACAATAAATTTTACATCTCTTGAGTTTTCTAAATTACGCTTGATGGTTCAAGCAAAACTTATAACATTGTCTTATGTGTTCTTCCATGTGTAGATAAGGCATAGTTTTTAAATTATATACAGTTAAACCTCAGTTCATGAACTCAGTTCTTTCCAAGATTCTGATTGCAAAACAAACCGGACAAGAACTGAATCGGGTTTTCCCAAAAGATCAACATTGAGGGCTGGGGATTTAGCTCAGTGGTTCCACTGCCTGCCTCACAAGCTCAAGGACCGGAGTTCAATCCCCAGTACCAGAAAAGAAAAAAGAAAAAGAAAGATCCACATTGAACCTAACCATTTAATTTGACTCAATTCTTAGCCAACTGGGTTTGTGACCAGATTTGTAGAAAGAATCAAGTTTGAAAAATATGAGATAAGGAAAAAATGGAAATAAAATATTTGTAAATAGGGAAGGGAGGAGGGAGTGAAGGGAGGGCAGGGGTGAGGGGAAAAAATAAGAACCAAGATACATCACGTAAAGGTACAAGATCCCAATGCTGAATGTAAATGTACTGTATACCTAAAATGTACCAATAAACAAACAAACAAAAAAAGAATCAAGTTTGTGAATTGAGGAACAACTGTACTGTAATACACAGGTGGGAAAAGGCACATACAGCACAATAATGTTTCCTTACTGGTAAAATATCAGTAGCCTGTGCTAAATTAAAGGCGTAGCAGAGGAAGGTCTTTGTTACGAGGAAACTGTTCTCTAACTGATTGGTGGTGTGTACCCAAATCTGCACAAATGAAAAAATGACAGAATGATTCACACACATTGTACTAAGACCAATTTCCTGGTTTTTTTGTGTTGTATATAAAAAGTAACCATTGTGAGAAACTGGATAAAGAAAAATTAGGATCTCTCTGCATTATTTTTGCAATTCTCTATAAACTTATGCTTATTTATATATTTATAATACTGGTAGACTAACTGCTAGAAAAATTGACTGAATCTCATTTATCCTGTATCAGGACAAAAGGGAGAGATTTTATCCCTTGAAACTAAATAAGAAGGAAGTTAGTAGATGAAATGAAATGACAGAATGCTGAGCTTTGTTAAAACTGTGTGCAGCTTTCTGCTGTTTATTTACAGATCCAGCAGGCAGAGAACCAGTAGGGCCATAGTCAAATTCACCACCATTACTGCCAATCACCCATATCTAGTTGACATTTATTTACAGCATACTTTATCCAGTAATATCAGAGCACATATTCTTCTTATGATTGTGTGTAATATCCACCAAGACAGATGTTCTTGGCTATATCTAACTGAAATTTAAGGTATTTGAAATCATATAAAGTATGCTCTGAGACCGTAATGTAATTAAACTGAAAAATAACAGAAAGATTGCTGCAAAATACCAACTTAACTGGAGGTTAAACAGCGCAGTTATAAATAGCACATGTAAAAAAGAAAACCTCAGGAGAACCTAAAGAATATATTGAACAAATGAAAATAGAACTTAGCAAGCTGCTGGGTCCAGTGAAAGTAGTGCTTAGAGAAAAATTAATAGCATCAGATGCCTATATCAGGGAAGAAGGAATATCTGATATTGATGTTCAAAGCTTCTACATTAAAAAGAAAAGCAAATTAAATTCATTAATTCTACATTAAAAAGAAGACCAAAGTAAATAGGAGGAAAGAAATAAAGGTTACAGTAGACATTAATGAAATTGAAAACAGGAAAACCATAAAGTCCACTAAATGAAAACCTGGCCATCTAATAAGATGAATAAAATTGGCAAGCCTGTAGCTAAGCTAAGAAAAAAGGCAGATAAAGCACAAATTATTAACATCAGAAATGAAAGAACCAGCATTACTGATTCCATGAACATCAGTGGTTGATAAACAAAAGTATGAACAACTCTTTCCTACACATTTGTTGAATGAATGGACTAATTCTTTGAGACATCACCTACCAAAACTCACACTAGGATAATATGAACAGATGCTATGAGTAGTCTGGTGTTGATTGCAGAGTTGAATCAATAATTTGTCATTTTCCAAAAGAGAAAATCCTCCCTTCAGATCATTCCAGTGGTATTGTCTACAATGCAACAGTACACTGGAAATTTACCAAACATTTATGGGACAACTGGTATTTTCTCTTGTAGAAAATAAGGCCAGAAGAACTTCATTCTGAGGACAGCATACCTCTAAGATCCAAACCAGATTCAGTGGCACCTCAATTCACAAACTTAATTTGGTCTACAATTTTGGAAAAGATGGCCACATTTATGTTCGTGTGGGAAAGATGTTCATGGTTGCGTTTGTCACTGGATACAGAGTTTGCAAACAAAAACAAAGTTTTGCCAAATACTTCTATTTGTGAACCAAAATATTTGCAAACAAAACTGCTCACGAGCCATGGTACCACTGTACATTACAAGAACAGAAATTTACACACCAGTATCTCTCATGAACATAGACACAAAACACCCTTTACAAAGTGGTAGCAAATAGAATCCAGTAATGTCTAAAAAGAAGTATGCACTGTGACCCGGGGGTATTTATTGTCGGAGGGAAAGACTGAGCCCACATTTCAAAATCAATATATTATGTCACATCAGGAGGAAAACCTTTATGAATATATCAAACCAACAACCATCCACAACAAAAAGAACTTGACAAAATCCAGCACTCATTTGTAGTCTTTAAAAAAATCAAAAATCTAAGAACAGGGGAATTTCCTTAACCTACTAAAGGACATCTACATAAATGCTTAGCTAGCATTATCTTTGAGAAACTAAATCCTTCCTAATTTGAGAACATTCAGAATGGAACTGGTCAAGCTTGGCAATACAGCAAAAAATGTGCTTTTTCAGCATTCCTATTCCACATTTGAACTAAGACAAGGAAAAGAAATGTATGCAGACTGGAAAGGAAGAAATAAAATTGTCTGTTTGCAGATGACAGGACATGGTTTGTCATTTTAGGACATTTTTAAAAATTAACAAAACAAGCTGGACACAGTGACACATACCTACCATCGCAGCACTGTAGGTAACAGGCAGGAGGACCACACACACTCCAGCCCGGGGAGATTTAGCAACCTGGTGAGACAAGGTCTTGCCTCAAAATTAAAATTTTTGAGGGCTAGAGATTTAGCTCAGTGGTGCCACTGTCCACCTCGCAAGCTAAAGGTTTGGATTTCAATACCCAGCACCAAACAAACAAAACAAAATTAAAATTTCTGAAAGGAATGGGGATGTAACTCAGTGTGAGGCCTTGAGTTCAATCCCCAGTACAATCACCACCAAAACAACAGCAACAACAACAACAAAACAAAAGTCAAAAGCTTGCCACTAATAACAAGAAATTTGTAGAATACAGAAAAGTCAATTGCCTCCCTGTATATCACCAGTGAACATTTCACAAACCTAGATACTTAGGTATAGATCTAACAAAATGTGGGCAAAAAATTTTAGGAAAACTGTAAAACTAAGTATAAAGAGAGAAAAGATTTAGATAAGGGATACATCATCTCTGTTCATTGACTGGAAGACTGGACTGTTAGAATGTCAGTTTTTTCTGATTTATCAGTAGATTCACTCCAAGGCAATCAAAATCCCAGTAAGTTACTTGACTGACACACATACTGACTCCCAAGTTTCTATAGAAAAACAAGACAGAAAAGCTGGAATAGCGCTGCAGGATAGCAAAGCCAGAGGACTGATACTGTCCAACTTTAAGACAAAAAATCAAGACAATGTGTTATTGGATACATGGTGTTTATTATATTCCTCTGTTTAATTTTGTGTATATTTGAAGGCTTTCATAATGAATCTGGTTTTCAATTTTTAAAAGGTTTTTCATAATGAAAGGCTTTCTTCAGTTATACCTTCCTCATTGGCTTCTCCCTTCCGCTAACCACCACAAACTTTATCCACAAGATAGGCTTTTTAAAAAATTTTTACTAATTTTCTGTTCTCAATCAGTAATTTCTGCTTTAATCATCCTATTCCTACTGTTTGGCTTTTGGTTTAGTTTTGTGCTTCTTTTTCTCATTTTTAGAGTCCAGTGCTTGGCTTGATTCCTTCTTAATGGCTTAACAGAGCAAAATTATGCATGCTTTCTGAGCCTAATTGTAAGTGATTCCTCAGTTTTTTTATATGTGATGTTCACTATCATTTTTGAAATACATTTTTTAATTCTTTTCTTTTTGCTTTTTCACTGGTACGAGTTTACAATTCATGCATTGTACAGTCGTTCTGGCTAGTGGTTGCATGTGCAAACCACAGCCTGTGTTTCTTAATCCCCTGCACTCCACCCCCCATCCTCTGCCGTACTTGTTGGTAATATCTGTCCAGCGCACGTTACGGCGTACGGTGTGTCCACCCATCCGGGTTATTAGGTTCAGATACTGGGCACGTCTTCCTTGTATTTGTTCCTCTCCTTTCACCTTCCCCTCCCCTTCCCCCTTTCCTTGTTCCTTTGGACCTTTTCCCTATCAGAGGAGATCTTAACCCCGGACCCTTTCTTTCTATCCTTTATCATTTTCTTTGTTTTTTTTTTTTTTTCAATTTTATTTATTTATTTTGGCTATGTAGTCCAGGCTGGCCTTGAACTTACCATGTGGCACAGGCTGGCCTTAAACACTCAGTGATCCTCTTGCCTCAGCCTCCTGAGTACTGACTGAGGTCACAGGTGTGCACCACCAGACTCAGCATCGTTTTGAATTTGACTTAACAAAAGGATACACAACTGTCCAATTGTAGTTGTTTTACTAGTTGTGATTACTAATTTTTAATTTTCTTAAAGTATATTGAAATGTGGTCTGTCTTCCATATATTTGTGTATGTATATATAAATTGTCTGTTTCTTTACATGGCATTAATTTTTGCGCATGTTAAATAGGAGCTTGAAAAAAGTGTATACTTTTTTACGTCATTAAGTTTGAAACCACTCTGTTAGCTGAATTGTAATAATTATATCATTTAAATGCTCTGCTACTTTTGTTGTCAGCTAATCTGTCATGAATTTACATAGATCGGTTGAAATCTGCTGCTACTACTGCGTTTCTTCCATTTCTTATTCTTGTGCAGTTTGTGCGTTCTATTTTTTATTATAGATGTGTACGTTCACGGTAGCTTATCCTCATGGCTAATCATTACCTTATACTCACAAAATGGAACTCGATCCTGTGTTACATTTGCTTTAAATTTAAGTCTTTGTGATACTGACATTTGTAGTTCAGATTTCTTTTTGTAGCTATTGTCTTTTTTCCCCATACTATGAGTTTTTTGTTATTGGATTTTTTTGTTTTTTTGGTTTTTTTTAGTTCTGGATGTTTCTTGTGTGTACAACATACATTGTCTTCATTTTTTGTTTTGTTTTGTTTTCGTTTTTCACCCAAACTGATAATCTTTGTGTGAATATATTTCATCTATATTAGGTGTCAAAATATGGTTTATTTTGTATTTTTTGTTAAAAGTGACTCTTTCGTTTTCGCCTTTGATTATTATATGGATTTTCTTGCTATTACTTTGGTTTTGTATACGTGCTGTGTGCTTTTCTTCTGGTGACTTGGAGTGCTTATATCTTTTTTTATATGTTGATATAGAAATATTTACTCATATGTATATATTTTTTCTAACCATGACTTCTTGTTATAGCAGGCGCAGACAATATTCATTAATGCCTCCTATGAAAAGTCAGGTAATTAGCACACTACACTTTCTCCTAACTTTTTCTGTATCACCTCTGTTTTTTATTTATAGTGTGATTGCTGTTCCTAGATATGAACAATATACTTAGACTACCATTTGTTGATTTATTCATCTTTAAGGGCTACTGAATTTTCACTAAGGAAGGTGAAAAAGTGAACAGAAAAAATTCTGAACAGTTAGGCTAGTTTCATTATCATTTTTACAATTTATAATTCAACAGTACAGTATTTTCTTATCTAATTAATTATAATCCTCTCACAGTTTATTCCTTGTTTATGTAGACATCCCCCTTCCCCTGCCTTTTTGCAGCACTGGAGAGCAAGCAGGCTTCACACGAAGCCATCTGCTCTACCACAGAGTGACAACCCTTGTGTCATATGTTGAAATTAGCCTCATTTTTTGTGGTTTCCCTTATCATTTCTTACCGGGACAAAATATTTTGATATTGTCTTTGTTTCTTTTTCCTCCAAGAATGATTAGTTCTCATATGTTCACAGTTTAATTATTATTTAAATGCTACTTTAAATGCCTATTCTTTGAGAACGCCCCTCTTTTGAGAATGTCTGCCTACTGGCTTTGTAGTTGAATAATTGCCCAGCAGGGTATGAGGCCGTACATTTTGGAGTGGCTTGTGCCTTTGAATACTCTGTGGAGGGCATCCCCACGCTTTCTAACGGCATTGAGAGGGGCGGGCTGTGCTTTAGAAGTCCATGGCCAACCTGATTTGCCTGGCCCACTCTCACAGCATATTCGACCTAATTTTCCACCCTGGATAAAGTTTCTGTTATTTTTGGAGGTTTGTGAGCGTACTGAATGCATGTTTCAGTATATACTTGTATCATCATTTATGATTTTATACCTGGAGCATTAGCACATGTCATATTTGAGCTGCAGATTGGATTCTTAGTATTTTCAGGGAAAAAATAATTTTGTCATTGAGCACTTTTCAATTCTGTTGGGTTCCCTACTTCAATTACACAAATTACCTTTGAGTTGGTCTATTACCTGCTATCCGTTTTCTTTAATTTTCCTGTCTTCTCCCTCTGCATTGCCTGCTGTTACCTCAAAGTTTCTTCCTTTGTGGGCAATTTGGTTATCAGTCAAGTCTACTTTTCCTAATTCAGTCAGTTTTTGTTTTGGGGTTAGTTTTGCTTCTTAATATATATCGTTGGTTCTTAGATGACTTTTCTTAGATAAGTAACTCTGTTACTTATTGTCCCTTTTTTTTAAAGGTGGTCTTCTCTCAGATTCATTTTTCTACAGTAATGCTGTACAACACAAAGTATTTCTCAGAGAAATTTTTTCGTTTGTCTTTTTTCTAGATAAAATTTGTCAGTTGTAACATGTATTAGGAGTAGCTTACTCTGTATCCGTTCTTCCCCATTTGCTTATGTCTTGATCACTCCTTTCAGTGAGTACAGTAAGGTCACCAGCGAAAAGGCAATGTTTCCCAGATTCTAATATGCTAATGATAACTAATGCCTTTCTTCTTAATTTCCTACCAGAACAAGAACATTTCAATTAAACGTTTTTATGTTTTTCTTTTTGAAGATGCAGCTTGTTTATTGGATTATCTTTTGCTACATTTGAAGGTCTTAGATTTTAAAGTGTCACATTTCTTGACTATTATGTATGTATGCTGGGGGTTTGGACTAGGGCTTTAAGGTTTTACTGCAAAGTCAAGATGAGTAGCTTCAAGGAAAACCTCTCTCCACTCATTTTGGGTTGCACAATTTGAAAAGTATGGAGTAAAGTTTTGCCTTTTCCTTTGGTTTAATCTGAAATATTTTGACTGGTTTGGTCCTATTTGTTATTCTATCATTAGGGTTGGGGAAGAGGAGAGTTTCAGATGCTTTATTTTACCATCTTAACTTGGAAGTCTGTGAGAGTACTTTAAATAAATTTTAATCAAAGTAATACAAACAAATGGTCACAAATCAAATCATGCAAAAATATTTTGTTAAAAAACAACTGAGCTCAGCTCCAGGATGGTTTAACTCAGACCTTACTCCCTAGAGGCATTTTTTTTCATTTCTTCGTAAATGAAGGAAAAATTTACATACTGTGAAATGCACACATCTCAAGTGTACATTTTGATGAGTTGTGACAATTGCAGAGTCCTATAACCCCTTTTATAAAAATATAAAACATTTTCATCACCAGAGAAGATCCCTTACAAAATTTCTCAGATAATCCTCTTCCTACCCTTCCCCATTGCAGAGGAAAAAGCTGTATGGTTTTCATTCACTATAGATTAGTTTGCCCATTGTAGAACTTCATACAAATTGAACCATAAAGTATATATTCCTCTTTTTTACTCAGTATAATTATTTTGCAGTTCATTCATATCATATCACATGTAATATCTTATTTCTTTTTATTGTTAGAAAGTGTTTTTCTATCATAATTGTATATATTAATAGAGGACAGTATGGCATTTCAAACATTGTTTAAATTGCAATTTGTCTAGCCAGTGTCTTGATGATGGACGTTTATATCATTCTCAATTTCAAGCTATTATGAATAAAGTTGCTATGAACATTTCTGTACGCATCTTTCTATCTATGTGCTTATGTTTTCATTTCTCTTGAGTGAATGTCAAAAAGTAGAATTTATGTGCACAGAATAGATATACTTTTAACCTTTTGAGAAACTATAACAACTATTTCCAAAATGATCATACCATTTTATACTACCTCTAACAAAATATAAGAGTTTTGACTGCTACATATCTTCAGCTTTTTGTGTGGTCTTTTTCATCTTTACCATTTTGATGATATAGGCCATTATGATTCTAATTTTTATTTCATCGATACAAATGCTTATTAGTCATTTTTATGCCTTCCTTCATGAAATGCCTATTTGTTGTTTTTGTTTCTTGCTGTTTATTAGTGTTTTTATTATTGAGTTGTAGAAATTGTTAATGAATTCTTTTGTTTATTTGTTTTGGGTGCTGGAGATTGAACTCAGGTCCTTAACTTGTGAGGCAGGTGGTGGAACCACTGAGCTAAATCCATGGCTCTTGTTTATGTATTCTTGACATAAAACTTTTGCCAAATAGAAATACTGCAAATATTTTATTCCCATGATGTGGCTGCCACATTTTCTTAATGGTGTTTTTAGATGAGCAGAAAACTTAAATTTTCATGAAGTAAAGTTCATATTTTCTTTTTAATTTCATTATTAATAAACCCTCACTATTAACCAAGCTGTGTTTTCTTACTGAATATTTTTGCTATTATAATTTTGTCTGTGATATATATCAGGTTAATTTTGTGTATAATTCTATTTTTTTGAACAGATTTTCCTTTTTCCATTGAGTGGCTTGGACAGAGATCAATAACATTGTTTTGGAAAAGAAAACTGGTAGTTGTTCTTTAACTTTGTTATTTCAAAACTTTTTCTGGCTACTCTGTGTCTGTTACATTTCCTATAAATTTTGGGATAAGTTTATCAAATTCTGTGGAAAGTTCTAGAATTTTGTTTGAAATTTCACTGAATTTCACATCAAGTTTAGCAGAATGGATATTTTATCAGTTTTGAGTCTTGGAGTCAACAACCCATGTAGATAGAACATTTACATATTTTTGTCTTCATTAATTTATTTTTGTAATATAATTTCAGTTGTAGTGATCTTGAACCTATTTTGTTATATATGTGCTAGGTATTTTATAATTTGATGCTATTAAAAATGGTATTTTTATGGCTGGGGATGTAGCTCAGTGGGGCCAGGCCTGCCTGGAAAGCACAAGGTCCTGAATTCGAGTGTGGGTACTGAAAATAGTATTGCTAATTTTATTTTCCAGATTTTTTTTTTTTTTTGCTTAATATGGTGGTCAGGCTTATGTGCTAATTTGGCTTTTTTTAAATTAAATTCATCGCTGATCTAGATATGGCTCTGGAGGCATTTTGTAAACTTGATTATCATCTATAATCAGTTAACTTGCAATTAAGATTACTGTTACTAATATGGGTAGGCCTGGTCTAATCAGTTAAAGAGACATAAGAGTAGATCTGAGACTTCTCCGAGGAAAATGAGATTTCATTTCATCTGTGCCCTTAAGCCTCAGCATTTCAACTTTTCCTTCCTGACTGTTATAAAAAATTATTGTTAACATCAACTCTGCAAACTTTTAAAATTTATTTCACAGTTCTATACTCTTTTCTTTTACTTTATGACTTTTTAACCTATAAAATCGCATCACCTGTGGTAAAATTTTATATATATAAAACTGCTTCTGTTTCTCTGGTAGAACCTTGATTTTGAGATACTTAAGATATGGAAATAAAAAATTATTGTTAACATCAACTCTGCAAACTTTTAAAATTTATTTCACAGTTCTATACTCTTTTCTTTTACTTTATGACTTTTTAACCTATAAAATCGCATCACCTGTGGTAAAATTTTATATCTTATTTCCTCTGCTTTTTTCTTTTACTATAATCAAATTAACTGTCTCCTTTATGCCTGGTAGTAATTCTTGTCTTGAAATCTTTGTCTAATATTGATAAAGCTACTCTAGATTTTTCAAGGTTAATTTTTACATCACACAACTTTTCCATTCTTTACCTTTTAAATTATTTTAGGTCATTGTTATGGCTTCCATCTAGATGTCCCTCTAAAGCTTTACGTGTCATAGGTGCGATTTTTTCAGAGGTGACTGGATCTAGAGTATGTGACACTGGAATTGATTAATGGGGCTGCTAGAATCAAAGGCACTAGGATTATGGGTGTGAGGACTTCCCCGCCTAAGTAGACTGGATAAGATATAAGGGACATAGAAAGCTGTGGTTGTCCATTGTTGCTTTGCTTCCTTCTTCCCACCATGAATTGTTTCTCCTCTGCTGCGCCACTCTGCCTCGGAGCCAGCCAGTTATGGACTGAATCCTCTACAAAATGTGAGGTAAATTAACCTTTCCTCCCTTAACTTTGGGTGTTGGGTATTTTGTCTCAGCAATGAGAAAAGTAACTAAGAAATGTAATACTCATTTCTTGCAAATAGCATGTAGCTAGTTCTTGTTTTTATTCATTTTAAACCAGTCATTCTCTGATTTTAACTGAAATTATTAGCAAATTTTCTTTTTCTGTAAATTTATCATTATAACTATTGATAAGCTAAGGCTAAATTTCAAAAATACAATGTGTTTTCTACTAATTCCAGTTGTTCCATTGTTTTATTGTTACTCTGCTGTTTTTTTGTAAGAATATTTGAATATTTTTGAATCCTTTATTCAATAATTTATTAACTATACACTTTTTTTACCCATTAATTTTATTGGTTCAATTTAGGTATGTGATGCAGTTGTATTAATCACTGGGATCTTGTACCTTTCCATCACGTATCTTTGTTTCTTTTTCTTCATTCCCCGTCCACTCTTCACCCCTTCCATCCTACCTATTTACAAAGACTTTGTTTCCATGTTTTTCCTTTTCCCATACTTTTTTCTTTTCCCTTTTTCCCTTTCCCCTACCCTTCCTACTCCCCTACTCCTTTAGAGCTTTTCTTCCTATTACACAATATCAGTTATACATTTTGATTCCTTATTTACACTTTTAGATTTTCACACACTTCTTTGTGTAAGTTCAGTACTTACTCATATGTGTCTTATTAATTTCACTTGAGTATGTCCTCAATGTGCATCCACGTAGCTATAAATGTCTCTAGTTTCTTGTTCTTTATGGCTGAGCAGTGCTCCATTTTATTAAAACAAAACAAAATAAAAAAACACAACTTCTTTATCCAGTCTCCAATTGATAGGCAATTGGGCTGTTTTCAAGTTTTGACTATTACAAACTGTGCCACTATAAACATGGGTGCACATATATAACTGTGGTATGATTCTTTTAATTCTTTTGAGAAGATACCCAGCAGAGGAATACCCAGCAGAGGAATAGCTGAGTCAAATAGGACTTCCAATCCTAGTTCTTTGAGGTATCTCCATACTAATTTCCACAGTGGTTGCACCAGTCTGTACTCCCACCAACAATGGAGAAGGCTTCCTTTTTCCCAGCCTCAGCAGCATTTGTTATTGGTTGATTTCTTGATAGCAGCCATTCTTTCTGGGATGAGGCAGAATCTCAGTGTTGTTTTCATTTGAATCTCTTGAATGACCAATAATGTGGAACATTTTTTCACATATTTACTTGCTGCTTTTACTTCTTTGTGTGAAAAATGTTTTCTTTTTTTTTCTTTTTATTGAGTTTATTGGTACAATCTAGGTATACAATACAGTTATATTCATCATTGGGATTCTGTACCTTTACATGACAGGTCTTGATTCTCATTTTTTTCCCCTTGTCCCTGCCCTCCCTTCACCCCCTCCTCCTCTCCCCATTTACAAACACTTTATTTCCATTTTTTCAGTTTCTCATATTTTTTTCCTCTCCCTTATTACCTTTCCCCCACCCTTCCCACTTTCCCTACACCTTTAGCCCTTTACTTCCTATTTCACATTATTAATTATCTCATTAGGATCTTGTGTACTATTATAGTTTTTCATACCAAAGAAACTATTTGATATTTCAGTTAAAGAAATCTCTGTATGAACATTAAAAACAGGGAATCCTAAAATAAAACTAAAAAGCAAAGTAAAAGAGAAAATGCAATGATGTAACATTAAAATAATCCTTAATTCTGGAGATAAAAATGGTCCCTGAACATATTTAAATTGCTTCTTGCTCTTATAGTCTTATCTTATTATTTTTTCATTATTTAGAGAATACTTTATTAGTTTCTGTAATCAAACCCACGTAGATAAGACCTTACATATTTAGTATGATGTGTTACCCCTGTACACATGGAAAAAAATAAAAAATAAAAATAAAAATAAATTAACATTTCTAGACCAATATGTCTGTTAATTTCTGTACAATGCCAACTCAACACAGTAAATTGGGATGACTTTTTCCAAAGTTGGCAGCACCCATTTCAGATGCCCATTTTTGAATCGGGTCTATATATTTGGGGGGCCTGATTTGCTTGGGTTCTTTATGTATTCTACCTAATAGTCCTTTGTCTGAGGAGCAGCTGGTAGAAATTGTTTCCCACTTTGTAGGTTGTCTCTTAGCTCTGTTGGTGCAGAGCTTGCAGTGCAGAAGCTTTTTAATAAGATGAGGTCTCAGTTGTTGATTCTTTGCACTAGTTCCTTATATTTGATTTTTCTGAGTTCTCTATATATTCTAGACAATAGAACTTTGTCTGAGATAAAGCTGGTAAAATTTTTTTCCTGCATTGTAATTTGCCTCTTAGCTCTGTTGATGATTTCTCTTGCAGGGAAGAAGCTTTTTAAAAAGATGAGATCCCAGTTGTTGATTCTTTGTGCTAGTTCCCATGTTACTGAGGATTTGTTCATAAAGTCTTTTCCTATGCCAATATCTTCAAGAGTTCTTCCTCACTTATCTTCCAACAAGTTTAGTGTTTCTGTTTTAATATTTAGATCTTTAATCCATTTGGATTTTAGATTAGTGCATGGTGAAAGATAGGGCTCTAGTTTTAATCTTTGGCAAGTTGAAATCCAGTTTTTCAAACACCATTTATGAAAGAGGCTATCTTTCCTCCAGTGAGGATGGTTGACTCCTTTGTCAAAGATGATGTAGCTGAGTTGTCAGGAGTTGTTTTTGCATCTTCTAGTCTGTTCCACTGATCTTTGGATCTGTTTCTTTGCCAGTATCATGCTGTTTTTATCACAATGGCTTTGTAGTATAGTTTCAAATCGGGAATTGTGATACCTCCTACCATGTCTCTGTTGCCTAGAATTGGTTTTGCTTTTCTAGTTCTTTTCTAATCCCAAATAATTTTTCTTTCTTTCTTTCTTTTTTTTTTTGTGGTACCAGGGATAGAACTTGGGCCCTTGTGCTTGCAAGTCAGCAGCAGAACCACTGAGATAAATCCCTGGCCTTTCCAAATAAGTCTTGATTGTTTTCTCTCATTCTATGAAATATACTGTTGGGATTTCAATGGGGATTGTGTTGAATCTGTATCACAGTCTTGGAAGTATGACCATTATCACTATTTTGGTTTGTCCTTCTCAGGAACAGGGATGTGTTTCCATTTTCTTATATCCTCTTCAATCTCTCTTTTCAGTGTAGAGGTCTTTTGCTGCTTTTGTTAGCTTGATTCCTAGATGTTTCATTTTTTTTTGATGCTATCATGAAAAGGATTATTTCCCTAATTTCACTCTCAGTGAGTCTGTTATTGTGTACAGCAAGGCTATTGATTTTTTACTGTTTATCTTGTATCTGGCTAGTTTACTGAATCTGTCAACTAAGTCTAGAAGTCTTTTGGCAGAGTTTTTTTGGTCTTCTATGTGAAGTATCATATCATCAGCAAATAATGACAGTTTAACTTCTTCCTTTCCTATCTTTATTGTTTTTATTTATTTCTCTTGTCTATTTGCTGTGTCTAATGCTTCCAAAACTATATTGAACAGGAGTGGTGATGGTGGATATCTTTGTCTTGCACTTAATTTTAGCATGAAGGTTTTCTCTTTTTGACTATTTAGTATGATGTTGACTGTTGATTTATCATAGATAGCCTTATCAAGTTGAGATAAAGACCATCTATTTCAATTTTCTGCAGGGTTTTTAATCATGAATGGATTTGACTTGTGCTCAATGTTTTCCTGCATCTATTGACATGACCATATGGTTTTTGTCCTTGACTCTGTTAATATAGCATATTGCATTTATTTATTACATATTTTTTTCAGCTTTAATTGAGTTTATTGGTACATTTTAGGGATACAGTACAGTTACATTCATTGTTGGGATCTTGTACCTTTACATGACAAGTCTTGATTCTCATTTTTTCCCCTTGTCCCTGCCCTCCCTTCACCCCCTCCTCCCCTCCCCATCTACATATGTTAAACCAACCTTGCATCCCTGGGATAAAGCCAACTTGGTTGGGTTGCATGATCTTCTTGTTGAGTCTCTGTGTTCTGTTTGCCAGTATCTTATTGAGGATTTTTGCATCTATGTTCATTAGGGAGATTGGCCTGTAGTTGTCTTTATTTGGTTATTTCTTTCCCTGGTTTTGGAATCAAAGTAACACTTGTTTCCAGGAATGAATTTGGAAGTATTGTTTCCTTTTCAATGTCATTGAAAAGTTTAAAGAGTAGTGGCAATAATTCTGTAAATGTTTTGTAGAATTCAGCAGTAAAGTCATCAGGACTTGGACTTTTCCTTGTTGGTAAATTTAAAATTATGTTTTCAATTTCACTGATTGTCATTGGGGTGTTTAGAATATTTTTTGATCTTCTTCGTTCAACTTTGGTAATTCATATGTATCTAGATTTTTGTCCATTTCTTCTGTTTTCCATTTTATTAGATTACAGATTCTCAAAGTAGGTATTGATGATGTTCTGATTTTCTGCTGGATCTGTTGTGACTTCACCTTTTCATTCCTAACTGCATGGATCTGAGCCTTTTCTTTCCTTTTTCTGACAAGGTTTGCTCAGGGTTTAATCGATTTTATTTATTCTTTTAATAAACCAACTCTTCAATTCACTGATTTTTTTGTATTGTTCTCTTAGTGTCCATTGTATTGATTTCTGCTCTGATTTTTATAATTTCCTCCCTTGTACAAGCTGTGGGTTTTTCTTGCTCTTCTTTTTCTAAAAGCTTAAGATTCATCTTAGATTGTTTATTTGAGCTTGCTCTGTTTTCCTAGTGTGGGCATTCACTGCTATAAATTTCCCTCATAGAACTGTTTTCATTTTGTCCCATAGATTCCTGTATGTTGTATTGGAATTATCATTTATTGTAAAAACTAATTTTTTCTTGAATTCCCTCTGTTCAGGAGAGTGTTATTCAATTTTGATGTGTTTGTGAAGTTCTTGCAGTTTCTTTTTCTCCAGTTTAATTAACTCTTTATATTCATTTTTGGTGGTTGTTATAGATGTTATGCACCATTAATCATTATAGCCTATCTTTGAATGATTTATCTTGCATCATAAGAGCAAAACATAAGAGCATAACAACAATGTCTTAGCCAATTTAGGCTTGAGGATATTCAAATAGGATAGTCCAGTAATTTTTTAAAAAACAGGAAATTATATCTAATAATTCTGGAGACCAACTCCAAAATCAAATTGGACATCCCGTGAAGACTCTGCTTGTGTTTCAAAGATGACACTTTTTGCTGCCTCCTCCCATAGCAGAGACTAGGGGCCATGTGTCATTGCACAGCCAAAGAGCTGGAAGGTCCAAGCAATGATCAGAAACCTCGTTGACGAGGGAGTTGATCTCCTTTTGAGTGCAGAACCATCATGACTTAATCACTTTCTAAAAGGCCTGTTTCTCAATACTACGACAACAGGAGTTAAATTTCAACATGAATTTTTGAAAGAAAGTTATGTTATGGTTGTTTGGACCATGGCCAACAGGATGCTGCAAGAGATCATTTGCCATGTGTCCTGATCACCCTGTACATGTTTGTAAGTAAGAGCCTATTTCATCTTCTCCTGGGCCACTTTCTTTTTTTTTTCAGGGTTATTTGCAGCAAGCAATATCAGAGGATAGGATAGCATTGTCCCTTCTCCCAAGAATGAGTAGTTCTGCTTCGGAATGCTATAAATGCAGTGAATCCCTAGTCCTGTGATACAAGTCCTCCGTCTGCATATCATCTGTTTTGGCCTCTTAAAATCTCAGGTCATTCTCAGTTCCAAATCCAAATACTTCCATTTTTCCTCATCATCCTTCATGTTATTCTTGTCATATATTTTTCTTCTACATATGCAACAAAGTTCTCAGTACAAGGTATTTTTAAACGGTAAAACATATTTAAGAATAGGATACATAAAATTATATTTATTCATATATTTACCACTTTATTCTCTGGGTGTTTTTGCTCTTCTCATGCTTAGATCTGGGGATGCTGGGGATCTGTCTTGAGATGCCTGTCCTGGGGTGGACAGAACATAGTTGATAAATACACTGTGACACTCCTATATGGAAGGAGAGAATTCTTTTCTCTGTATCATACCAAGCAATTCTGGCATCTGAACTTGTTTAACAGTGACTACCATTGAGAATCTGATTTTGTTAATAAGAACAGCAGGCAACAAGCCTAACATCTGTCCCTTACAAACTGAAGACTAAATTTGATTTCTGTGGTTCATATATCTTTACAAGGATGCAATTGGGTGGTGAATTTAATTGACATTGCACGTCAGCAGTATTCCTGTTCAGATTTCGGATTTGATCATTACCTTTGATAGCCCTGTAGCTTTAAGAGATAAGAGAGGATCTTAGCAAAATTATGGAGATTTCTTAGGTTATAATTTTACCTTTGAAAAATCTAAGGATTTGGTCAAAATGTGCCTTTCTTTTAATATATCTGAGGTGTTCTGAAGGAGCCACATGAATCAGTAGTTTTGAATTCTTCATGCTTTTCATACTCTTCATGAACAGGGCCAATTAGTTTCACCAAAGCCTTGCTCTTAAAGTACAGTTGTTAACAAATGAACAGCTTAAAAATTGCCTTCAGCTTCATCCTGGCCAAATTTCTTTGTGGATTCCTGAAGGTTTATTTTTATTATTGAATGAACCAGGATGCTTAGTTGTAAATCAGAGAAGCAAATTATCTATTGCAAGTAGGATGGGAACCTATCAGAAGGAAATTGGCTCAGAAGTTTCATAAAAATTATAGAAACAGATCTCAAGAAGCAAGCAGACCATTTGCCAAGCAGGAAGAATGGCTACTGTTATGGTTTAGGTCTCAAATGCCCCCCAAAAGTCATGCTTGGAGGTAGGTCTGATTGCAAGAGGTGGGCCAGTAGGAGGATATACTTTTGCCCCTGGTTCCCCCACACTCTTTATGCTTTCTGGCTACCTGATGTGAGCCCTGTCATGCTTTTACACTATGCCATAACCTCTTGGAGTCTGCTGACCATGATCCAAAACTGTGAATCAAAATAAACCTTCCCTATTTTAAGTTGTGAGTGTTGGCTATTTAGTCCCAGCAATAGAAAAGCTGACTAATACAGAAAATTGGTATTGAAAGTGACCATTGTTGCGACTGTAGCTGACTGTGTGGTTTAGAAGCCATTGCATCTAGTTTGAAGGAGAAATTTGGATAGGTTTGGTGATGTAGACAGGCAAAGCCTAGAATGCCGTGAGTCAAGTTTGACAGATGATACTGTTTGGAGCTCAGGTGACCAAAGATCTGCGCTATTGTAGGAATGCAGACTGTAAAGGCCAGGCTCAGGATGTTTCAGTAGAAGCCATGTGTGTTATATTCTGGCAGAAAGTTTGTCTACATTTTGCCTATGTCCTGAGATTTTTGTGGGACACTGAGATTAAGGGCAGTGGAATAATCTATGGATGAAATTTCAAGGCTGCTCAATATTCCTACAGTATCATTGGTATTACTGGATGTTTGTAGCCAGATCAATTAGGAGCAAACAGCAGAGCTGAAGGATTTTTAAAGTTTGTGGGTTTTGTCACCAAGGATATGCCTGCAAATGTGAGGCAGAGGAGCTCATGGTTACTGAAAAAGAAGTCAAGTACTTTGTACATGAAGAAGAAAGGTACCTTGAGGCTCAAAGGTGCAAAACCCTAAATGTTTCATTTGAGGAAAGAGCCTTCTGGACATCTGCTCATTCAGGGCTGTCTAGAAAAGTGCATCTCCAAGTACACCATCCAGGCACTCAGAGACTATTGCAGCTGTTGTCAGATGTTGCTATCTTCCACATGGTGCTGGTTTTTCAGGTATGCAGAATTGCGAGAGCTATGAGGTCATATAGTCTACCCAGATTTTAAAAGAATGCCCAGGAGGATAAGCCAAAATGTGGGACAGGGTTATTGTTAATGCCAGAGGACTGGGAATAAGGCCGTGAGAGAGAAGCCAAAGGTTCACTAGAGAACCCAGGAAATTGAAAATGTGAGGAACATGGAATGAATATTGAGGAATCAGAAGGCAGTGAGGGGAACCAGCACAACGGGTCATTGCAAGCTGCAATCAGTAAAGGATGAGGTTTCCCCTTTAAGGTTTTAGAGCTAACACCTCACTATGACCTACCCTGGGTACTGGACATGCAGCTATAGGATTTCATATTTGCCCAACTGGGTTTTGACCTGGCTTTGGTCTAATTTCTGTCTATTCTTTTATTTCTCTCTTTTGGAATGGGACTATTTACCTTGTGCAATTATAGATTAGAAGTATTTAACTTTCTTTTTTATTTTACTTGTGCTCCCAGCTAAGAGTTTGCTTGAGTTTTAGAGAGGACTTTGTGTTAGATTTTCCTCGCTTTAAGATGGCTGTTACACAAAATAGCAGCCTTCTCCCTCCCATAATTCTGTGCTTCCCACTTAAAATATGGCTTCTTCTGCCAAAAGACAACTTTCTTCTTCCCAACGCGCCCTCCCCAAGGGTAACCTGATACTTGCTACCTCCTAGCAACTAGTGATGTCATAGGCTCCTCCAATCCCTAGGCAACACATCTCTCAACTTCACCCCAGCTCCTATGAGTCCCTCCCCAGCTCTTATAAAGCTTTCTCTGTCCTGGCCATGCTGCTTTCTCCTTTATTCTGCGAGACAGCCCGGCAGATTGTCCCTACAATAAAAGCTTGTAATGGTTCTGGTTTGGTCTTGGTTTTTAGGTCTTTTACCTGACACTTTGGATTTAGGCTTTTCAGCAATGCTGGCACTATTAAGGCTTTGGCACCGCTTAAACTGGACTAAATACATTTTGCATAGTGAAATGGATGAGATCATTTTGGGAGCCTGGGTAAGAATGTTATAGTTTATATCTAAAATGTAAATTTTAGAAATTCTGAAAGTTTCATGTCAGAGGTCAGGCAGATCACTGTGGGAGTGACCTGGAAGAGTGTGTTCCAGCTCCTCTGTGCTCTCAGCTTTTTGGCTGAAATGGTGTGAGTAACTTTCCTCTACCATACCTTCTCAGCATACCATTTCTCTTTTGGAGTCAGCTGTTTATGGACTGAACCCAATGAAACCATGAGTCAAAAAAAAAAACCCCCAAAAAACTCTCCTCCCTCAAGTTGTGAATGTTGGATGTTTTGTTACAGCGATTAGAAGACTATTCAACCATTATTTTAAAAAGAAAGAATGGGCCTTTTTTCACCACTAGATATTGAAACTACACTCAATGACTTATTTCTGCCCCCTTTATCCACATACCATTAAAGTCTAATTCAATGGCAACATTCAGTGGAAGAAGTTAAAGAATCCCAGGGGGAGATTTACCGATATACCTTTCATATTTGAACACCTAGAACTGAATTCTACCAATGTTGCACACAGTAAGGATGATGCCCTAAAGAAAGAAACAGATTGGTAATAAACAGCAAAAACTAAACCAGAAAGACATTAAAATAAGCCAACAACTTCACACTATGATCTGATTCTGAAGATGCATTTATTCTCACTCTCAATGCATTCGATAAATAAATTTTATATTATTCAGTCAGTAGATGGATACCAGTCTGATTCTAATACCTTTGCTTGGAAATTGGCTTTTAATTTTACCTTTTTATCTAGAAAATGTGATTTTGTGGTTGTTTTTGTTGTTACTGTTCCATGAGATCCTGAAATTTTGTAAGTATGAGTCTTTTCTGATTTCCCATGCTGAACATTTCTGGAACTGTTCTCTCAAAAATGATGGCATTCTCAGCACTTTGATTATTCATTTCCTCCATCTTTTCTATTCCACTTTTCTGAAACTCTTGTGTTATACCTTGCATCTAGATTTCCTCCAAAGCTGCATTCAGTCGTGGGAGGAGCCTTTTTAGAACTGGCTGACTATAGAGCTTGTGACTGATTCAGGGTGCAATGCTAGGGTTGAGGGTGGGTGATTCCTAAATCAGTACACTGATTGGTTTGGCACCACCTTAAATAAGGACAGAAAGAGTCTTGTCTTGCCTCTTGCTTACTCTGCTACCTTTGGCTCACCATGAACTGTTTCTCCTCTGCAATGCCTATCTATCATGCCACCCTGCCATGGAATCAGCTGATTATGGACTGAAACCTCTATAAACTGTGAGCTAAATAAATCTTTCCCCCTTTAATTTTGGGTGGTGGGTATTTTGTCTCAGCAACAAGAGAGAAGTAGCTAAGACATCCTGATAATCAAATACAATGCTACCTCAGTTCATAATTGCTTCTGTTGGTGAACAATTCATTCATGAACAGAAGCATTCAGGAAAAATTTGCTTCCATTCATGAACTCCACATCAGGTGATAAACTTGACCACAGACATCTTCTCTGCTCTGCCTCGTAGTCGTGGCTTACTCTGATCAAGAACACGGTTGCCAGCAGACCTGTGTACACTTGCTGGGAAGCAGTACTATACAGTTTTATTCAATCAAGCATGGCTCCAAAGAAATTGTGAGCAAGCATAATGGTAAAAGAAAGTGCAGAGGGATACTGATGGTAACCAGAATGTGCAGAGCAGTCATTAATAAAGGTAACAAGAAAGCAAGAGCAAGAATGGTAAGAAGGTTTTACAGAGTGGAAGAAGGAAATTGTAGAAAAGCATGAGCACAGTATTTGTGTGACTGATCTGGCCTTGGAGTACAAGATGGTGAAGTTGACAGTCTCAGCTATTTTGAAGAATAAAGGTGCCACCAAAGGAGCTGCTATATCAAAAGGAGTAACAATGTTAACCAAGCAGAGGACATGGTGCTGGAAGAGGTGAAAAAACTTCTATTGCTGAGGCTGAATGAGAAACAGCTGGCAGGTTATAGGGTTATTGAAACTATGATCTGTGAAAAAGCCAGGAAATTACATAGTGATTTATTGCAAGAAAACCCCTCGACACGTACAAGTGATGAATTTAAAGCCAGTAGAGGGTGGTTTGATAAATTCTGCAAGAGAAGTAGCCTCCCTGGTGTGATAGGACACGGTGAGGCTTCCAGTTCTGACAAGGCCTCTGCAGAAGCCTCTGAGAAAGAACTCATGAAGACAGAAGGATACACTGCTCAGCAAGCTTTCACCTGGGAAGAAACAGGGCTCGCCTGGAAGAAGATGCTGCACAGAACCTGTATCAGGCAGAAGGAAAAGGCGCCGCAGTGCACAAGCCCACCATGAGGGACAGATGACCCTTTTTCTGTGTGAGAATGGACACAAGTGCTGATCTGAAGATGAAGCCACTTCCATGGCACAGACAGGGAAGAACTTGCTGAACTCCAGAGTGAGCAGCAGAAAACGCCTGTTGAGGAGCATTCCACTGAGGAAGAGGAAGACAAGGCGGTTAGCAGCAGTGTCATGAAATCCATCATGGAAAGCTGGAACGAGTGCCAGGATTTCTTTGAGAAGTACTACCTACCGTGATGAGCAGAGTGTTCGATGTGATGAATGACAACGTGTTCTCTCATTTATGGAGGGTTATGTAATGCAGGAAAAAACAACTGACGTTAAATAGATTGTTTTGGTCAAAACTGACCCTGCAATTAAGACAGGAGAAGGAACCCATGAAGGAGATCTCCCCAATGTCCTTATGCAGGGTTCCCTTTCCCCACCCGCCTTCCTCTCCCCCACACCAGAAGTCACCTCAAACAAAGTTAGTGTTCTCTCTCTTCATACTGTGCTGTGCTTTGCTTCGTATTTTTGTGGTTAAAAAATTACATATGGTTCAGAACAGATAAACCTTATTTACATTGAACCTCACAAGAAAATGTGATTCTGTTCGAAACCAAAATTGTTTCATGACCACATTCGTGGGGGTTAGAATGGATTAACCTTATTGACACTGAACCTTATGGGGAAATTTGATTTGGTTCATGACCAATTTGGTGCATGACCAAAATCGTAGAAAGAATTAAGTTCATGAACCAAGGCACCACATTTCCATTGTATTGTACTGGAACTTCCTCATTTAAATTTGTCAGATCTTCTCTTCCATGAGTAAACCCTCCCTTCCTGGGCTTTACACTGAGTTTATTCCTATTTGAATTTTTCAATCAAACAAACAAACAAACCAACAAAGGAATGAGAAATAAATTCTTCTTTATACTCCTGTTTTTAAATGTTGCATATATATTCACGTTATTGATTCTCCTTTTGAATGTGTATATGGTATTGAGGATGGAATTCAGGCTTTCTGATATATCTCCAGGCCTTTATTTATTTATTTATTGGAAAAATTTGTCTAGCCTGGGATTGAATTTGTGATCCTCCTGTCTCAGGCTCCCAAAGTGTCAGGATTATAGGCCTGCACCACCAGCCCAGATTTTACTTTTTATTTTGAGATAGTGTCTCATTAAGTTGCCAAGGTTGGGCAAAAAAAGTGAAATCCTCCTGCCTTACCTTCCTAGAGAGCTGAGGTTTTAGACATATGTCACCATTCCCAACTCCTTTTTAATTCACTATTTGTGGAAATATTTTTCCTGTCTGAATCATCTTTCATTTTTCAGTTGTTTTATTTTGTACTTACTCTCTTTTTAGTTTGTCAGTTTTACTCTTCTTAATTTTTGAGCCCGGGACTTACTCTGTAGCTCAAACTAGCCTCAAAGAAGTCATTGTATAGTCCAGGCTGGCCTTGAATTGAAAATCTTCCTGCCTCAGCTTTCCAAATACTGGAATTACAGACATGCACACTATGTCCAGCTTAACCTATTGATTTTTTGGTAAGTATTTTCCAGTCATATACTTTTTTCAAAACTTAGCATTTCTGGAAATAGAAATTTGATATATCTTTTGATTTGCTTCTGTTGTTTTGTGTTCTATATGTTGTAGTTACAGTTATTCTCATCTTTGGTAGGCTGAAGTGCCCAGCACTAATTATTTTATATGCCATCAATTCTTAATGATTTGTGTTTTTTATAATACTTACTTTTGCGATACCAGAGATCTACCACTAAGCTACATTCCTAATCTTTTTGTTTTTTCTTTTTTATGTTGAGCTAGGGTCTCACGGAGTCTATAAGCTGCCCCGTTGAGACTTGAACTTGTGATACTCCTGCCTCACCCTTTCCTCACTGGTGGGACTGCTTAGACATTTTTATGTCAAGCATTGTGAGAAGCTAATACATTTCTACGTGTATTAAAGGTCTAATTCTCTTATGTTCCTCTGCCTACTTTTGTCACAATACTGCACAGTTTTAATTCCTGCAGATTTATAGGGCAGTAGGAGATTTTCCTGACACAAGTTCCTTTCTACCTTTCTTTAATGGAGGCTGGGTGGCTGTTTTTCCACACTTCCTGTACCTTAGGGGCAATGTGTGAATAAATGCCCTACTGTGCCTCAGTGCTACTATTGAAACAACTATTTTTCAGCCTTGAAAAATGCCAGCTTTTTGATGCTAATACCATCTGTTTCCTCCACCAGCCCTGCTTATCGTCCTATTCCAGTTTCTCATCACTCTGTCATTTCCTGAGGTTTTTAACTCCTGAAGCTCAATCTCTACATCTGTATACCTACTCTTGCAGGAATTCTTACAGAACAACATTCATGTCATTAATGCATTGATTTTGGTCTTCTCCTCCCTGAGCTTTCTCATTTCCGGGGATTGGTCCATCCAGCCCACCTTAGTGACGTACAGCGGACCCTCGAGTTACGATTGGCCTAACATGCAACGACTTGGGTTAATTAGGTTAATGGAAGATTCATCTGTCTCTTGTTATCTGTAGCGAGTACCCAGGTAAATATCCAGATCTCAGCTGTGTTAACTTACAACCAACTTGAGTTACAGCCAGCCCTTGGGAACTGGTCAAGTTCGTAAGTCAAGGGTCCACTGTACTTCTGTGACCAGTCATCACTCTGGAGCAGCGCTGTCCTACAGAGCTTTCTGCAATGATGAAAATGTTCTATATCTTTGCTTTCTTGTTGTCAACAGAAGCATTTGATACGTTTTTCATTTTTTCTCCACATTTCTCCCTCTATGAATTGATGCTATCATTACGCTGCATGGGGACGATCAAGCAAAACCTCCACTTTCTGGTCAGCCAGCCTACTCACTTACCTGCGTCTGAGCTCTGTTGCCTTATGTCTTGCTGTATTGAAAGAATGCCCACGGCAGCCAGTTCTCGCACTTAATCCTTGGGATCGTGTCCTCTGACTTCATGACGTCACTCTCCCGGTCCGGCTTCCTTCTCAGCACCCGTATTACAACGTGCTTAAATCATCCACTATTTTAAGAAAGAAGCAATTCTCCTTTGTCCCCACGGCTCGTTCCAGGTACTGTGATATTTCTTTGGGACTCTTCACTGCTACCACTCTTTAGTCGTATCCCTGCCTATTTAGCAACTGATAACCACTTTATTAAAATAATCAATTTAAGTATTGAGTAATCAATTTCTTCTATTCAGCTCAGTCCTGGAAACAATGGTGGAAATAATTTTGTTCTGAAGCCTATTGAAGTCAGTGGGTTGCTTGAGGATTCTCATCTGGAAACCACCCAAATGGTTAAGAATCCTTACTAGGACTTTTGCTCGCAGCAATTTTTAGAGTGTTGCTAGGCATCTGAACCTTCCCTTCTCACTGAGGTTCATATTCTTGGCACCCATAAGCAAATCACCGCACACCTACACACCTTCTCCGAGGATTTTATGTGGCCGGCAGTTAGGGTGATTCTAGCTGGGAAGTCACCACCTGTGCTTCTATGGGTGTCTTCTCCGTAGCTTTAATAGCCACAGTACAATGATGATTATTGACTGACTTGAACCTGGGGAGAGCAAGCGGCGGTGAGTCACAGCTGGTAGGGCCCCTGGTACTGCCGAGGAGGTGACCTTGTCAGAGGTCACTTTACTCCTTTGTTTGTTTGTTGTTTGTTTATTGTGGTATGAGTGAATGAATCTGGGGCCTTTACCCTGAGCTATGTCCCCGCTCTTTTCTATATTTTATTTTGAATTAGGGTCTTGCTAAATGTCTATGTTGGCCAAGCCGGGCTCCAGTTTGTAGTCCTCCTGCCTCAGCCTCCCAGAGTGCTGGGATTACAAGCATGTGCCACTGTGCCAGCTCCCCGTTTGTTCTTATATGCACACCGACCAAGGTTTCTCCCGACCCGTGGGCAGGACCTACTCTTTCACAGTGGCCGCATCAGTGGATCTGATTTGTGTTCATTTTACTGATACTAATTTAATCACTTCACTTTACTCCATCCCAACATTTGAAAGAGTTGTCCACTCTCTCTAATATATGAAAAAAATTTTCAAATGTAAAACAATTCTTTTATTCAGAATTTGTGACTATATTAAATATGAATGCAGTATTGTTCTTATTCTCTAGATATTTACCTGTTGAGTTTATACTTTAGAGGAAACACATGAAACATCTATTTGAATCTTTTTCTGCAAAGGAAAATAAGATTTTTAAGAAAAAATTTTCTTCATTAGTGGGCTACAATTATAGATTTAACTTTTATATTTCTGAAAAAGTTTATCATGAAAGTGCATATTTTCACTTCCAAGTCATCTAATTTACTTAAAGAAAACACAACTTTTGTTTCATAGGAACGCTTTAAAACACTATAGCAGGGCTGTGGATTTACCTCAGTGGTGCTGCCGCCTGCCTCACAAGCAGAAGGTCCCGAGTTTGATCCCTGGTACAAAACAAAAACACTGTAGCAATTTTAGATTCTTTTTGTCTTTATATGCCTTTTGCAAACTAGTTTTTGGCTCTTCCATTGGCACAACATGCAGGAATTTTATTTAATTTTTCTCCGAAAACATTTAAATAAAACCAATGTAACCCCACTGTTTTCATAAACTCTCTTTGCTCTATCTCAAAAGCACTAATGAGACAGCAGGGCTTTGCTCTGTCTCATATCTACCAAGGTGATTTCTGATTATTCAATAAAGAGCATTTCCTTTGGAAGCCCTAAATTATATAAGTTATAGTAAGGTACAAAGACACTTGTATCTTTACTTTTTTCCTTAACATTTTAATTTATTACGGATTTGTTTTGATTCCTTTTTTACTACTCTTATTTTCTTTTATTTCAGTTCTCTCCCTTTATTCCTCTGAAATAGTGAAAGCTTTTTATGAAAGTAGAGTTCTGCAGTTTCAAATTTCCCATATTTAAACTATATTAGGCAATTTACGGGGTCAATTTTAAAGCCAATTGTAATAGTATATTTAAAATTCTTGGATGAAGTGGCCTTTTATAAATAAGATTTTCCTGTTCAAATGTCTCCCTTCTTACTATAAAGAGGAATTTAAGCTACCCTGTTCATCTGAAGGAAATTATTTCTTCAAAGTTCACCTTTTTTTTTTTTTTTTTTTTTTTTTTTAGTACTAAGGATTGAAGTCAAGGGCCTTGCACTTGCTAGGCAGGCACAGCGCCACTGAGTTACATCCCTGGCACTGAAGTTTACCTCTTTTGAATATACAAAGCAGGTAAAATTCTCTTTCTATAAACTGTCCTTCCACTTGTATCAACTTTTTTGTTTGTTTGTTTGTTTTGAGACAGGATCTCACTCTGTAGTTGAGACTGACCTGGAACTCACCATGTAGCCCAGGCTGGTCTCGAACTCACAGAGATCCTCCTGCCTCAGCCTCCCGAGTGCTGGGATTAAAGGTGTGCACCACCATGCCCGGCTTGTATCAACTTTTTAAATGAGTATATTATTAAATTGATATTTTAAAGCTTTCATTGCAAAGTTTTTAAGTTCATTTCTCTTACTAGTATTTAAAAAGGACAATATAGACCAGGTTGTTACCTTTATAGTTTATGAGTTTTGTTTACTTTTTCATTGAAAAAATAGACCTGAAACATTTTGACCTTCTTTCTTATAGTGATTTTTTCTGATGGCCTTGAACTTGATATACAAACAGGCCAGCACTGATTTCCCTAGAGTTACACCTTACTGTTTCTCCACATTTTTCCTCCCTGGCCTAAATATTATTTTGCAGGGTTTCATGTTTCTTAATAAGGCCTTGTTTCAAATGCATTTTGCCCCTAACCAGCAAACTTCATATTACAGTAAGTCCCACCTTTCTATAAATACATTTTAGATAGAATCAGATTTTACAAGTTATCTTCTGTACTTCCAGATTAAAAAGTAGGTGCCTTTTTACAGCTTAAAAAATAAAATCCTAGCTTCTTAACTGTATTTCAAATGATAACCACCTCATCTCATACTGAACAATTCCCTACTCCTACAAGCTAATAAGAGTTTTCTCTCGTCCTGCACAGTATTATTCAATTATAGTCCTCATAATTAATCACTAACATGGATCTTCACAGTCATAATACTACTCGATCCCCAAACTTCATTTGTCACTTTACCTGGAATAGAACCTCTTTCTCTTCTAGGGAAATAGATCTAATATATAATAGATCTAATATTCTACCTTTTTTTTTAAAGTGAACTTCTCTGCTACATGTGTTTAGACTATCCTAAACACTTAGGTATAAAATCCTTAGGTAGAACTGTAATTAGTTTGCACTTGCTTGTAGATTACCTCTTATATGTATATTTATATAATAATATAATTTTATTGATGGAATAGAGCTCATTTGTCATTTTGGACCAATGTCTGAGCTTGAAAAAATAATTTAGTATTTTCTGTCTCATGACTTCTGATATCATGCATTTTAGTCTATAGCTAGTTCTGTGGCTCTTTCTTGAATTGTATCAGTCTTTTAAATGGCTTGCTGATGCAATGAACTAAAACTTTATTCTTTTTAACAAATAAAGTAAACAAGCCCTTGGGAATCAAAAATGTTAACACTATGAGGAATTTCTCCGTGGAGCCACATAAGAAAGACCTACAGCTCTAAGTTGAAAGTAAAACAGCACGAGTAATGGAGCAAGTGTGATCTGTCTTAAACATATTTACACATTTTTTAAATGTAAGCTTGGATCACATACAGTTCATAAATTAAATAGGAAAAGATGATTGCAAGATGATATCATCTTGTTACACAGGAAAGTTTAATTTATCAACGTTGAAATCCCAGAATACCCTCTTTTTATTTTTCAGAATCCGTTTGCTTATTTTGGTGTTTAGCCCAATGAAAGATATCTCAGGAGATCATATTTTATAAGTGAATGCAAACATATGAAGCTACTTGATGGTCTGCAGTTTATATTTAAACATGTTTGTATTCTCCTGTTTTAATTATGTTACCCGTAATGTAGACAAGTCGTATTTTTATTAAAGAAAAAACCTTTGCCTCAGAAGCACAGAGACTGGAACTGGGTGTCACGTGAATCTATAGAATCAGCTCTGTTAATTCCATACAGATGTCTTAGTGCATTCCTGTACATTTTCAGACTGAAAAGGAAATGTTAGTTACACCCTTCCCTTTTACGGCCCAGGGTGAAATATTTCACATAGTGTGCACATGTTCTACTAACAGAAAAAAAAGACAGAAGTTAAGTGATAGTAAATTGGTCATTTGGGGCTTAGTATTTTACAATTAACGTAAAATAAATGTGTTGGAAATATAGCAAACAATTTCTTTGCGGACATCAATCCCCATAATACAAAGTATGAAAGTTGAATTTGTGTATTTAAATGGTGGTGCTAACTAATATAGCAGTCATGTGGATACATTTCCTCTAACTCCAGAAGAATGGATATGATTATTCTCTATAGACATTGCCAAGGGTAGAGGCATTGCTAGGAGTGACCAGGGAAGTACTTATCCCATTACTTGGATTATTGGCTGATGTCTCTGTATTCTCTATATGAGCACACTCAGCCAGGCCTGATGATGCACTCCTATAGTGCCAGCACTTGGCAGGCTGAGGCAGGAGGATTGCCTCAAGTTCAGAGCCAGCTTCGGATACATGGTGCGTCCAAGGCCAACTTGAACTGTGTAGCAAGACCCTGTTTAAACATGCACACGCACACACACACACACACACACACACACACGCACACATGCACGCACGCACGCACACAATACATTTAAAATTGCTTACTTGGAAATAGGCCTATCTACAGATGGACTAGTGGACCAGTGGCTTTCAGTCAAGTATTGAAATTTTTAGTAATGTCAAGAGCGGCAAATACAGTATAAGCATAACCACTAACTTTTCTTCTGTAATAGCCCTTCTTCCACTGAGTCCGAAATTGAGTCTCAAATCTTTCTCAATGTGTAACCATTATTAATCAAACAGCAATGGCACTGACACGAAAGCTTATCCTCCTTAATTTAGTCCTCATTTTCTGACAAGTAAACTGAGATTTAGAAAAGCTGAGTAATAGGTCAGATATCACTTGGTTCAAATGTGTTACAAGCAGAATTGAGTCTCCGAATTTAGTCCTGATCTCTTACATGAAAGGAGGGCTCCAGTGGCTAGGACATGGGATTTTCCCACTAACAATTTGTTAATCAACTAATATCTAGAGGCAACTGAAACCTGGCATTTCTTTTGGGGAAAAGCTAGATGCTAGATTTGAAACCATGAAGGAAATTGGAACCTCAGGTCAGAAATTGAATAATTTTTAATAATTTTAAACAAGGGCTCGTGAGGGCAGGTGGGTAAAGCATTTCAGGGACATGTATGTGGCAAGTCTTAGAAGTTTCCTAGGGCAGGTTTTAGGACTTGGCTGATGGACTGTGTTTGTGTCCAACTGACTAAGTATAACGCACCAGGAGCTGGGAGAGATGCTTGCTGCTATTGTCCAGCTTATTTCAGAACTTGTCCGCAGGAAGCAGAGATCTGTTGTGTGCAGCACATATGTTTAGATTGGGCAAAACTAGTAGGAGGGTTTGAGGGAGAGGCAATGGTTATTTCTTCACTTGATCTTAGCCAAAAGGCCGAGAAGTGGTGCAATGGTTGTTTAAGATAATAGACATACTTATTCTGTTGAACCCTGTAAATGAGCTTTTGGTTGTGCGTATTGGAACCAGCACGTAGGAAACCTTCTGAAAAAAAAAAAAAAGTGGAAGGAATAGGAGAGGCTGGGAGACAGAGCGATGAGATACCTTGGAGAACTGCACTTGGGGTGAAATGAAGATACTGTACCAGTCAGTGTTTCTGGCAGGAAGCAGATGACGCATTCAAATTAGAGTAATCTGAAAATAGTTTAAATAAAAGAACTGTTGATTAAAATGTAAAAAGTATGTAGGGAAATCATAAAAGATAGCATATTAGTAAGAAAAGGGCTTTGTTATCTTTCCTATATCTGGAGGACTGGTTATGGGAACCTGCATGCAGCAAGGCCTATGATGAAAATACTGTCTTTTAAAGGGGTGAAGTTCCCTGCCGGGTAGACAGCACAGAGTTACCCTACAGACAGGGCTTGGAGGGATTCCGTTCCTCACCTGTGCTTGCTTGCCTCCTGCTGGAACTTGTAATCGACTGCCAGGCAAAAATAGCTCAGTACAATAGTCAATATGATCAACTTGCTAAGAAACAAATGAGGCAGAGAAAGATGAAGATAAATAGAATTTGAGAGAAAGTGTAGAAGACATTTAGTGCTGATCTTTGAAGTTTTTAGGAAATTAACCACTACTCGATTTTTCCATGAAAACGTTGCTGTTAAAAATCACCTTTACTCATCAGTATTTTGGGGGATAAAATTTGTGAGTGTCAGTATGTTTATATATGTTTGATGCAATGGTTTATGAGATTAAGGAAGGCGCCACATGAAATTTAGTCAACAGAGCTGAATTCAATTTAGTTTCCCTTGTTTGAGATTTGGATAACAATATTTCCCTTTAAGAAACAGGAGGTAAGTTTTTCTTTTTAATTTTTCTTTAAAACTCAATAAAATAAAAATTCCAGAAGACTATCACTGGCAAAAATAAGACAAAGAACTAAGTCAGTATTCATGAGCTTTAAAGGGGATGTATGGTTAGCATGCTTTATGGCTAGATCCCAGCATCTAACTCTACTACCTAGAGGAAGGGATCAACTTATTGAACTGAAACTGATGAACTTATGAGTGAAAAAATGGACCAAAAATTCTTAAGTCGTGCCTGCTTCTTACAAGACAACCCAGGGGGAATAATGCTCCTCTCTGGAAGGGTAGGGCCTCCTTCCTTCTCCTTTCCCCTTCTTGTGTCTCCCTTTCCGTCTCATCGATAGAGGGGAGTTGAGTAGACATAGAGACTTTTACATAGAGTCTCCACCATGACACTAGCCAGAACCTCACAGGAGTGTTTCGCCCTCCTGGATCTGCCAAATTCGAAGGGAGTGTGACTTACTGCCAAGAAAGCTGTCTGTGTCCTCCTCCTCGGATCCACAGAGGATTCAACTGCATAATCCATTCCCTGCCAAAAAAAAAAAAAAAGATCCTTGCAAAGTTGCTGTTAATGTTTAAAGAAGAGAGCCCTATCATCGTACACAGGAGTGGATGGCCAAGGAGAAGTTTTCGTGAAGACTTTCCTAGGGAATCCAATTTTACTGTCGTATCATTATACTTCAGTCTGATGATTGTGTAATAGGGACTGTATCTAAATATAGTGGCAGTTTGTCTTTATTTAGAAATATTTCCAGTGATATTACACTTTCTTAACAGCCAGTGGTTTGTGTAAAACATAGCTAACTTTGAACATACCTTGGCAATGGCTTTCCCACTATTTCTGCGTTATTTCCACCATTGCTTTTCATCATCAATACAGATGTCTCTATATTTTTGCCAGTTTATTTGATGGTGTGTTTAAAACTGATCTAAACATTTAAGAATCTATTCTCTTGTTGTTTCTGTGTCAAATGATTTATAAAGCAATAAATCAATCTAGGAGAACATGTTATATGATCTATGAGCATCCTTACTTTTTGCCATGAACCATAAAGATTTCGTGCATCTTTAAGAATTAATTTTTCAAGTGTGCTTAGAAGAATGCTGTCGTTCCTGGGCCTGACTTACCAGATGCTATTACTAATTGTATTTTTGTGAGCTTTCTCATCCCTTATACTTACTGCTTTATTAACTTAGTGTTCAATAATCTTATCTTTAGGAAGCTTGCTTTTCTCTTTTATGTGCAGTATTATACTTTATTTTCAAAGATCGTTTAAATATATTATTCATGTTAGGGCAAATAGCAAGTCAAATCTTGTTTGCATAAGTACTTTTCAATTTCATTACTCTGTCTCCATTACATTAAAGCTTATGTAACTTATCTACTTGGAACCATTTGTGAAGACCCTTATCCTCCACATTTTCATCTTTGGCAATTTTCTTTCCTACTCATCACAAAAACCCAACAACCTCACCAGCTCTTCTTGACTGAGAGACCCAGCGTATTAAAGTTCCACCATAAGTTGTACAATTTTACTAACGTCAGAGAAAGTAGAAAGTTATCCTCTTCACCTGCCTAAGGTACATACAAGTCATTGTTTCTCACAGAGGCTAACTTGGTTTTAAAATTTACATGGAGATGGGGCATTTCAACTCTGACTTTATAGGCTGTGGTGGTTAAGCTTAATGGTGTCTAATTTATTGGCTTAGGAGCCACCCCAGGGAATAGTAAAGCATACTTCTGAGTAGGTCTAGATGAGTCATGGACATATGACCTTGGGTAGTATATCTGATTCCTTACCTGTTTCTCTCTGGCATGGTTTCCCTGTTTACTGCTTCCCAAACCACCATGAACTAAGCATCTTTGCTCTGTCATGCCCCTCTGTTCTGATGTTTCTGCCTTGGAGCCAGCTGACCGTGGACTGAATCCCCTGAAACTGTGAGCCACAAAGATCTTTCCTACTTTAAGCAATGAGAAACTGACTGATACAGAAGCTATCACTTTCATATTGAAAAGAGGAATAGTGCTCCGTAAACCAAATATCAGATTTTCCTTAGATTTATCACAGAATTCATGTCACAGGACAAACTGTTTTGTCATATCTAGAGACAAAGTAAATATAAAAAATCACAGTCATGATCAGCTTACTTGGAATAGAAGATACTGATGCCATAAACTGATAGAAACACTCGCATGATAACTTTGATGAACTTATGGAAGCTAAGTGTAGACTAATTTGAGAGCAAGAAACTTATCTGGACTTAGTCTTATGGGATCCCCATACTTTAACAGGTCCTCGTGTAAAGATTTAAGGAACATTGATGTTTGTGGCAGGAGGAGGAGAAAAGAAGCCATTTTAAAATATGTTCAGTGTTCCATATAGCAAAGTCCTACTATCAAAGGAGTAGATTTTATTCCAGTCTTATCTGACCTGAGGGGGACAATTAGCCACTGTCAGCTCAATCTGGCTTTGTTGTCTCACCTCAGGGGAAAGAAGAAAAGTATGAAAACAGGAAACATAGTAAATCAAGGACCTAGGCCCATTCAATGAATGAAGTTTAATCATAAGACCATAGAACACTTTCCTTTTCCATTTTATATCAAGGCTTAAGAACAGCAAAATGTATGATGCCAAAATTAATAAAACTATAAAGAAGACTAGGCAAATCCACAACTATAATTGAAGATTTTAACACTTTTTTTTTCTTTCCAGTCAGCAGAAAATCAGTAAGGATAGTTGAACTGAACAGCACCATTAACCAACTATATCTAATTGACATTTACAGAATAAGTCACTCAATTTCAGAGTAATACATGTTTTTCTCAAACTTGGAACATTTAACTTTGAACATTCAGCAAAACAGACAGCATTTTGGACCATCAGCCATACCTTATAATGTAAATAAATTGAAATTGTACCAAGTTGGTTTAAACCCCAAAATGGAATTAATTTAGAAATCCACAGTGAAAAGATAGCTGGAAAGTACTGGAATGTTTGGAGACGAGGCTACATAATTCTAAATAACATGTGAGTTGAAGAAGTCTCAATAGATACTTAAAAATATTTTAAACTAAATAAAAAAGAAAATGGAACTGACCAAAATTGGAAGGATAAAGTACAGGAAATCCATGGAGGAAAATTGATAGAGCCGAATGCATGTATTAGAAAAAAGAAAGCTGTAAATCAGCAATTGATGCATCCAAGAGGAAGCTGAGAAAGAAGTGTACTTAAATTCAAAACCAGTGTAACTAAAGACAATAAGAATGAATATAAATGCCAGTACACTGAAATCAGGCCGAATAGGTGAAGCACAGCGGACGCTTAGACCAAAGACAAGAACTGCACACAACCACTGCACTCTAGTTGATAAAATGTATTTTTCGTTAGAAGCGTAGATTCTCAACTCTGATACTACTATATATGTCTATTAGAATTGAACACATAATAAATGGATGGTGGATATGATAGCAAGGTTTTTTTATTGTTGGAACGGGAATTTATAGACAAACAAGGGGAAGAATCTAGAATGATACATGTTCAGATTTTTGACAATGAAAATCTCAGTGAAATTCATGTTTGGCATAATATGGATAAAGGTTATTACAAGTGGGGCATTTATAGAGATGTGTAGATACAAGAATTAGAATATATACGCATACTTTGTTGCTCTGTCACTTGCAAGGCTCTAAAAACAGATAACAGTATAGTACAAAAAACACTCAGCACACAGCTCTTTATTTCTAATGCCACTGATACTCCTGTTTGAAATGACTGTTGCTAGGACTGGGGCACGAATTGTACAAGAACAGCCTAAAGCATCTCATGATGTCAAAAATGATGAAATACTCAAAATAAGCAAATTAGCCTTACAAAAATCCCCTACACATTGGTACAGTGTTCCAAAGAATGTAGGAGCCAACCAAAAGAACTTTTCCATCACCAGAACTAAAAAATTTGAACAACAGAATAAATAAAGTAGTATTGGATCACAACTCCAAATATAAAATAAACATTCATGAGCCCTTGCTTACATAAATAAATTATTAAGTACATTAATAAGTGGAAAGAGGCCATACTTCTCCCATGCAGAAGGATTTCAATAAATTTTGTAGTTACTGACATAAAGGAGGGGGAAACTAAATCTCTGGTCCTTAAGTGTGGGTTGTGTGTGATGACTTTCTTCCAGAGACTACAGTAAGGAAAGTGGAAGAGAAAAATGCTGACTTCGTAGGGGAGAAACTTGACAAACATTATATCAGCCAGAAGATCAAAATCAATATTAGCAGTCAGATATCATGCTGATATTATATAATAATGATATATGATGAAAATGGTTCCTTTTTTTTTTTTTTTTT
>NW_022900915.1:5906848-5989823 GCF_012274545.1 Fukomys damarensis
TTATAAAAAATGTATATGATGAAAATGTTTCCTTTTTTTTTTTTTTTTTTTAGCATGCTCTCAAAACCCCACTCAGTTTAATGAGAAAACCAACTTCCAGTAGAAAGGGCATCCTGCAACATGTTTGGCCAATATTCTTTAAAAATTATCAGTTCTCAGAAGAAGTAAATGCTGAGAAATTGTCAAGCTGTAGCCAAGGAGACATAACTGGATGTAATTTGGTATACTGAGGCCAGATCCTAGAACATAAAAGGAACATTAAGTTAAAACTAGGAAAATATGAAGGTGCTCTTGAGTTTAATTAATACGTAAGTGCAGCAATGCTGACTCATTCATTGCAACAATAGGATAATATTAATGTAATCTGTTAACAATTAAAGGAATTATGTGTGTAAGTAGAGATATATGGAAACTTTTCTTTTCTTTTCTTTTTGCTCTAGTGGGGATTGAACCCAGGGCTTTCACACTGAGCTACATCCCCAGTCCCTTTTGTAGTGTTTTTATTTTGAGAAGGCTTTAAAGTTGCTAAATTGTCCAGGCTGGGTTTGAACTTGCCTCAGCTCCCAGAATGCTGGGATTACTGTATGTACTATTTGCCTCTTAAAAACAAAACAACTAAAATAAACGTTTATTAACAAAACAAGTATAGCTTTCGCCTTTTATCCAGTGTAACTTCAAATTCTGCATTTTTACTGATCATAAGTAAACATTTCATGATAGCAATGAAAATCGATAAAAAGCTATTAAGCACATGTTTTGCTTAAGTGTATGCCTCAGTGCTTATTGATAAGTTTCTGTATCCTAACATTCCCTCCCTTCTTATTACATCATCCAGTTGGCTGGAGCTTTGCCTTTTAGAAGGACTACTTTTGATACAAATGCACTTAATCTAGCTATGGTGGCTTCAACCCCAGCTGAATCGAGGACTTTTTTTTTTTTTTAACCATTATGACCAGGAATGTGATTTCTTTTTAATCTACCATCCCTGCTGTTTTCTGACTTGGTATCTTCTAAGGTAGGATATCATTATGTGATGGTAGAGGTGGCCAATGCCAAGCCAAGTCTGTGTGGTCTCTTGATGGTGTGAACCTGGAATAAAGGAGCTCTTTCTTAATAGCTCCCCTCATAGCTCTAAAGGGGAGTTTTTATCTGGTCAGTTTAGATCCTTGTTTATCTTGTTTATCTATGTGCCAGTCCCTTAGTTCTGTTCATTGCTCCCTAAGACAAGAACAGCCCGTACAGCGCACCTCTGAACTACTCCACATGAGCCCCTGGACTGAGAAAAGGAAGATTATCCAAACATGACTCTCTTATGAAAAGAAAGGGATGCACTGTGATTGATGGGGAACATTGCTTTTTATATACTTGGGGCTTTGAGCCAGTTTGGCTCCTGAGGAGCTGGAATCTGAGCAGCTCAGGTCAGACGTGTGCAATGTGTTTTCATGACCGACGCCATCCAGTAAAATTCTCCCATCCAGAGCTCAGGTGAGAGCCTCCTGGTTGGTAGCACTTTGCGTGTGCTGTCACAGATTGTTACTTGAAGATTCAAGTCCTGTCTGTGTGCCTTCACTGGGACAGGATGACTGAAATCTTGCACCTGGTTTATTCTTGACTCTGCTGTGCCTTCTCCCTTCACCGCTTTTACTTCGAGTCCTTTCACTGAGTGTAACAGCTTTTTTGAGTTCTTTAAGTCTGAGAATCATTGAGCCTGAGAATGGTACTGGGATGTTTAATCCACGAACATTAAAACATTAGGGTATTTTACATAAAAATCTGGAATTCTGACTTCTTAAGAAATCAGAAGATCTAGTAACCACTTCCAGTTTTTTGGTAACAGCAACAGTCTGATATCCTTTGGAGAAATTGGGAAATTGTCTTTTTCGCACTCAGTCTAGGCGTCTGGGGCTTTTCATCAGTGTGGCTCTCCTTTGAAATAACCTTTTCAAGTAATTCTAGCATTGTGTCATTGGAGGCTGTATTTGACTTTCTTCATTTTTATTTTTGGCTTTAGAAGGAATATGCTTCTGTGCTATTAAAAGAAATTTAACACTTTGAAATTCAAAGAAATAAACATAATAAAGTGTACATCCAATTAAAATAATGTTTCAGTTATTAGAATATATAAAGTAAATAACAGAAGCCATATTTTAGGGAATGTCATTTTCATATGGAGATACACTTTTTACAGATACAGGTGCTGAAGTAAAGATTTAAATTAAAGAGTTCAATAATAAGCAACCCTATGCACAATTATTTCCTTTCTTTTATTCTGTTGAATATTCTTTTAAAGAAACGAAAAATACAGAAACACTGAACATTCTTCTGACCCACCTCATAATATTACCTTGTTCGTATTGTAAGTTGATCTGTGGCTCTCATATAAGTTTTAAAAATAAAATTACTGAGTATGTATGCATATGTGATGTGATTATTTTGAATTTTTGAATTAGATTATACTTACATTCAGATTATTTTGATATTTGAACATTATGATTCTAAGATTTATCCTTATGGTTGCGAGAAATTCTAGCAAGTGGGTTTTACCTGCAGCGATTAATTTGGGGCACAAAGATATGACGTTGTACTTTTCTCTTGATGGTAGAATTTTCCCTTGGCTGGAAATTTTTTCTTATTTGAACCTGTTATGCCATTAATAATAATAAAGGCTAAAATTTGTGTCCGTACTAGATGCCACACTTTTTCCTGAGACTTATAAAAATGTTGGACATAGTTTTATCATCAAAGCAACCCCCAAGAGGTAGGCACTGTTATTAATTGCATTTTTAAGATAAGGAAACCAAAACACAGAATGATTAAATAATTGTCTCAAGTCATAGCTGAAAGCAGTGGAGCCAAAAGTCTTGATCTCTAGAGCCGTGTCCTTCACTGCCTTAGGGTAACCTCTGTGCACATGTGCAAGGTTTGGGGTTGGATTATAAGGTATGGACATTATACTGCACTCCAGTGGCTCCCTGGAGTCATCATAGCAACTTGTCATTCTCACTCTCTCTGAATGAAGACCATATACTCTATCTCTGTCCTTGTACAGAGAGCCAGTACCCTATTATGTGGGGTAGAAACTGGCCATCTCTGCTTGAGAGCAACTTGGACCTTAGGAGGTGTGTCCCTTCAGCTCTATCTACAACATAAGGGTTTTTCTTTGTTTTATTTTGGTCATATCATCTTTGTTTTAGGTATGGGTATCTAAACTTTCTGTACTTTATATTTAATCTTAATTGTTACATGTTTGAGCAGAGAACATTTGTAAAATATGAACCTTTAACAAGTTGGACTTTCAATTCTATTCATTGTCTACTACTAATGAACAAATACTCCATAAAATTCTTTTCCTTTGTTCTATTCAACATATATTTATTGATTGTCTTTTTGATGAGCTAGATACTAGGTTGGACACAGGCTGTATAAAAACAAATAAGGCAGAATTCGTTTGTCTGAGGAACTTACAAAGGACTTGGCAATACGAACAGCTAATTACAAAGAAATGTGATAAGTACTAGCATGTATAATCATGTGCTACAAGGGTATACATGACAAAGTATTTATTTTTGTTTTAGGTGAGGCATAGGATGGGTGACATGAGCTGAGAATTGAAAAAATAAGTAGGATTTTCTTAAACTTTGAGGAGTCAATGAAGGCATTCAGTAAAAGGGGAAAATAAAGACTACTTGAAGCTCTGAAAGTTTGTAGCAGATTGAAGAGTTAGAAAACAGGACTATTTAGATGTGGAACAGTGGGTGACAGAAACTGAAAAAAGAGAAGATATCATGTGCATCTCCAATGATGAGCAAAACTTTGGAAGTGAGTATAGATGTGGCGGCCGAGAGAGGAGGTGTGGTTCACTACCACTTCCCCAGTTGTTTTGATTGGTCTTGTATGCCATCCAATCTTACATAGCACCTTTTCTCTTAAAGACTTTTTACTGTAATAGCCCTTGAAAACTTACATCACTTTTTAGACAATGACTCTTTTTCTCAATATTACTTTTCCCTTGATATATAAATGAATATATAATATAGTTATGTTTCGACATTGCTGTTCCAAGCAAAGAGTACATTTACAAATCTATTTCATACAATAGTTTCTAGTCACGTAGTGTTACACAGAACAGATTTGAAAAGTGTGCTGTATTTGAATGGGTACTGTTTTGCTGTGCCAGTGATAAAGAGGGATAAAGAGGAATCTTCTTCTACTACCTTTGATTCTTATATTGTATAATGTATGTACAATTTCTTCAGTTTCCAAGCACATATTTTTCCACCTGACTCTTTTCCCTTTATGTCAAAGCTTTCCATATCATATAGTTATTTATGGTTACAATCCCAAGCGAAAGAGAATGTCAAGCCCATATGACTCTAATAGTTGATGTCTGATAGTCAAACAACTACGTTTCTCCACTTTGAAAAGAATAATCTCTCACCCTCTTCCTCCAGCCAACATCTACTATCAAGTTTTGTTTTCCTTCTTTGAGAATATAATGAATTTTTACTGCACTGCTTTATATGTACAAGTCAAAATTATTCATTTTAAAAGTGATTATTTTTTATAAATAGCTTTTATTATTTGGTTGATATACGTGTGAGAAACTGTTGCATGTCTTATACTGGTATGCACATATCCCATTTTTGTATTTAATAACTTCACTGAATGGTTTTGTTTTAGGTTTAATATAAAGCAGACTGATTTAATGATGCTGGTTTAGTGTATTCAGCTTCAAGTCTAGAATGAATCTCTAGGTATTATTTTTACCTTTGTTTCTGCAGCTGGTCATAAAGCCTTGTCAAGTTTTTATGTCTTCCTTTTACAATCTTTTATATACACTGCTGTTGTTGTCCTTGGTTTTCTAAATATATCTTAAGCAAAGGTGGCATTTTGGAGAACCTTTAGATGGGACACAAATATTACTAACTTTGGTCTTTAAGAATTCCATTAGAACCAACAACTGGCCAGTGCATGGGCATCGGTATAGAAACTCTTCTGAGGCTATTTTTACTTAAAGAACTATTGGATAAGTAGAGATACATCTCAAAAGTCTGCACAGTGGAAGACCTGTCTTTCTTCATGTCTCTCAGCCCCACATCTGTTGCAATTCTACAGCACTCTATATTAGCTACCAGAAAAAAAATCATCTGAAAACAAAACTTTTTTTTTGGTACTGGGGATCAACCTTGGGACTTTGTGCTTGCAAGGTAGGTGGCGGCACCATTGAGCTAAATCCCCAGCTCTGAAAAGAAAACTTTTTACTTTCAATCATCTAACAAAAGGAATTGCAAATTTGTTGGTATGTGTTTACAGAGTACATCTTTTAAATGTTTGACATGACATAAATCTCTCAAATTCTCCCATGTCACACACTGCTGCCTGTTCACCAAATTCATTGTTATTTTATTCTTCCTGAAGTTACCTCTAGCCTCTATCCACCGTCTTCCTTTGTAGTTAGATATAATTATCTGACTAAGGTCAGATCTGACTAACAAATGGAAAGTCAGTAGACAAGATGGCCTCCATTTTAAGGCCAAGGCTGTTTAGAGGTGATTGTGTATCATCTGTAATCCTCTTTCCTCACTGTCACCTTATGTGAGTAAAGAATGAGAATGCCCTAGGGAACAGGAGAAATTTAAGAGGAAAAAGGTTCATAGATTTCTGAACTATTGTGTGGATGAAGGTTATTATGCAGAAACACCCATATTGGACTATCACATGAGCAAGAAATCTAAAACCTTGGGATGTATGCACTGTGACTTCAGTGTTAGGCTTTTAATTGAAGAACACCATATCTTACATTTGATAATTTGTCCTATAACAGCTTTTACATCATAGGTCAGTGAGCCATTATAAGGATTCTTCCAATGGCCAATGTGTCCATTCAAGATTACAGTGACAAACTGTAAAACTAATTGGGTAAGCTTATTGCTCCATTGGCAGACATGTTCTCCATTTTGCTACACAATCCCACAATTCTCTGTTACAAGACCATACTGAATTTCTATGTTGCCGGAATTAAGTTTAGTGAGAATTTTGTATCCACTATTACCTAAAATGTCTTGGTGAGTCTTTTCCTTGTTTGTCACAGAGTGAAGTGTAAAGTACTTATATTCTTTAGGTGAAGACCAGAAGGATTAGATAACCTATGCATAGTGTTACAGTAGGTATATGATTTTGTCTACATTTAAGGGCCTCTAACTTTGGAGAATTGGGTCAGAGGTCATGATTCTGTAGTGAACATGGGTGGCTCAAGTGCCACACATAGAGTAGTGTTGGCTATGCAAATCTATTGAATCCCTATCATCCATTAGTGATATTTTTATAGATCTATGGCTAATAAGCTTAAACTGGAGGTCTCTGTGTGTCTGACATTCTTGGAACTTGCACAACTAGGCTGACTTAGTTACTGTGAAAATGTGAGTGATATTCTGCCAGTACACACTGGAACTTTGTGGTATCTAATATCCATTTTGATTAATGAATATCTGTTTTCTACCTGTCATGAATTATTTTGAATTTATTCCTTGATAATGAAGATAGATGTTGTGCTTTTGTTACTCTCTGGGTATGGAAGATCCAGAGTTCCTTTCATGTCTGCTTATATATCAGAAAGCCTCATAATGAGGATGTGGACCTGAGGGGATTATTTGCTACATTATGTTTTTAAGTAATATGAGTTAGAAAGTCCAGTAATTTACATTTATGTAATGTAATTTAAATTTTATTGGGCCAGGGATTTGGCTCAGTGGTTCTGCCGGCTGTCTCACAAGTGCAGGGGCCGGAGTTCGATCCCTGGTACCTAAATAAATAAATAAATTTTGTCAAATATTTTAAAACAGATGACTCAATTAAACACGACTAGTGAATTCTGTCCACACTTCAGGCTTCTAGGAAGAAATGTAAGATTAGTTTCCATTCTGTTTATATTATTTACACAGCTTTTCCAAGTTAAATGAATCAAATCTTGCGTTCTCCAAGTCTGTGAGGAAAGTGTAATCTTTGAAGAGGACTTGCCTTCATGTGCCGGTGCACTATGCTATGAAACACATAGAGGAAAGTACAATTGGAAATTTAGTGAAAAGGATTTGAGATCACTTCTACTCATTTTTTCCCGTCAAATAAAGATATTCTTATATTTTGAAAGTCAAAGGGGCGAGGAAGAGAAGGATGAGGTGGAGATAATGGTAAATGATCAAAACAACTTTGAGGAATTAGAAATGTTTTGGGAGAGTAAAATGACAACAGATTTGCAATAATCTTCCTTTTCCACGTAGACAAGAAATAACGAACTTGTCTAACACTGAAGCCCACTCACACGAGGTCTGTGTCCTTCCCTTCTGCAGCACCCCGTTGCCTGCCGGAGGGGTCTTTTACCATTCTATGTCACTTGGGCGCTATTTAGTAAATAAAATAATGTTTGCTGTAGGTGTTAAGGTGAGTCTACAATGGTGGAATTGGACCAAACACTCCTTTGCATTGAGCAATGAGAGAAAACGGGTGAGGCGGAGACGGGAATGGCAGCATATGCTCAGTGGCTGCAGGACTGACTGTGAAACGTTGGTGGAGTGTTGCAAAGAATCGGAGTGAATCGCGTGGATCAATATGAAGTGCAAAATTACACATTCCATATGGTTTTCTCTTGTGCGCACAAGAAACACCATTATTTCACAGATATACAAAGGAAAAGTGAAAGGATTAGTTTCCCCGGTATTGGAAATATTTCCATGACTACATCAATTTTTCACTGTTGTAAAGCAACCATGAAGATCTGGTATTGTATCTTTGGAAAGATGCATTTCCTTACTCTGTGTAGCAATTGCAAGCTCTCATTCAATATTATTTTGCATAAGATGAACAATTCTTGCTTTTTTTGAGACAATAACTGAAATAGAGAATTAACTACACTCTATGATTTTTTAAACTATTTAATCAGGACAGAATAATGAAATCTGAATTATCATTATATTTTCTTATAAAAAAGTATATTCAATGGGTCAAATATGGCAGAAATTGTTGAATAGTCTTTTTACACTTAACTCCAGGCATCTCAAATTTTTATAAAATTGCAGCATTGAAGGAATCCCTTGAGAGAGATCAACCTAAAATGCGTAATAAGAAACTTTGGTGTGAACTGTTAACTCCTCCCAGATGGGGCAAACTACTGTGTCTTTCAATGAACTAATGGTATCAAAAAGAATAAGCATCAGATGCAACTTCACTTTCACACTGGTTACCAATCTGGTATTATAATAAAGAATTATAGTGTAGGGCACAAGGGAAATCATAGCACGTCCTCACATCCTGCTTACTATTGCTTGATGATTTCATAGTGGCTTTTTTTCAATCAAAATTCCCTTCCAAGTTTTGAATAATATGCTCATAACAGAGAGATAAGGGCAAAATGAGAATTCAGCTCTCCCCGATATTAATAACTAATGGATTTCCCATTTCCCATTAAACATTTTAACCACTCCTCATTGGCTCATGGGGAATATTACTTTCCTTCTCATCTCAAATGAAATATAAATAATAAAAATAACTTAGGAAACTTCATTTCAGGATCTGCTCTTAACTCATATTAACACTCATGGAAAGTTATGAGTAGAAGACAAATGGAGTCATTGAATGTTTTTAAACTGAAATTTCCAACTATAATATTAGACTATCAAAAAGCCTTTATAATATTGATTCAAATGGCTTCATTAATTATTCCCTTTCATCAATATTTTATTAGATTTGAAAATAGCACTGTATACTTTTGCAATAATACATCTTTCTTAATTGTTAAAAATTTTACAAAATTAAAATGTAGGACTAAGACTAGTTTCCCATAGTTCACATGCACTAAATTAAGGTGCATAGATACATAGTATTCCAAGGTACTCCAAAGTGTTCACTTCCCCGTAGTTCACACAGTTCACAAAATGTAGAGGAGAATTCTTTTTAAAAAAATTAGAATTTCTATGGTATGACATTTTAATGACAGTCCTAAGCTGGAGCTACAAACACTTATATCCTTAAGTAAAATGAATCCAGAATTCCAAGTCTTATTTTATCCTATAACCTCTAACACACACACACACACACACACACACACACACACACACACATATACACTTTTTTTTTTAAACTGGGGATCAAACTTGGGTCCTTGCACTTGCAAGGCAGGCAGCCTTGAGCTAAATCCTGGCCCTTTACCATGTATATTTAATTATGAAGTTATTTAGCACCATTAATAAATTTTTACTTTCTACCTCTTTTAAACATACCGAAGCACTGATAATTGTAGTATGTATCTTCCCAAATTAGACATGTGGCTGGAGACTCTAATGTTACCAGGGTTGCCAGTGAAAGTCACCAATGCATAAAATGGAATTTGGTGACGTAGCTGCAAATGTTTCATATTCTTCAGTTGCACAAAAGTTTTCCTTCACAAACCTCAGAGAAACATCTGGCAGTCACAAAGACTTCTTATTTCTACCTAGGTGGCAGAAGATTGATTGGAGAAAGTTGGCACAGAAGTCTTCATTTTTGATTCAGAAGTATATATCTCTTTGGGATAATGTATGATTGGAAGCAAGTCTCTGCTTTAAAAGGAAAATATAGGATCAGAACAAAAACTTATGTCTGGACAGCTGAGGCTGACAAATGTGAATTTTCAATATTAAAAAATGAATTTTCTTGCAAAAATATTAGATCAAATGTGTGTGTACAAAGTCTAGTACAGGAGGAGGAGCGAGAAGAGATAGCAAAGAGGGATGGTGGTTGATATCCTCCAGGGACTGTCTTTCCACTGATGGACCAAATTAAATAGCTGCTCTCACACCAAACTACCATCAAAACAGGCAAGGAAATCGGGTGAGAGACCTCACTGTCTGGTTTTAGCATAATGAAGATATATTGCAAAGGGCAGCAAAGAAAGAGTTGTCCCAACTCAAAGCAGCTCAGCATAGAAAGAGCTGCTTCTTGCTGGGGGGAGGGAGAGAGAATTAAATCCAGACCTGTGACCTGAAACCCACCTTGGTGAAACCTAGTGCTGGGCAAAATCTCATGACCTCTACCACCAGGCTAAAACCCACCACAGGCTAAGCTGCTGGAACTGCACTATGATAGGCTGACTGACATCAACCAACCTATTTGACCAGGCAGGGAGCAAGACTTCACCTGCTGGGAAGTGGGGCATGAAAGCAACTGCAGGGCTTTGTCTTGGAGTGCTAGGCCCATTACAGAGAGACCAGCACCTCTAGAAACCAAAGGCCTCAATATGCAAGACAGGACTCACAGATGGAGCACAGGGAACAAAAGCCAAAGTCGGCACGGGAGACTATGTCAAACCAAAAAGCGTCTGCATAGCACTCAGCAGAATACAGAGACTGCTAATGGAATGGGAGGAAATATTTGCAAATTACACATCTGACAAAAAGTTGGTGACTAGAATATATACAAAAGTCTGAAAACAGAGGAACAAACAACAGCGAAAATGCAATCCATTTTGAAAACTGGCAGCGAGAGTTCTAAATAGACATTTCTCAAGAGAAAACATACAAATGGGCAACAGGTACAGGAAAGAAATGCTTGTTGTCACTAATACTCTGGGAAACGCAAATAAAAATCACCATGGCAGATCACCTTGTCCCAGTGAGGATGACCGCTGTAAAAAAAGGTAACAAGTGTGGATGATGACACGGAGCCTCAAGAATACTTCCTCGTTGCTGTTAGGATGTAAATTCACATAGCTCTTATGGAAAGCAGTGTGGAATTTTCCACAAAAATAAAAACAGGACGACTGATGCAGCAATCTCACTGCTCGGTACTGGACACGCATCAAGTGGAAGTGAAAATCAGTGTGTCAGAGATGTTTGTACTCTCATTTTCACCGCCGCACTCCCTCAGAATAGCCAAGACACGGCTAATCGTGCATCAAATGAGGAACGGCTAAAGAAAATATGGTACATATAAACAGGAGCATTATTTAGTGGTAAAAAGAATGAAATGCCATTTCAACAAATGGCAACAAATGCCGATCTACGTTAAGTGACAGAGATCTATGTTAAGTGAAATAAACCAGACAGAAGAAGACAACCACCATATTGTTGTAGTCAGGGTTGGCAAGGGAATAGATTAATATAGAACACATAATTTATAGGATTATTTATAATGTTCACCCAAGAAGTCAAATGCAGAAGACTGTAAGAGATCTGTCCCCATGCTAGAGACCCAAAGAATCCAGCTGAGGCCGTGGATCCCACGACAATGTTCTGAATGAATCCAGCCCAAAGGCCAGTGGTGGAAGCTAGAAAGTCTGCCCTGGGGGTGTGAAGGATCTGTGCCACCAGCCTTAGGGAGCTGCGCTGGAGCCAGGAAGCAATGGTCAAGGTGGAGACCAGAGCTCCCGCGAAGAGAACAGCAGCTATGCCTAGTGACAGCAAAGACCTGAGCTCCTCTGACAAGGAGAAAGAACATCCAAGTTCCTATCAGGAAAACCAGCCACAGCAAGCTTTTCCGGGAAAATCAACAGCATGCAGCTGTTTATGTCACTGTGGCAACGTTTCTCAGGTGGGTCTTCCACGCCCAGCGTCACATCGACTCAGTTCAGCTGGGCGTTCCAAGTTGCCCATTAGTTGATCCACCACACACATGACTGCTCCCATATGCGGAATCTGAAGAAGTTGCTCTCACAGAAGCTAAGGGTAGGATGGTGCTTACCTAGAGGACAGAGAATTGGGGGTTGGGTTTGACTTGGAAGGGACAGGAAAGGTTGATCAATGGATAATCAGATACAGTTAGAATTCTCATGTGCTCTTGAACAGTAGGGTGACTATAGATAACTACAATGTACTGTACACTTTAAAAAGCTAAAAAGAAAAAAGTTTAAAAAGTTTTTATACTTGTTTGATAAATGTTTGAGGGGATCAATACTTTTAACATTGCAAAATGTATACATGCATCCAAATATTACAAGGTATCCCATTAATACATACATTTTTTTCTGTTTATCAGTTTAAAAATGTCAAAAGAGAAATCTTCTATATATAACTTATGAAACGAGTAGGATAAAGACTTCATTTTTCTGCAAATACAGCAGATTAATAGCAGATGTCAAAGTGCGATTTTAACATTTAATAGTTCAATTCTACATTCTACAAAGTTTTTTCTTAGGAGTTTGCTTGGCTATTTCTGGCTTATATAAAAGCAATTTTAAGATGTTGTTTTAGCACAAAAATAAAACTTAAAAATAAAAACCATGACTTTAGGAATGATACTAAAAAATAAAACTGAAGAGTGTCTTGTTGCCTCCGTATGGAGGATAGATTTCTAACACAAATGCATGTACGTGAGTAACTCATTTACTCACTCAGCAGCTATCTGTTGCTGCCAGGCACTAGGCCTGACCTGCAGAGCACTCAGTTGGCCATGTTAGAGTTATTGGCCTGACATAAGGGAAAATACTATATGTTCATAGCTCTTTGGAGCTGCTTTACAGGAAGGTTTGGGCAATCCAAGCCTGCTGGTGGTGCCAATATGTGAGCTGAGTTTAGAAAAAGAAGAAGATTTAAGTAGGAGAATAAATGGCTGAGGAGAAAGACTTTGCTTTTATCATTAAGCTTATTGGTGCAGTTTAGATATACACAGCGATCCCGTTCATCATACGGAATTTGTATCTGTATACAAAGCTCTTGTAAATAAGAAAGGGAGAGGGGTAGAAGGGAGGGGAGGAGGATGGGGAAAAAAAGAATCAAGAGAAAGACTTTCAAGCCGTACTGTCCTTCCCCTGGCAAAGCATCAGGAACAAGCAGCTGATGCATTTAGGGAAATTCAAGTGGTACTAGAGGCCACGAATTGTCAAAAAGTAGATTGTATTAACAGGAGCGGATTAAATTCTATATAGGCTTTCAGGTATTTAAAATTTGGTCTTCTTCCTAAAGCAGTGGAGAGCCATTAAATAATTTTAAATGGGAGAATGGCATACGTTTAGAAAAGTTATTTTGGTGCATTGTGCAGAATCTGATTGGGGCAAAACGAGGAGGCTAAGGTTTAAGAGAGTTTGAGAGAATGAGGCCACAGTTCTGTGTGAAATGAGGCGAGTTTGCACAAAGGAACTGGGGGCAATGGATAACTTTGAGAGGATTGCTAAGGAGGGTAGAGGCAGAAATTAAGGTCAACTGATGGGTTTCATTTGGAGGCCCCAGACGATTGCATGGGCCCTCACTGCAAGAGAGACTTTGGGAGAAGGCTGGAGCTGAGGAAGGGCTTACAGGACACAGATTACTTTTAGTGATCGTGTTGCTTTCCTTCAGCAGTACAACTTCAGATAAATCCACTCAAATCTGCCCGAGAGAGGATTGCTGGCCAGAGCAAAACTTTATTTCTGGTGCTAGATTTAAATTAACAAGGGAAACTTGAATTATTGGCCTCCATGGGAGCTACTGACTATAGAGGAAAAAAAAAAGTTTTTTTTCTTCAGCAATGCTGGGCAGTAGTCCATTTGAAAAAAAAAAGAAAGAAAAAAAGAAAAAGTTGGAAGAAGAAAAGACAAAAGCTTCATTTGGATATTATAAAAGGGAAATGGATATTTTAAAATTGACTAAAAAGAGGAGTTAATATGCTCTGTAGCAAAACTCCCTTTTAGAATAGTTATTGAATACTAAAGAAAAATACTTATGTGGAAAAATTGTGTAGTTCTTGAATTAGAGCCTTGACTCACAGAAGTGAATTCTGTATATTTTTCTCTCCATTTTCTTGCTAAATGTAAGATCTGGTTCTGTGCTCTTTTCAAAAGTCAGTCTATAGTTGTGGTTAAGCTGTGTCTTGGGATTGACTGTCTTGGGAGCCATGAAGCAAATCAGTAAATGTATTTCTGGGTGGTTAGTGGAGAAGTGGCCTTGGGAACTATGTGTGGTCCTCTGTCCCCCTCGGCACTGTTCCCTTGCTCTGCGTCCCAGCTGCCCTGAACTGTATGGCTTTGCTTGCCATGTCTTTCCACTGTGATGTTTCTGCCTCGGAGCCAGGCAATTATGGGCTAAATTCCCTAGACCATGAGCCAAATTAAACACCTGCTCTTTTAAGTTGTGAATGTCAGATACTGTGTCCAAGCAATAGGAAAACTGACTGATAAGATAGTAAAATCCATAGTAACTACTTCAGGAATCCCCATGGTGGCTGCATCTTCTTTGCACTTGATTATTGTCTTTGAATGACTATTATTTTTGAGCATCTAAGAGAGGGAAGGATTCATGTACCCCTGGAACTGGACACAATGCTTGTGCCTGAGTAGGCACAAGCCTGTGCTCTTATGTTAGAGACTGCCCTAGACTTGGTTCTTGGCCAGGTTGGAAGTCAGGCTTTTTAAAAATCTCAGTCATAAGTCCTATGATGTTCCCCTTTCTCCCCTTTGTCTAACTTATGGAAGCTTGGATCAGAAACTTTGGCTCGATGTTGTTCAGCTTTCTGCATAGTATTTGGTTCAGGGTTGTAGACAGAAAGGGCCTGTTAACAAGTCGTACACTTTTCCTGCTTTCAGTGGACTAGCCTCCACAAAGTGGCTGTCTCTCTTGTAAAGTATGGTAAATAGCTTTGGCTTATGTCACTCTGCACTGTGAATAATGGAAAATAACTCTCTAATTAAGGAGGAGAAATGTATTGTAACATTATAAGGTAGGAAACAAAGAGAGGCCAGCTAATGGGAACATAGGCATCTCCGAAATGCACTGATTCGGACACTGCCCCACACCCTGCCTTCACTGATGACAGTTGGGAGAGTTCCCACTGCCCACCCGTCCTGCGGAACGATGCACCATTCACTGAAATGGTTTCTTCATCCCTGCATCATTCACTGAAAGTACAAAAGCCAGGAAAAGAGTCCTATGTTAGAAATGAGGCACTTGTCTTTGAGGTATGGAGAGGACTTAATTAGCCTCCGTTTGGTCTTTGTACGCAAAGATGAGCTGTGCCTCCCAATGCTCAAAGGGTGATTTCTCCCTGAGAGGATGGGCTTTATGTAACCAATGATGGCAAATAGTGACCGTAATTTACTGCTTTGGCTACTGCTATTTGTCCTTCTACATCTATTTACATTAAAAATTCTTTCACCCAACATAATGATCCCTTATACAACTTGAATTGTGCTATTTCCCTTCCTCCACTTTTGAGAACTTCTGAAGTGAGTCAGGCTCCTAGTCTCAAATCTCTGGGCAATGTCTCTTTGCTTGAGTTCTGCACAACCCCTCTTCAGAATTTGGTTACTGTTTGCATATATCGTTAATTGCTACCAACAACCTTGCTAAGAAAAAGTGACTTAATTAAAATGTGTGAATAGAGTCATAAACCAACAAGGAAGAAAATAACATGTAGAAGGTTTAGGCCTTGTTTCTGCAACTGGTTGTGAGAACATCACTGCTATTTATGGCTTTCTTCCTCCAAAGCATTTCTGTTTGCTTTGCCATCCAGTGGCCTCTCAAAAGGCTGGGATTCTTTATCCAGAGGGTCTGTTCAAAGCTTCATTCCTGAAGATTCTCAGTTTCTGGTGAATATATTGCTGGTCTTTGATTAACTCTCAGCAAAGAAGGCATCTTGTTTATTCTTCTCCTTGCTAGGCTTGTGTATAACAGCAATACAGATTCTTTTTCTAATGAATAAAATAAAATACTCTTTCTATCCCTCCCATTTTCATAGAGCTATAAAGACTATTAAATGGCCCAGGGGATGTCTAGCTCCATTAAACACTGAAAATATTCTTTTTAAGCATTCCTTTTTAAAACAATAACTGCTACCACAGTGGATCCTGCACTTGAAGATGACTGCATGGAAAGCACTGTATATAAGCAGGTGAACAGTATCATCATTTTAAAAAATAACTTGCTTTGTTTTCTTGATTTTTCAGTTTTAGACATTGTTAATTTATTTTCAACTATAAAAGGTAATTATATAGTTTTTTTTTACTTCCACTCATCATAAATGCCCATAATTTCCATTCCTGAGTACTTTCAATATAGCTATGGAATAAATTTTTGTTGTCAATATTGAGTGTCTACATCCATTTTGTTCATTAATGTTGTCAACAGCTGAGCTTGTATTATGGTGAAATACTACTTCTTATAAAGCTTTTTGTTTCTCTTGGAGTCAATAATGAATCTTTTACATGTTTGCTTGTTTTATGTATACTTATTACTATGAATCACCAAATTTATCTACTGTCAGAAACTCCGTATCATAAAGTCATAAATTAAACACATCAGAAAAGCCAATCTCATTTTGCTCTGGGAATACACCTTTTCGAACTCCCTGATCCACCACGTTTGCTGTCTACCTTTACTACATAACTGTCATCCTGGGGCGTCTTGTCACACGAAAGCTGGGAGCTCTCTTTACATTACTCATGTGTGGAGTCTCTTTCTCCCAGATGCTTGTAATGTTTAAGCTTAAATGCCAGCTTTGTTGAGCTGGAAGCTACCTCGGGGATCAGTAAATTACACTTCGCAGTATGTCTGGATGGGTCATAGAGATGTTCCCTTCGGTAAGATAAATATTCCCTGCCCCTTTCCTCTCCGGCACTGTTTTCTTGCTCTACTTCCTGGTCACCATGAGCTAAGAAACTTTCCTGTGCCATCCCCTTCTGCCATGATGTTCCTGGCTGGGAGCCAACCAACCAAGAGCAGAACCCTCTGAAACTACTTCCTGTAAGTTGAGGACACCAAGCATTTTGATCACAGAGGCAAAAGCTAATACAATGCCATGTCCTCCTACTTTTCAGTTTATACTTTTGCTTTTGTGGATCATATTCAACTAAGAAATAATTACATATAGGTAAATTTTCTGAGATGTTTGATGTTTTACTTTTATGTTATTGGTATCATTTGGATTATGAGTATGTGCTACAGCCCCATGTATTAAAGGAGTAGTTCCCAGGGTGGTGCTATTGGGAGGCTTGAAAAATTTTAAAAGTAAAACCTTGTAAGAAGTCTTGGACTACTTATCTTTTGCAAAAGACCTTTTATTTTCTGTAATAACCAGAACTTTCCATGGGTCATGGTCTCAACATGCATCCCCTTAATTCTTTTTCAAAATCTATCAAAAAATTAAGTGCGAATGAAGAAGTTTCAACTTATTAAATTTAAATACTTAATGGTATAAGCTCTAACTCCTCTCTAAAAATAATGTGATTTTTATTTCCTAAAACAGCATGTATGCCCTAGAGAGCTGCCACCCCAAGGGTACTGCTTATTTGGGAGGGGAAATCAGAGCCTATCTGGAGTGGCTTTTCTAAAAAGCTCTGAGGTGGATCCAGGTGGCCTCTCCAGTGCCAGGAAATACGTAAAGACCTTTGTTCATCCTCTTAACTTACTAGGAAAGATCTTTTCTCTATGATTTTTTTTTCTTTTGAGAAAAATAGTGACTCTTTATTTCCCTTTTATTTAAATATTAACAGCATGAAGTACAAGTATGTGTTCTAAATCATAAAGATCTTAGTTTGGACTCTGATCTACAATTTACCTACGTTGTGATCCTGAGGAAACTATTTAATTTCTTAGTCTTCTTTATTTTTAAAGGGTTTCTATTGTTGTGAAAAGACACCCTAACTTCATGATCTAATATAATACTGTAACAATTTGTTACTTATAATTCTCTAATACTGTTCCCCTCCCCGCTTCTCTTTCTTTCTGTCCGCTGGGGCACTGACTAGGTTAGAAGGCCCCAAAGGTCTCATTCACATGGCTGGCAGCTGATGCTGTTCCTGGCTGGGAACTCAGGATCACTGATCCGGTCTCCTTCCACTTCTCTTCTGTTATCACCCACTCCGCATGGCTTCTTGGGTGTCCCTCAAACTGGATTCCAAAAGGAACATTCTCGAAGGGCAGAGCCTGCTGGGGAGGCAGATCCCACGCCGCTCCTCCGCGTGTGGATGCCGGTGTCCGGCTGGTCTTCTCTCCTCTCTCTCAGTCAGTCCAGGAGTCATACAGGAGAACGGATACGGAAAGATGTATGTCACTGGGGGACTGCTCAAGTCGGTCACATCTCCGTATAAGAATTCTTTCGTCTCAGTCTTTGCGTACATAACTATTTCTTCCTCTCTTGATCATGCTGTTTTGGGGTCCATCGGAGATGCTAATTTCATAGTCTGCTGAAGTTTCTTTTTGGCTTTGATTTGGTGTTTTGAAAAAAGGCCAAAAATACAGACGACAACATTTAAATATAATTTTAAATATATATAAATTTAAAAGCAAGAAAAATTATGTTACTATAAGAGATAAGCAGGAAGTTCTTATTGTTTCCCTTTTTACTTAATTCTATTAATATTTTAAATTACGTTATGATTAAAACCAACATTTTGTCTTTCTTTTTAATACTTTATTCCAAACATTTAAGATGTTTGTGAAGTATTATTTTGGGGGTTGACAATGATTTTCCCCTCTGCATATTCATTTAAATTAATTTATCCCATGATTTAACATTATTGGGTTGTCTTAATTTGCGCTACTATAACAAAACACCATTGTAAACAAAAGATATTTATTTCTCACAATTCTGGGGGCTAGAAAGCGGAGACCGGGTGCCAAGATGATTATATTCTGATGAGGGCTGTACTCCAGGTCATAGACCACTAACTTCTTTTCCTCACACCAAGGAAACAAGGCTAGGAAATTTTGGGGCTCTCTCTTCCTTACAATAACATCGACCCTATTCATAAAGGTTTTACTTAACATTAGGGATCAGGATTTTTGATATACAGTACACACTTTGGGAGAAAACAAATATCCATTCCATAACTAGGGTACTGGCAAATTGTTTCTCTGAAAATTTTTTACACTGAGAGAAAGGTGCATATTCATACTCTACAGTTGTAAGGCACTTTATTAGTAGAAAGGATCGTGGGTAAGCACATTCTGTTTTGGTATTCTGGTGATACTTTTCAGGGTATAGTCGATGTTAATACATTACCTTTATCAAAAAGGTGTGAATAATGAATATATAAAATGCACAGCATATATATTTTAAGCATAACTTTTTGGGTAGTCCTACCTCCTCACCCTCAAAAGAAAATTGATTCAAACATAAATGAATACAATCTATATCAAACTAAATTAACAGTAAAATATGAAAAACTAAAGGTAGGAACATTTTTATTAATTCAAGTCTACCCAGGGTTACTGCTAACAAGCCATTTTTCTTGAAAATAAGAAAATTCTAATTAGTGCTTCACTACTAAGCTGTGTATGGAAGCCAGCCCATTCAACACTTTTCTTAGGAAAGCAGCATTATTCTTACAAAACTTTTTTTTTTTTTATTCTGTTAGGAAAACCAGTAAAATGTGGAAAATTCTAGCACTTACTGTTATAGTTTTTACTCTCCAACTTCTGGAAAAACTATTTGTTCCCACAACATGTATTAGAAATATCCTAACTTCTAGGTGGTCTGCTTTCCTTTAATGCAAAGATGTACACACAGAAACACAAACTTAAAACTGTCTAACCTTCGTGTCAGGAGGAATAACAGGCTTTGGGAAACTGGTTCTAAAGCCCCAAATGTGCTGGAGTTGAATAGCTGTGAGATAAATATTAATCTCACTAGTCAAAATGTGGCTTGTCAATGGTACCATTGGAAGTGATGTAAAGTGTACGAAGTCTACCGCAGCTCAATGATTACTATTTCCGAATTCCACTAATTTTTTGAATTATGAAAAAAAAAAAACAGCTTTCCTTTCAGGGATTGAGGTGATCCAGGAGAAGCTGCAATGAATGGTTTTGATTCTCTTTGAATGGGATCAGATGATACTTTATTTTTACCTCTTCTTAGCAAGGGAGTGGTCATTTCCTCTTCTTTTTTTCTAAGGAACTGTATGACATTTAAAACTTTTTCCCTAATTTTTAAAATAGTTAAAATAGAGCCCGTGTATGCAATCACCATTCACTGAAATCACACACCACACTTGCTATAGGGACGTTCTCGACTGACTTAGAAGGGCTTTTGGAATTCTTAAATGAGGGAAAACTTGGGGGATTAATTTATAAAAACACACAAACTGAACCCATAAATAAAACATTGAGTTTTTAAAAGTATACAAATCTACATTCATTTTAGAAAACTTGAAAAATATGAATAAAAGAAAGAAAAAAAGCAATTTTAAGTCCCATGAGTTAAATTAAACATGGTACACATGATTAATATTTGAGAATATATCTGCCACGACTATTTTTAAATAAAAGTATGTATGAAGCACATACTTACATATGTATACTTAGGTATATATACATATATATGGATAGTTTATTGAGATGCTGATTTGCCTTCTGTTTTTCTGCTGTCATTTTCCTTTCTAACTTCCAAGATACTATTAAAGTTATTTTTTCTTTACCAAAGAAAATTAATAATGATTTTTGTATGGTAGGACCTGAAATAAAAGTTGCCAGTCTAGGAAATGGCAATAACCACTGGGAATCTTTATTAAAAGCAGAACAGCACTTTACTAATAAAGGTGACATTTGCAGTTTTTTAGAGAATTAAATGCATATTTTATATAAGTTATAAAATTGAATAATTATACATGCTAAAACAACAACAATAGCAACAAGAGAGCCAGACTGTCTGAGGAGAGAAAGACCTTCAGAAACTAGGCGTTGCTCAGGAGGAGAAAGGATGTGAGAGCTTTTCCCGGCCTGGAGATGGCAGGGGTGTCTGTGAACTTTGGCCCCCTGATGTCTCCCAGGATCCCAGGGACTGTTAGGGCTTCTAGAGGACTGGATGAATAGGGTCGCTGAGGTGGGGTAACAATCACAGTGGTGCTCAGTCCTGACTGATCCTAACTCCTGGCTTAAACATGGTCTTCTTATTTCACATCCTTTGGCCATCAGGAGCTAGGCAGGATGGATGATGAGCACATCCATGGTAACCAGTTTAAATCAGAGACCAAGGGCCCGTTTCCAAATGTCTTGGCCAACATAGGGCCCGGGATTGTTGCATAAGCCTAAAAGAGAAGAGGGCCCTACAAAGTGGACTGAAAAGTTCTCCAGTCTTCTAGTATTTGGGCTTTCAGAAATAACACTGATTTACTAATGTGATATTTTAGAATACATTTCAGAGCTGTTGCCCGTGAGCATCACCTGGAATTGTACTAACATTGGTTTGTAACCTGCAGAACTGCAAATATTTAATCTGGTTCCCTAGTTATGACTGAGATGGATATTCTTTCTATCTATGGACTCAGGAAGCAATTTCAGTTTATTTAAAGAAAATAAAGAACAAGCTTTACCTGAAACCTAGCACAGAAGTTCCAAGAGTAAACTCTAAATTATTGCATAGGTTCAAGTCACATTTCTGCTAATTATTATCTATGTCACTTTAGGACAGTGACTTTGCCATTTTGTTACTTGGTTATTTTGTCTGTAAGATGAGAGCAATAACATTACCTATATCATAGGGTTGTTGTGAGGAATAGGGAAATTAGAACAGCAAGAAAGGTGTCTGGTACTGTAACTCTTGGTATATATAACCATTAACTGATTACAGAATTATCTCTAGGTCATCAGGTGTTTGGTTTTTAAATAGTGGTCTATTTTAACAAATGCTATCTTTAAATTTCTTAGGATGATCATATGATTTTTTACCTTTAATCATGATATGGTGAACTACTGAGATAGATTTTAAAATGTTAAATTGTGCTTACATTATCATGGCGAAATTTATTTGGACATGATATATCACATGGTATACTTTGTTGGATTCAATTTGCTGATATTTTCTTAGGGCTTTCTGTTTGTAAGTCAAATTAAGTTTGGTCTATACATCTCTGTTTTTCTACTTTTTGTCTGTTTTGCTATGTGAGATTGTACTCATTTCATAAAATAACTTACTACACTTTTTCACATTTTAATTTTCTACAGCAGTAAACTTAAAAGAAGGATTAGCTTTTTCCTCGATACTGTATAAGTTAGAAGGGTGCTTGCCCTTCTGATCCTGTAGAGATTCTTTGTTTCATTTTCTAAAGATTTGAAATCCTCAAGTCCATCTCTTTAGTGGTTAAAGACTATTTCAGATACTTCAATTTTTGAGTCAATTTTCTTATGTAAATTTTTTGGGGAAATTTGATTATTTTATTTAAGTTAAAATGTATTAATTTAAAGTGACCTATTATCTGTTTTATACATTTTTGATTTCTCTTCATTTACCCTTTTTTGTCTATTGTGTTAGAATTTTTCTGATTCACCTGATTATTCATTTCAGAGATTTACTGAGTGTATGAATTAAGACGGATTACCTTTAGATTTATTGTTTTCTGTTACTTTTTTTTATCTACCTGATAAGCATACTTCAGGATTTTCTTTTAATAAGAATATTTAGGAGACAATCTTTCTCATTGTTGATTTTTCTGAAAACATCTTTGGTGCTTTTTTATTCTTAAAAGATAATTGGCTGATTTTATGATTCCAAGTTGGCACTTATTTTTATCTCAGCCAATTGGCTATTAATATAACATTTGTTCAACAGGAAACATTATGGAGCGTGATAGTGCTTTTTCTTCTTTTGTGGGGGTACCCTGGGTAGAAAGTCACTACATTCACTATTCAGTTTTTACGTGTTAGATCATTCACTGATAAGAAAGTCCAAATGGCCTCCAGTTGAGAAGCTCCTTCCCCGTTTCCTCAGGCTCTGCTGGAACTTTCATTCCCGTTACCCGGTAAGCTGGAAGGAGAGGCCTCACGGCACTGAGCCCAGCTTCACCACTCCTAGCACAGCTCACACACACTGCTCTGTGAGTGAAGGGCTGGCCCAAGCACAGCAACTGGCTTTAGGCAGTGCTGCTCTGGACAGTACTTTTCCAAATACAGTATCAGATTTAGGTGCTTATTCCTTACATAGAATTTAAGTGTGATATAGTTGCTATTTATGGAAGTTGCTTTCTCAATGTACATCATATTATAGTTATATGCCCCCACTACGTTGAGAGTTGGGAGTTCCGTGTACTTTTAAAATGCAAGTATTTCTGCTTTACATGTATTTTTCAAGATGCCTGGAGTATTACCAAGTATACCATACCAGCTGGCAAGGGAAATAAAAGTGACAAAGCTTTAGGAAGAGGTAAGACCAAGAAATGGGTCAAATGCCCTATTCCATGAGGGGTTCCTACAAGTGTCCTTGATTCTATCTCACAAAAACTCTGTGTAGTGTATGCTCAGGTAAAAGGGGCCAAGTGCCAAAAAGATTTAAGTTAACCGGAAGACTTTCAGAAAAATACATTGTATTATGTTATTAAAATAACAGAGATTCAGGACTGTCATTGATAAAAAAGAAACCCTGTAAATCAATTGATAGTATTACCACAGAAATTACATGTCATTTTTCTGTGGGTTCAGAAAACAATGAAAGATTTCCAAGCTGGAAGAGACAAGATTAGAACACAGGCACCTTGTGATCAGAACATGGGTTCACGTCCAACAAAACCTGAAGGAAATGTGTTTATCACTATGCACCGTGGACTAAATTTTAACTATTGAGAGCTCCATAAGTAGAATACTGATATTGCTAAGTAGAGATAATTGTTAATTAACTCATCTTTTCAGCTAGCCCTAAATCCATGACAGTTATTGAATCCATAATATGATTAATTCATATTTAGAATTTTAATTATTAAAATGTTTATGAAAGTTTTATTTGATTTTTAAAATATACTTGGTCATTGTTTACAGTTTTTTCCTCCCTTCAGATATTTTCATTTATGTCTTCTATTTGTTTAACTATGTTCAGAATCTTTGTTTTAATACTTGAGTGACTAAAATGCCTGTTTCTGTTGTTTTTGCTTATGCTTGCTTAGGAGGCTGGTTTTCTTTGAATGTAATTACTTCTTGTTGGTGAAATACAAAGGGTACTACAGAAACCTGAAGCTAGTAGAAATAAACTTTCAACAGTTCTTTGTATTTTATTTTTATGATTCGCTTATTTTTCTTATCTGTTTATTTGAAGAAAGTCTTTGGGGTCTTCTATCCAGGTTATTCCTCCTGATAGGATTGTTTGGTTCACTTAAGCTTGTAACCACTCTGAATTACATTTAAAGATTCCGTTATTTTAGTTTGCCTAGGTAATAAAGGCCAGCATAAAGACATTCCTAATTTTCACAGTGAGTCCCCCCCGCAATGTTTTAGTAGTGAAGAGTTGATAGTCTTTCATCTACCTTGAGAGAGTGATGTTTCTACTTAACCGTGAGCAATTCAGAAATTGACAGTCCAAGTTCTATGAGCAAACTCTTCTCCTCTTGCGTTCCTTCTTTTTTTGACTGGGACATGAGACTTATTTCAGTATTTTATTGATATTTTACACAATCTATCTTAAAATACGAAGTGTATTTAGAATTGATCAAGGAGTGCTATACGTATAAAGTGTAAATCATGAAAACAGAAAGCCCATGAATACTGTTTTGACAAATACCAGGAGCAGGCGTGTATTGGTGGTATGATCAGGCTCAGTGACTACCGGGGTTTGTTAGACAAAGTTCGCATAGTCGCATGTTGGAGAATGTGAGTAGAGCAGCCACTACCACCGCAGCAAGTTCAGTAGCATTTCTCAGAATAGGCACCTATGCCGACTTTCGGATCTCAAAATACTCATCAAGAGTCACGCAGTTTCAGATAACACGAGTCCCTCAAATTCACATCGGAGCTTCTGGAAGCTGAGCTGTCTCCAAGCTCGTGTTAAATGCCTAAAGCTGAAGCCATTTGTAGGTAGCTTCATCTGGCTCTGTGCTGGAGAACTGTCCTCTTGGCCAGGTGTCTCTTAATCAGTCTCAGGGTTGCACATGGACAATCTGACCACAGAGCATGGTTGGCCAGGAATGTAGCCCCCATTTATCAACACGTTCAAGCTTAGGCAGGCTAAATATGTTCCAGGGACGCTTCTGAACTCAATGCTGTGGTGTGAGAACAAAGATCAGATCCTCGGGCTTCTTTGGCTATGGCGTTTATATGTAAATAACTGAAGGTGGGAAAACATAGGTCTGATCAAAACAGTTTATAAAGGATTATGGATAGTGGGCAGGAGCTGAAAGGGAGTAGATATCACAACCAGGCTAATTTAGAGAGAGTTCATCTACAAAAGGGGTGGATTACAAAGATGTGTGTGGCATTCTTGCTAGTGAAATACAAAGGATAGTGCAAAAACCTGAAGTCAGGAGACACAAACTTTCCACAGCCCTCACACCGATTGGACAGTGTAAGGAAGACATTACTAGAACACAGAAGGAAAGAACATCTCAGAAATGTGCCACTAGAGGAGAAAAGTGACTTAAAGAGGAAAACAAACATAGTTGAAACTATGATAACAATATGATTTAATAGCATTTTAAGGTCTTCATATCCACAGGAAAATAACTAATTGGCTTAGGAGTGGAAGCCACGGTATCCACCTGTGCTCAGTCTCTACCCACCCTTCCTGCTGGCTAAGTCCTCCGGAAGTCAGAAGACGTGGGAAGGAGCCTCTTGATGTGACCTGGGCAAAAGAGCTCCCTTAGATAGTAAGCAAGGTGAGAAGAATGGAGTGCAGATTAGTGAAGGGGGTATGTCAGGTCGAACATTTCGGACATGCAGCCCAAGATGAGTCACTGACTAATAATTGCATCAGTTTGTAAGTCAACTAAAATTTCTACTACTTCATACATGTACTCATCAGTAAAGTTTCTACACATGCACATTCACAAGAGTTATCACAACGTGCCAATCATATTGATTTTCTTCATAGAAAATCTCGTCCCCAATCTTGCCTACTTTATGCTTTTTAGACATTGTTCTGATTGTATGTCTTCAAAGTTTTCCCAAAATGTTCTCATTTTCCAGGATCTTTGCCGCTGGTCTATTTATTCCTCCTCAAAACGTTATGAACTGCCATGTAGCCAGAGTATGTATTGATATTGAGTCATTCTAACTCATTTATCACTTCTGTCTTTCTGGTGCTGAGCTTGGTGCAGTGCCATATGTCTCCAGGTCAGAAGAACGTTTTCTAAAGCTTTGTCTTTTTCAGCAATCATATAGATTGACCCATGCATGTCGTACACTTAGGATATCCCGTGGAGAATTCCTCTGGTCTAGGATTGTCAAAACTTAGAACATCTGAATATTGAACTGAGTTAAGTTTCTAAACACTGTCAGCGATATGATGTTGTCTTGTGGAGAGGACTGTGTGAAGAGGAGGTAAAAGGGAGTTGTTATTTTTTTAATCACTTATACTGATCTAGTTGATATTTTAGGTATTTTTAAACTTGATACTTAATTGGTCACATAAACATTACAAGCCAGACAATCTATAGTAAAAGCAGCATTTTAAGAATCCAGAAAAATATAATCTGAGGGCATTTTAAAAATCTTTACAACTGAAGAAAATATGCAACGGAAGCCAAAAAGTCCAGTGTTCTTTTGAAAAATTTATTCTAGCCATACTGCCTCTTTACTTAAAGCCCTCGGTAGTTGTAATATAGCAGTTGGCAAAAATCCAGCATCCTTAACATGTCCCCAAAGGTCTGGATGTCCTGGCCTTTGTTTTCTTCAGCTTCTGTCTGCTCATTGTTTCTGTGCTACCACTGCTTGGATCATTCTTATCTATGTTTGTTCCTGAAAAGCTTCTGCCCCTCCTTTCATCTTTCAAATTCACTGTGGCTTCTTCAAGTAAGCCATCCCTTCCCTTTCTGCCTCTCTAAGGAATCCTGATACTCTAACAGCATCCTTGACTCTTTCTTCAGATTCCTTACCATACTTTGTAGTGACACATTTGTTTTTGGATCGTTTCTCTCACATCTGCCTTGCTTGTTCCATGGAGTCTAATTTTTCATTATGGTATCTCTACATTTGTGGCACAGGACCACCTACAGTGTTAGGATGGTAATGTTCACATCCACCCCTAGCACAAATTCACATGGTGAAACTTAATCTTCAATGTGAGGGTATTTGGAGATGGGACCTTTGAGAGGTGATTAGGTCTTGAGGGCAGAGACCTCATGGATGGAACTAGAGCACTTAGGAAACAGGCTCCAGAGACCTGCCTTGCCCCTTCTACCTTGTGAAGACACAGTGAGATGCCCCCTCTGTGTGTCAGGAAGCAAGTTCTGACTTGTCCAAGAACATTCCAGTGACATGGTTTTGGACTTCTGGCCTCTATAACTGTAAGCTATAAGTTCCTATTGTTTGTAAGCCACTCAGTTTATGGTATCTTATTATAGCAGTCTAAGTAGACCACGACCAGCAGGTAGTCATGTTTATGGTTAGAGGAGTCACTGTGCAGCAGTGACTTTGCTGCAGTGTGGTAAGTATTAAAGGAGTAATATGCAAAAGCTCTCACAAAGTGAATCAGGAAGGTCCCACATGCACATTCAGGCTAATGGGTCCTTGGAGAAAATATTCAATCTTTCTTTTAAGTAAATACAATAGCAAGCACACACCAATCCACTTGGTGACATAGGACTAAATGGTGGAGAATAAACGTAAGCAGTTACTTCAAAACTCAGTATGTAGTGTGGTGGTAAGCTTGAGGAACTGAGAGTGGAGCCTTGTGTTCTGACAGTGCTGTGAGCCATATGAGTTTTGCCACATTACTCACTCTGTGAAGACATGAGTAAGAAGGGCTGGATGAAGTCATTTCTCATGCTTTCTTCAGCATTACTGCAGATGACAATTAGAGGAAAGTGCACAAAGTATGAGGGACATGTAAGTGAAAGTTAGGGAACATTTGGAAACTTTGGTGAATTTTTTTTCTACCTTATTTTAGAATTCTATTTCTCTCTTCTGTTTTTTGCGCTTTGTTTTTGTAGCATTGGTAGGTGGAGAAAGCCTAATGTAAGGCTAAGGTACCCAGCTTAACTTCTTTTCAGTGGGGATCTCGTCTTTTTGGTCATGTTAACTAGAAGACAGTTTCTGGAAGATATGGTTTAATCCCCTGTGGTGTAGATTTATAAAGAATCTTTGACGTAAAAGAGTCCAGATGGAATAAATATGCTTTAGTGAATACTTACACAAGACAGAAGATTCTGAAAAGCACATTTATAAACAGTCTGTGCAAACTTAGTAAATAAATGAGTTGACATCTACATTCTGTGCATACATTTCAATCCAAGGAAACATTTCCATAATTAAATTCTCCATAACAAATACCCTCAAAAGCACAGGTTATAAATGTTCATTTTGGATTCATAATGAACTGAAAACTAAGTTATTACTCTGGAACTGATATGATACTTGATATCATCATAATTGCAGCCACATGAAAGGTTAGAATAGGGATGTGCTATGATTTTCATCTGGAAACTCTTTTATTTGGTGCAGACCAAACTGAGATTTTAACTGGGCAGTTCTTTAATTATGAATAAAGAAATTCATGTTGGCTCTCTCCTATTTGAAGACACTTTTACTTTTGTTCAGACAAGTTTCATACCTTGCATGACTTTTAAACACTTACCTACAGAGCTAAATTTTCACCTATAACAAATCTAGTTTAGAAGACAAGGATTAAAATTTTATCTCTAAACCTAGGTGAGGTGACACATGGCTGTAATTCCAGCTCCATGGGAAATCAAAGCAAGAGGATCACAAGTTCAAAGTCATCATTTGGGCAGTTTGATGATTTACAAGACCTGGCCTTGAAACAAAAAATTTAAAAAGGGCTGGGGATACAGTTCAGGACAAAGGCCCTGGGTTTAATTCCCAGTGTGGCAATAAAAAATTATCTTTAAATCTGAAAAAAAGTTTAGATTCTTAGATCTAGTAATTAGTACTGATTCTAGTAGTTATATTATTAGTCAGTAAAGGTAAGGATGTGATGATAGGAAAGTAGAGTGAAGCGATATGATGTTTTCATTTTGAAAATTGAATGTTTTGTGCAATGCTGGACCTTTAATCTATCACCTTTGACTGGAAAATGAAGAAGGCCAAGAAAAGTGAATTTGTTGTTGCGTTCGGCCATTAACTATCTATCCAAAGTTTCACCTAGCTTTGGGGCAAAGAGGCTGTGATTCAGCTATGACTTGAATTGTCACATTTAGGGCAGAACCTTGGCCATCTTCTGTCCAAAATTATATCTGTAGGTATTTTTAGGGATTATCTAAGGTTCCTCATGTGTAGATCTGAACAGCCTTTCAACTACCTTATTAATTTATCACCTCTGGATGAGTTTTTATAGATAATTCCAGAAGTAGATCCTGGTATGTCTCATTGTTTTATACATGAAAAAGAATTTTTCAGTTTGTGGGTTACAAGGAATGAGTTGGCCAAGGAAGCTGTTTAAGAAAAGGATGAAGAGTGGAACTGAGGGATATGAAATAGAAAATATGTAAGGGCCGGGGATGTAGCTCAGCGGTTCGGTGGCCTGCCATGCAAGCGCAAGGACCCGAGTTCAAACCCCGGTACCCCCCCAAAGAAATAGAATACATGTACTCCTCAGTCTGATTCATAGAAAATGAAAACTCCCCACTCTGGTAACTTCCATGAGGACAAAGATTTGAGTTTGTTTGGCTGGCTACTTTACCTCCATATGACAGGAATGCTTCACCCAAGGTAGGCTCTCAAATATTTGTTGAATAATGTTAAATTTGGTTAAAGTGAAACAGAGTTTGGGGCATATGACCCTGCCCATGCCTATGGATCATCCTAATTTGTGTGTGAATTTAAAGAGAATAGCAAAGATGTATTTTATTCAGTACATTTGTTAAAGGGAAGCTTTAGACCTTCAATCCTCACCTTGATTACCCCTAGGATATTTGTACTGCCCCTCACTTGTCAATTATCTTGTTAACATTTCTAAGTATTTCCAGAAATCCCCAAAGAATTCTCATTTTAAAGATAATATATTTCTTTACAGAATTTCTTAAAGTGCAAAAGGTGTCATCTATTGATTTGTTGGTGACTATTAGTGCTAGGGTTTGTGGAAAGAGTACAGTTGTAATCTTCTTTTGGTAACAATCAGCATAAACTCTGAAAGCATACAATGTCAATCCAAAATTATAATGTTTTAAAATAAATATGGCTTCTTTTGAAGGGAAAACCTGAACTACTATGTGGAAAATGAAAGTGTACTCATTATGTAGTCATCATAACGTCTATAACAGTGTGTCTTAAATTATTTTAAGGCAAAGGATCAGATTTCTGAAAATTTCTAATTTGTCACAGAAGAATGCATTAAACATAATGGAAATGCATTTTTTAAAAGAATCACATGGTTTTATCACAATATCACAGTCAAATTATCATAAAATATTTTCTAAACATCACTCCCAGTTTCTGCACTTTTCTTGTCATGACAGGGTTACAAAGCATTTGTGGGTTAGCCCAGGTCTACAGAGATATTTGAGTAGCAGAGTTCTCTAGGATTATCATCCTAGGTACCACTAAAATGTAGAGATGCGAGAACACAGTCACTCTCTTCTGGACCTCTGCCACGAAACAGATCCCACACATAGAGGGAATCAAGTTCGAGTGCAAAATATACTTAGTGCCAAGAGAAGTACACACTAAGCTTCAGTAGTCATAAAAGGAAGGCTGGGTACCACTGGGAGTGATTCGTGATAGAAAAGCACCATGAAGTGGACCGGTGAGATATCAGTGAGACCTTAGATAAGTGAGGTAAGGTCAAGAGAATAAAGGAAAAAAAGTACATTCTAGGCTGAAAAAAAAGTGAGAAAAGGTATGAATACAAATAACTGGCGATGGTTCTAGAGAATTAATTGCTTTGATTTGGGTGGGAGTATTGGGTAGGGCCTTTAGTAGGTAGCATACTCTCCTGTCTTTCCCCCAAATTTCATCCCTTTTCCCAGGATTCTTCTACTCTCTAGACATATCATGTTACCATACATGCCAAGAGATTTTTGCCGTTGTAATTACATTTACTAATTGACTGTTTTAAAATTGAGAATTTATTCTGGATTATCCAGGTGTGTGTCTAATTTAAGAACATGAGCCACTAAAACCAGGCCTTCTTGGGTTTTTGGCAGAAGGCAGAAGGTGAAGTCAGAGAGATTTACAATCACAAAAAGATATCAGCACATCTCTGCTGGCTTTGATGAAGGAGGACTACCAATCAAAGAATTTGAAGCTTACAGAAACCAGAAACAATCCCTGGTCAACTCAGCAAGGAAACAGGACTTCAGTCTTATAATTGCATGGAACTGACTTCCGTGAACCATCTGACTGCTCCTGGAAGTGGATTTCTCTGAAAGCCTCTAGACAAGAGCCAGGTAAGGTAGATCCTTGATTTTGATCTTAAGAGATCTGAATCAGGGTTTGCATCTGAGTACCTCTTGGATTTCTGACCTACAAAACTGTGAAATGATGAACAGATGTTTTAATCTGCTAAATTTCTGGCAATTTGTTATGCATCAGTAAAAAACAATACAAGGGCATCCTGGACTTGGCTTTAAAGACAGAACTAGGTACAGGTGTGAAAAGGTTAATTGTTATGCAGTTAGGGAAGTGTCCTAGGGAACTTGCAGACTGAGGTCCAACACTGGCCAAGAGATGAGTTTACACAACCACCCGTCTCAGTTTCTTTCCTTTCTTCTCTTCCTTGGTAGTGACCACGGGTAAAAACAGTAGTTCAAAGCAGAGAAGAAAATACCTTTGGCTGTCCCGGAAACAAACTCTCTGAAGATTTTTTTTTTTTTTTTCTCTTTGAGATGAAATTACTTTCATCTCTAAAGATCTGTTTAAAGTTTAAGCCCGAGCTTCACGTTTCTCTTGTGAAGGAATGTCTAAGAGCAATGAAAGAAAATAAAAACTGGTGCTTTGAGGGCACCACATGATTCATTTTGTCCCAGATTTTAGGGAGTATTATTCTACCTTCCCAGGAAAATGTAAATCCTGAACAACTATTGTGGTTTTGGAAGGAGAATCATGCTCAGCTGACTTTCAGACTTTAACTTGATCCTTCCCATGGTCTTTGCTTATAGACGCTACCAACAAGCTGGATTTCCAGGAGACTGTGCTTCTCTCTCTTGCTCAAACATGGACCAAAGCTTTTTCTTTTGTTTCCACTGACACACTTTAGATAGGCTGAACTTCAAAAAGGTAATGATAACTAGGTGGAAAACATTAAAAGTACACAGAATATATAAGCAATACCCGGTTTGGCCCTCAAAGCACAGGGTCTGAGTCTTCCTGCCGAACGCTCCACACGGCACTGTTTCTGGGGCCGAGGCCTGCCCCCTCCTACCATTCTCAGGAATACTCTTCACGTCCTGGCTCCTCGGGGTTGCCTATCAGGGCTTCCCACTTGGATGCAGAGTTATAAACATTATAAACGTGTGTATCTTCTTTTTTTCTTGTCTTTTGGGTCCTTTATTTCTTTTTCCTCATTGGGTTTATTGGTACATTTTAGGTGTACAGTACAGTTACATTCATCATTGGGATCCTGTACCTCTACACGACAGGTCTTGGTTCTCATTTTTTCCCCTTATCCCTGCCCGCCCTTCATCCCCTCCTGCCCTCCCCATTTACAAACACTTTATTTCCATTTTTCATTTTCTCATATTTTTTCCTTTCCCTTATTACCTTTCCCCTACACTTCCCATTTTCCCTATGACTTTAGCCCTTTTCTTCCTATTTCACATTGTCAATTATCTCATCAGGATCTTATGTACTATTACAGTTTGTCCACACCAAAGAAACTATTTGGTATTTACACATGTGTGATTTATTTATTTCACTTAGGAGTATGTCCTCAATATGTACCCATTTTCTTATGAATGAATCTAATTTCTCATTCTTTATGGCTGAGTAGTGCTCCATTTTAAAGAAGAACCACATCTTTTTTATCCAAGTGATGGGCAAATGGGCCGTTTCCAAGTTTTAGCTATTACAAACTGTGCCGCTATAAACATAGGTGCGCATATATCACTGTGGTAGGAGTCTTTTTATTCTTTTGGAAACATACCCAGCAGAGGGATGGCTGGGTCAAATGGAACCTCTAGTCCCAGCCCTTTGAGGTGTCTCCATATTGTTTAATATGTAACTTTAAAATACATGAAATTAGCAGGAAGAAAATTAAAATACTGTATCTCATGAAGTATTTACACATATAGGCCTTTTGCGGCGGGTGATCAACTCTACTCTCTTAATCATAGAACAGATAGCTTGGACTTTCTTCTTCATGAAGACCTGGAGAATGGAGCACCCTTCACCTCCCATGAGGATCTCAGTTCTTGCATCCCAAAGTGAAGAGTCCAAGATATCGCTTTGTCTTTCTGCTAAGCTTCCTATGTATATATTGCCAGAGGTGTGGCTTTCTCTGCTTAAAGCAGCGTGCAAACACATATAATCTGTCTAGCGTAAGGTTGAAAGCAGTTGAAGTGAAAGACTTGTAGATGAAAGTGTGTCTGCCAGACTTTCATTTATTTTACTTCACTCCTGTGGGCATTTGAGATTGCAATCGTTATGTTAAGGAGATAAGGGTAGTCTAAAATAGCGTAATAATTAGAGTCTTCTTAGAATATAGCTTACATAAATATCTAATAGAAGAATATTCTCTTCATGCAAACTCATCCCATTATACATTAGGGAGGAAATAAAAATAATGGATCAGTATAGAAGGAGAAGGCCACAAATCGAGTACAGATGGAGTTCTTATTCGGAGGTTGTGGGATGATCCTTTTATCCCTGTGTCTTAAGAATTTTCTGACTTTGCCAAGAAAGAAATCAAAGCTTTTCTGGTCCCATAGGTCTGGGGTTAAATACTAAGGCCGTGTAGAAAGGGTTGCAGAGGAAGGCTCTGATGTGCACTAACGTTTGCCTGGAGATTCATTGATTTTATCGATATTGCCATTTGGGACAGTGAAGAGGCTGAAAGAAATGGCATCTAGAACAAAAGAAAACGAGGTCCAGATTCCAGTGCACAGTCATGGATTATGTCCAAGCTGAGCCTTGGAGTGAGGGACTTAAAGAGGGGAAATTAATGAACGTGACCAGGAGTGCTGAACATAAATCTCACCTACTGCACTGTTTTGCTTGCACTCACTTCTGCTTTCCAGGCCTGTCCAATTTGTTCCTCAAACGGGGGGATAAATCATTATTCCACCAGCAATGAGACCTGTTCCAAAGAATCAACTGTCAGGCACCGCCGAGTCCCTCCCTCAGCTCTGAAATGTGCCAGAACATTCTTGGCCTCTGCTTGGATGAATAAATGGATGAGGGGAAATAAGCACTGCTGATTGGAAAATAATTTTAAAAATGCAGCCAAGGAGGCATCATTTTCATTTTTCCCAGGAGGTCATTCAAAGAAGACAGACCAGGGGATTTATCTTTCTCCTAAATGGATGGCAGAAGAGGTGTTATACAAAGACAAAGCCGCCTGATATATATAATGTCTTAATTCTGAGTATTAAATAAATATTAGAAATATACAGCTGAAATATTTTCTGTCACAGTTTAGAGTTTTCTGGATTATAAGAACATTATGTTCCCTTGGGACATCTAAAGAATTTTTTAGTTAAATATCTTAAATAAATTATTTTGGATATTTCCTTTAAATTGGATTTGGCTATTTCAAATTATAAATTAAGAAGAATGTTTTTAGATCTCTAATTTGTGTAACTCTATCTTGATTTTCTTTGTAATAAACCTCCACAGCATATATTGTTCATATTTTTAGTTATTATCTTCATAATCACATTTAGTTTTCATATAGTATTCTAGTGTCTAAAATGAGCATGGATTAAGTTTTTGTAATCTGGGATTTACTTTGTGTAATTAAATTTTTTTGGTATTGTTAATTTTTAAAATCAAGCAAGTCAATTATTTTTCAATTATGTTATTTTCTTTTAAAATCATCTCTACTCAGGGATTATTTTTCTAAAAATTTATATTTGGGGGAAATTTCCTTTCCTTGCTATAGACTTAATACTACTACATTCTGAAATGACACGTCTAATACTAATTGTAAGGCAATTTATAACGCACTTCACAGCTAATTAAATTCTTCATTGCTAGCAATAATTCAAGATGTATTACAACTCATACAGAACACATTTAACTTTGATCTTGATTCTTTCTGTTAAAAGTAATCACAATTTGGAAGGGAGAAAATATTTATCTTGACTCTTCATGTTTAGCTTTAAATGAACAGGATAAATTTAAAAGTTTAAAGGCTTAAAGGTTCCAGGATAAACTTATCAGTGTGTGCTGCACATAATATATGCAGTGAAAGCGGCTCATATGAAAAAAGCCGCTCTGTGTTTATTCAAACTCCTTTTCCCTCCAGTTCACCTTTACACAGCATAATCCTGTGTTCTTTGCATTCTGATATTGCAGCTCAATACTATCTGATGCAATATGGACAAAATCAGTACATCCTTCTGTAAGGCTTAGACTTATGAAAAATTTCTGTACCATTTCTAATTATCAATCTTTACATCAGCTTGCTGGCCTTATGTAGAAAATCCGTCAAGGGACTCTCAGGCTTTAGGAACAACTGAACCATGTAATGGGAAATGTTTCGGTTCCTTAATGACCCCTCACAAGGAGCTAAGAATTTGACTTTGTGTGAGTGACAGGTGAACGAATATTGTGTATATCACTTGAGATTTGAGAGTTTTATGGAAGTTAGTTTACTTGTCCAAATTAATAAAACCAAGAACCAAGGGTTAGAATGTCTAAAGTCAGTTCTGAAATCTTGAATCATATTTTTCAGCAACATTACATCCAAATTAAAGAAACTAGATCTCTACAAAAGTTTGTATAATCTCCAAATGAAATTGTGAAAGCTGGTAAACCTAGAAGAACAAAACATTCAAATTTCAGTAGTCAGTAAAGTTTAAAAGCAAAACAAAACAAAAAACTGATATTAGACCTAAACCATTGTCAAGGGTCACCCAGGAAAGGAAGAAAATCAGAAAAAGAGTGATCAAAGTAAGCAATCTTATAGATTGATCTGGAATGGTCTGAAACACATATGTTAGGAAGAGGGTACTGGACTATGAGGCTCTGTACCTGACTTGCTGTTAGGAAACCAGGCCTGGCTGGAAGAGGGGAGTCCCTGTGGGTGCAGGGCAGATTTCCCTCTCGAGCTTCTCCCTTTTGTCTTTGCTTCTCCTCTGAGGCAGGCCTTGCGTTCCACCGTGTGGTCTCCACCTCGGAGCCTGCCATCTCTGGACTGGAACAGCCCAAATAAACTCCTGCTTCTTTAAGATGTGGGTGTTGAGTACTATGTCTCAGGGACCAAAAAAATGCCTGAGACACATCTATTATAGTGGGTTGTGTGCAAGGGAATGCTAATCTAAATCTGCAGTCTGTCCTCTTGTGGTTTACTATAGATATATTGGTACTTTATGGAATGTCATTTGATTCTTAGATTCAGACCAAAGCAAGAGTAGTAAAGCTTGTCTTTGATGTCCTATAAAGATATCATAACACTTCTTCCCTAGATTATAAATTCTATATTTGAATTCTTTAAAGAGGAAGGAGGTTTTTAAGAGAGTTGTGGAAGAAACAAAGTATGCACAAAATTAATCTATACTTTTGTTCCAATCTTTTATAGTTTCATCACCTACATGCTTAAATCAGAATATTTTATAGTGATTTGTTTTAATCGAAAAATTATTGAACTATTTTCCAGGGATGCAAAAAGTTTTGCACACGTGTAGTATTTAACAGAATTTCCCCCCCTGTGGTAGTAAATAATACTGTCAAAGTATTATTGTGACTCAGCCATGATAGTCACTCCCTTGGTAGTGGCTGTGTTTTGTGGCTTCCTAGCAGTTAGTATTTAGTATTGACACAGATATTACTGAGATTATTTTGCAGAAGGGATTCTTAAAGTCAGTGTGCTAAGAGGAGCTGTGTTGGGAGAAGACGATCTTTACTTCGATGGATCTCACTCTAAGTATCGGGTGTCCATTCTCTGAAACTTGTCCAATAATTAGAGTGTGGCTGGGAGGTCATCATCCTTGCTTGCTTGCGATGACTGCACAGATTTTCTATTTTTCCTCCCCACTTTTTCCTGACCTCTTCTATTTGATTTTGCAAAGCCCGGCAGAGTTGAGTCTATGGGCATAAATATGCTCTCTGTTGAGCTGCACCATCCTGATAGGTATAATGGGTCTCTCTCTGGAGACCTTCCTTACTTGTTGGCTACCATCCATTTTCATGTGCTGAAGCTATGAGGGTGTAAAAGCTTTGCTTTGCAGCCAAGGACATATGCAAGATGCTCATGTTCAGTATCTTATGGAAATCCAGCTGAAATAACTCTTTAAATTTTTGATTATAGAAGTCTTCCTCCCTGTACTCATCCACAGCCTATAGCAAACTCACTACCATATACTAAGGACTTGTGCATTATAAGGCTGTGTTGAAAGGTAGATAGCAGGCACACATACAAAAACCTGTGCATCCTTGTGACTGACATGGGTCATGAGTATTTGCAAGACTCTAGTTTCTCTTTGGAATTATATATTTTCTACAAATATCAATTTTCACTGTGACTGTACTTAGATAAATTCAGACTTGTCTTCCATCAAATGATCCCACGTTAAGCCTGTGTTGAGGTTTGGAAGGCTAAATGTAAGCTTAATTGTAGTGTAACTATTTTCTAAATAAAACTTTATGTAAATAAAGATAGTTCTCAGTTATCTCTTCTTATCTGAAGAATTAGCCTAAGACTTAGTGGCTTAAAATATCAACACTTTTATTATGTCACCCCATCTTGTGACTGTGAGAGAATCTGGCTGGGCCGAAGCCTACAGATGGAAAAGACTGAAACCAAGAGAGCTTCAGAGAGGAGTGTGCAAGAATCCTGGGGTCACCCTGCTCAACTTACTGTGGTCTTCTTCTTAAGAGGTGATATCTTGTAATTGTTTAAGATAGTTCAACCAGGATTTTCTAGACTGCAGCTCAAAGCACATAGTTGTCATCTTTCCTAAGAAAACAGTGCCATGGATATTGAACCTTTTTACTGTTGCAAACAGCTAACAGCAGGGTTTAGGCTAGGACCTAATTTATTTCATGTGTCTCATTCCTTTAAGTCATAATCCTTGAAAGTCTGCAAAAAAAAAAAAGAGAGAGACTCCTTCCTTACTTTTTACAAATGAGGAGAAGGCATTTTTGTGAGATGGAGACTCATTAGGTCTTGGCAAAAATTTGCTCCTGGACCCAATACATAAACTTATCCTTTTCTACTGTTTAATAGAAGTGAGCACTTAATATCAAATTTCATGATACATAAATAAATATTTCAGAAATTACTTAGAATTATGAGCTGAATATTTTCACCATTACACGCATATTTGAAACCCTACTCTTTAACTGTAACAAAATATATCAAAGTGTATGGTGAAGTAAATGAAATACTTGTCAGTGTGTAAGATTTATGTCTGTCTATATGTGCTTTATCATATGTATCTTAGGTGCATTGTATTTGATTTCATATGATCCTTTCCCTCAATACGGTGCTATCCACTGAACATATTGATTACTGGCTTAGAGGTGCTACAGAAATGAGTTCATTAATTCATTAAATTTTCTCAAGAACCCTAATTTTAGGGAGGGCAGAAAACTAAAACCTAGAGAGCTAGAGAGAGCTAGAGAGCTAGTGAGCTTGCCCCAGGCCACACAGACACTGAGAGAAAGCAAGTTTTGCCACGGCTGGTCCCGCACCCCAGCTTTGGAGTATTTTACTTAGTCATGAGACAGCGAAGAAGCCTAGTGAGGTGGGAATGGAGGGTGAGGGGTAGTGGATCCTGCTACTAGTGCGTTGAGAGGTAAACCTTTTAAGGGGCCTAGCAGCCAGACAGCCACGACCCAAATATTGATGAGACCAGTGAAATATCCATTTTACCACCTTTAGGCACATTCATCTAGAGCACTGACTTCTTGATCTATGTGGATGCATAAAGTTAGGAACATAGCTACATCTAAACCTCTGGAGAGACTGATGATAGAAGTTTACTACTTTAGGCACATTGTCTACTGGACCAGACACATGAACCAACAAAGATGTGGTAAGGACTTGACCACCAGTGGGTCTGAAATATCGACAAACCTGACTGATGGTCTTACTAATTTGTAACTGGGCATACTGATTAGATGGGATATAAATCCTAGAATCATCTGCTGATGCAGGCCACCTGCAAGGGTAATGTGGCCGAGAGGGAAATTATTCAGTGGCTCATCTTCCATCTTCTACTTGCAAGTAGTAAGGAATTGGGTTTATTTCCCCAACATTCTGGTGAAACTAGTTTTGACATCAGATTGGACATACAGTAATCTAGTGGCCACTTGTAAGCCAAGCCATTTAATTTGTTAATATTAAATGAGTAGCTGACAGTAGGATAATATTTAGGTGCATATATTTATTAAACTACTATCATTAAACATTTTTATTATTTTGTCTTCGTGCATGGAATTTTTGATAGTTACTGCTATCAAGAAAGGAGCTGGTAGTTTCACACGCTAAGTAGTAATGTGACATTCCAAAGTTCAAAGATGTCTACTTGAAGGGGAGAGCAGGAAACTTGATACAGTACCTCTAAACCCTTTTATCTACAGATTCAGGTTAAAAGATGAATATGTAGATCTTGGAGATAACCTGGAGATAATTTCTTTAGGGGGATCTGTGGGAGAGAAAGTATTATCTCTTAATATTAAGCTTAGGAAAAAGTTCTGAAGAAAGAGGACTGGCACATGCAACCTCAAAAACAAACACTAGCAGACACAAAGGACCAGTTAAACATCAACACAATTACGGTGGGGGATTCAATGTCCCATATCACAAAGAGATGATTAACTAGATAAAAAAATCACAAAGCAATATCAGAGCTGAACTATTCCTTTGAACAAATAGATTTAATAGATATTCGTGGAATGTTCCACCCAACAACAGAAAACACACTTTTCTCAGCAGCACATGGTACTTTCTCTTAAAGAGATCACATGATAGCCCATAAAACATTGCTCGAATAAATATGAAGGAACTGAAATTATCACATGCATTTATTAGATCATAATTCAATGAAGCTAGAAATCCATGGCAAAAGAAACCACAGAAATTCTGGACAATTATGGAGATTAAACAATATACTCTTGAATAATCAATAGGTCACAGAAGGAATTAAGGAAGAAATTAGTTCCTGGAATCAAATAATAATGCCAGTACAACATACCAGAACTTACAGGACCCAACAAGAGCAATATTAAGAGGGAAATTTATAGCTGTGAATGCCCATATGGAAAAACAGAGAAAGCCCAAATAAATAACCAAATGATGCACCTTGATTTTCTAGAAAAATGAGATCAATTGAAATATAAAGCTATACAAGAAAAAAATTAGAAAGATTAGAGCAGAAATTAATGAAATTGAGACCAAAAATACAAATAATTAATTATTGAAGAACTGGTTCTTCCTATGAATAACAAATTAGAGAAACACTTAGCCAATTTTATAAATCTTTTTTGTATGTGAAAAGGAAAGAACAGACCCCCATCAAGGCCAATGGAAATGAAAAAGGCAAAATCACAGTGGACACCACCCAAACTATTAGTAAGACTGTTAGTAACTCCGTCCAAAACCTGTACTCCAATAAGTTGGGGAATCCTGAAGAAATGGAAAGATCACACGTGGCAGGTGTGCTGCTTGAAACCCTTGTCTGCCAAAGAGCTGCACAGTCCACTTCTTTCCTCCACTAAGCTGCGACATGTCACCCTTGTATTAAAGAGGGGTTTCTCATGAGCAACATTAAAAAATTACCCTTTTGATCCTCATTACTCTTTTATCCCCTTACACTGCCCCCCTGATGGGTTTATGTCTATTTTGCTACTACTTTTCATTTGGAAAATCTTCAAATGCTTTATAAAATTCACCTTGCATTACCTACTCCAGTGTGTGTTTTCAAAATCATGCTTTTAAAAGATCACACTGAAATTGTCACATCAGAAAAAATTGTATGAATCCAATTTTATTATACAGTCTTCAGTACATATTTAAACTATTGAACTATTCTAATAATGTTCTTTATAACTTTTCCCCACCCAGCGTTCTTTTGATGGTCACACATTGCGTTTTATTGTATCTTTTTAGCTATTCTTCATCTACCTCAGATCCCTAGCACTTTGGTCTTTCGCATTATTAACAATTTTTGAAGACTATCTTTTGATTTTAATGTGTCTCGTTAATACAATCGAGTTAAACATTTTTGGCAGGAATATCACATAGGTAATGTGTTCTTCTCACATCAGAGATCTGTGATGTTGCCTGGCTTTAACATTGTGTTTATTTTCTTGCTTCTTTGTCCTTTCTTTTGTGAGAAGGTAGGTTCTGTGAAGGCTCTGTTTCCTTTCTACCCTCTTTCAGCCCCAAATCTCACAGGTGCTTGGTAAATATTTATTGAGTGGGAGAATGAAGCCAGCCAGATAGGTCTGGAATAACATGGAAATACTGACCTTCATGGCTTGCAATCAAATAGCAGATCCACTAACTCTACAACCTTTTCAGAAAAGGTGGAGGGATCTCCCAATATCGAACTTTTTCTCAATCTGTGACATCTATTTAGGCAAACATTGTTGATTGTGTGTCAGCACTTAAGCATGCCTATTTATTTATATATCACATATGCTACTATTTTAAAATATTAGGCATATTCTATATGTGATATGTGTGTGTGTGTGTGTGTGTGATTTTTAAAAATTTAGTTAAAAAGAAATATATGTAGGACTTGTAATATTTTCTTTCTAGATCCCGATGGTTTGTTTTTCCAATTCCAGGGTCTGCATAAACTTCCCTTTTGGAGATCATTGTTCTTATCTGTATTTCAGTAGAGGTGTTTCAGTGTGTTGGATCCTAACACACAGGTATATCACTTATCAAGGCTTTAATAAAGGTCTCAGATTCCTGGTCACATTTTGGACAATCACATGTTGCCTTGTCCAGATTAATACCCTCTAGACTTTTCTAAAACACCAGTGAAGTTACTCAAATTTGATATATTTAAGATAAAGTTGCTCCAGATCTCAACGTTTGACTTCTAGATGTCCTGCCAGGAAATTTTGTTAGTTCTTGGAAAAAGTAAAGTTTCAGAGGATAGACCTTCCAGATCAGACTTTAAAGGATGCAGCTCAGAATGTTGCTAGGAATCTGAACCATCTAGCACTCCTTTGAAAATCAGTTCCACAATTATTTGAAGGGTTCCTTTAATTAAATCCATGTTTCCAGGATGCATAATCCAAACTGAAACATTCCAGAAGTGTACTTACTGAAAATAATATATTGTGACCTTTTAAACTCCTGGTGCTTTAAATCAGCTATGCTACAGTGGGTCCTCTAGTATCGACATCTTTGTCCCAGTTCAAAGTCTCAGTTAGAAGAATAGCTTCCCTAAACTGTATCAATTCATGTCACTTTTTCCATGTAATTTTTTTTGGCACAGAATGTCCATATGAACTCTCTTATGCAATTACAGACATACACTGGTATTTAGTAAATTACATGTCCACATTTTAAAAATATTTTAAATTTCTGAAGTTATTCTTCACCACAGTTTTGAGATTCGGTCAAGGTCGAATGAAATAATCACTTTTGAAGATGCCACAGTCCAGTCTTGCAGAAATGTTGAGCATCCATACATCCTCCCTTGTGAAACAGATTTCTGGGAAAGTAAAATGTGCTTCTTTCTCTGAGTCAGGTGTCCCTGTCTTCCCAACAGTATTTATAGTGGTTTTTGGTGAATATACCGCGCCTTTGTTTACATTAAGGAAATAGGTGCTCAGTGTTTTTCTATATAATACTTTTAGAATCGAAGAAGGTAGCATGACGTAGTTAGACTTCAAAAGATGTCAGTTATATGCTATTTATTTCAAGTGTGTGTCGAACTCTTAAAGGGAAGAAAGGCTCAGTCAGTGTCGACAATTATCTTTGGCAAATGTTAGTGGAGAATATTTAAGATGTTTTAGAAATAATTTCTAAATTTTTAAATTTGGGACATATTTTCCTTGAATCTGTGAATTATTGACAGCCTTTTGTGGTCGATATTATTAGACAGAAGTCATGGCCTCTATTAAGAAATCTTAAAAGACAGATATCCAGAGATTCGTACCAAAAAAATAGTATGTGCGCACACATTTTCATTCTCCACCTCTCCCTCTTTCTCTCTCTCTCCCTCTGTCTCTCTCTCTCCCTCCATCTCTCTCTCTCTCTCTCTCTCTCTCTCTGTTCTCTCTCTCTCTCCTCTCCTCATCATGTAGAACCAGCAGCTGCAGTCCCTGACGTCTGCTCTAGATGTGCAGTATTAAACTTTACAGTTTGCTAAGCATCTCAGATACCATTTTATATATTCAATTGTAATCACCTTCCCATTATTTTTGGTGAGATGTCTCTTGGAATGTCTGCTCTACTCAGGAGCCTAACCCAGAGAAAGAAACAAAAAGGAATCTGTAATTTAAATAAAAATTGGTGGCACAATAAAATTGGCAAGGGCAAAATGCTCTTAACATCTCAATGAAATTCAATTTTAGAAGGACATAGTTTTCTCAAATCACTTTCAAAACTTTTCCTCCATGTCAAGGACCTTCAGGCTACCTTCATGTAGCCTCAGTGAGAATTTTCTTGGACTTCTATGTCAGTAAGACGTCTTAGAGGAATCTAAGCTTTTTAAAATAAAAGCTGGCTTTACTCAAAGCAAGTGAGACAGAAATGGCCTTGGATATATTTTTCCATAGAAGCACCTGCTCTGGGTGCGACCACACACAGAAAGATTTTGGCTCAATAAACTGTCTAACCCATTCAAAGGATGATATTTTGGACACTGCTCATGGCACCTCTTAAAGGCAGTTTTCAGTATTCTGTCTAGACTTAAGTTGTGAGGTCTGCACACAGCCTTAGAGTAGGGCTCCATGGCTGAAATAAAAGGAGACAAGGAAATTCAAATTAAAACCCAACCCTCTTCACTGAAGCTGTGCCTGAGAGTATATGATTTTTGGGGAGAGCTCTGTTTGAGAGGCTAAATATGTCAATGTTAGCCAGATGAACAGTCTTCAAAACCAACATTAAACTTGTAGCTTTATAATACATTTTAAGATCTAGAATTATTATGTGCATTATTATGTGCCAAGAACCTTATCTTTGATTATTGAAACGAAGGATGGTGACTCATACTATTTGATAAAACTATAACAATTATTCTACTTGTTTCCGCAAAATATATATATTTTTTCTGGTAATGTTAAACATCTTTCTTTTTTCTTTTATTGAGTTTATTAGTACATTTTAGGTATACAGTACCATTACATTCATTATTGGGATCTTGTACCTTTACATGACAGGTCTTGGTTCTCATTTTTTTCCCCTTGTCCCTGCCCTCCCTTCACCCACCCCACCCTTCCCTATTTATAAAAACTTTGTTTCCATTTTTTCATTTTTGCATGTTTTTTTCCCTTATTTCCTTTCCCCTACCCTTCCCACTTTCCCTACACCTTTAGCTTTTTTCTTCCTATTTCACATGGTCAATTATCTCATTAAACATCTTTTTATTCTAGCTATCTTTGACTCACTAGTATTGCGAACAACCTTTCAAAATATATGTCACTCTATAGTTCAAATATTCAAAAGAATTTTTCTCACTGACACATGGTGTCTTGACCTTTTGTGACAATTTGACCCCTGAAGGTCATTTTCACTTGAGGTGGGCACTATCTGAGATGTGTATATCCAACACAGTAATATTTGCTTTATCAAACACATCATTTGGAAGGTTGATCTTGGAATGAACTTGATGTGAGATTTTTTTTAATCCATACATTGTAGATTTGGACACAAAAAGTGATAAATGAAAACCAGGCCTTTGAAAGTCATTCAAGTGAAAGTGTTTGGTACTTAACAACAGACAGCAATCACCTGTATGATATATATTGGTCATATAGTTTACTTGCTACCTGATTTAATCGGTATTCCAATCCCATTTTAGATATGAATATAAGTAAACTAAGAGTTGTTCATTAACATCCAAGAACATGCAGCTACTAAGTTCTGGGTCAAGACTCGAAAATAAATCTCAGAAATGCAGGCTTTTAAAACACGAATCTAAATCTCAAAAACTCAGGTTTTTAAAACAGTACGATGCTACCTATGTCATGCCTCTTATTTTTCTTTTAATATTATCCCCAGTTTACAGAAAGTTTATGTTCTTTTAAATGAGTTGGTATCTTCTGTCTTCAAAAACAGACACAAAATTTCCTGTCCATACAGGAAGAGATACAGGTGTTTCTTCCAGGAATATGGAACATCAAATCCTCAGCTTATCTGTGGCCCAAAATGGTTAAGAACCTGATAAAACAATACTTTAGTGACTAACAAAGAGTGTCTCCATCACTCTAAATAAAGCTCTTTAAGAGTATATAATACAGACGCAAAGTGCATTGGTATGTGTATACAAAAAATATACAGCTTGTTATTTCTGATGTTTATGCCAAAAACATTTTATAAATCACGGAAATATGGTTTCTTCAAATTTTAGACTTGTGTCATGTTAGAAACAACAAACTGTCGTGCTCCATATTAGAACTGATGAAAATACTGTAATTGATGCTCAGAAAGTTACTTGGAAACATATTTTATTTATCTCGCATGCACAAACATAATGGGAAAGCATGACATTCTTCTGTGGTGAGCGCACCACTGCGTGACACGGAAACGGATGGAACCGAGGGAAAGTAGTTGGTAAATCACGAGAGCTCCTGTGATAAGCCAGATGTGTCAAAGTAGTTAGTGATTCGTTCACAGGGAAGACTGGGGCGGAAACGATGTGTAGAAATGGTCCTACCTGAAGTTCATCATGAGCACTAAAATGCTGTTTCGTGAATGCTAACAGCTAGCACTGTACTTCATTTCTCATTCAATTAACCTCTTCTTCTTTGCTCTTCCTCCCCGTCTTCCTCATCCTCTTCCTCTTGTGGTACTTCACGGATGCTAGGGAAATGCTCTACCACTGAGTTATATCAACCTGTAATGTTTTTAATTCTGTTTGGTATGTTTTTTCACTAGGCCCTCTTTTTCCTCCCTTCCTCCCTCCCCCACTCCCTTCCTTGCTGTCTTTGTTTTTGTTGCTGTGCTGGATATTGAACTTAGGACCTCACAATCACTTTGCCCCTGAATCACACCCCAGCTCAATCGACTTCTAACCTTCATCCAGCTTCTCACTGCGGTGTGCATCCCTTTTCTCCTCTGCACCTTCACATTCTTTTATCTCCATTCACAAACATGCTCAAACCTTTCTCTTCGTATAACCTTCCCCTCAGTAAGTCTTCCAGGCATTGGCTTCCTTTTTCTTCCTTCACATCCATGAGTTCAACTCATTATTGTATTGCTCTTGCTGAATTAATTCATGCGCTCCTCAAGATGACTATTTTTTAAAGACTATTTTTTATTGTCAACTTTCGACCTAATCTTCAATAGTGACTCTGAAACGTTTGGCACTTCAAAATAGTCTCTTTAAATTTCTCCTTTCATTTTCTTTTTATAGCAGCTGTCTTCCTTGGTACTATTTATTTCATCTTTGCTCTCAACTCCACTGTGGTCTCTCATGTGCACATTTTTCTTTGGCAACTCTCTTAATGTTGATGTTTCCCAGGGTTCTGTATCTGAACTGTATCTTTATTCATTCTACAGCCATCTGTCCTGCCATCACAAGTTCAAAGCTTTAGATTCAATTACCACTTAAGTCGCAATTATGTTTTGCTAAAACGATCATTTCATAATGATAAAGGGGTAAGTTAATTAAAAAAGCATGAAAGTACAAATATTTATGTACCTGAAAACACAGCTGCAATATATATTAAGCAAATTTTGATAAAATTTCCAGAAGAAATGGACAAACTCAAAATTTTAATTGCAGATTTTAACATTTCTTTCTCAGTAATTTATTAAAGAAGTAGACAACAAATTAGTATGTAGAAAACTTCAACCAACTAGACAGTAACACTGACTTTTATAAAACACTTTATTCAATAATAATAGATCATGCATTGCTTTCAAACATTTACCAAGATTGCCCTTATTCTGAATTAAAAAACAGATTCACTATAAAGAATGCAATCATTGTATACTCCAAACATGTACTAATAAAAATAAAATTGAAAAATTGGATGAAAATAAAAATAGAACATATGAAAATGTATAAATTGCAGCTAATGCACTAATCAGAAAAAAAAAATCTTTACATTTTTATCCTAGTAAAGAAAAGGAACCTAGAACTTATGGTATACATTGTACCTTAAAAGCACAAAAAGATGAAAAAAGTGAAAAGAAAATCATGAGGAAGTCAATGAAATGGTAACACAGAAGCAATAGAGAAAACAGATAAAATGTAAATCTAGTTTGATAAAAATCAATAAAATTGTTAGTTTTCAGGAATAAGAAGACACAAATTTCTAATGTTAGAAATAAAAAGGAGATATTAGTATGCACCTTACATTAACAGATATGTAGTAGTATTAGGAACAATTAGACAATTTAAATGACATGGTAAAATTTCTTAAAAGAAATACCAGTTACCAAAACTAATATAGGAAAAAATAGAAAATAGGGATACTTTTATACGTAAAAAGGTTAAATTCATAACTCAAAAGTTTCAAACACACACACACACACACACACACACACACACTCTCACTCTCTCTCTTTCTCTCTTGCTCTCTCTCTCTAGGTTACATAGCTCCCCTGGAAAGGTCTTCCATCTACTTAGGATGAAATTGCACAATTTCTATTTTAGGACAGGAGAGCTGAGGACACTTATAATTCATGTTAAGAGTTCAGTATTACTCTAGGCCTAAAACAGGACATTAAAAAAAACAGAAAACTTCTGACAATGTCCCACATGAATGTAAGTATAAATATTCTTAATAAAAGCAAATCATACCTGATAACATGAAGAAAATAATATATAATGATCATGTGAGGTTTATTCCAGGAATCATAGTTTTATTTAGCCTTTGAAAAAAAATCAATGTAATTCACTGTATTAAGAGCTTCAAATGATCACAATAATAAATACCTTGGAAAAACATACTTGATAAAATTTAACATTTACTCATATTAAACATTTTCAGCAAAGTAAGGATAGAAAAAACATTTCTCAGCCTCCAAAAAGGATGTCTATGAAAAACTTTAAGCTAAAATCATACTTTTACCCTTAGACCAGAAAGGGGCAAATAGGTTTTCTCTGAGGACTTCTATTGGACATTTTTCTGTAGATAGTATCCAGTGTAATAAAGCAGGTCAAAGAAATAAGACATCCACTTTGGAAAAAAAGAGAACCCAGTGTGCTCTACAGAAAAGTTAACTTTAAAAGTTATTAAGTGCATTTAACAGAACTGTAGACTACATGATCAGACTGAAAGTGAATTTTTTTTTTTGGACACAAAATAATTCTTTATTTTATTTTATTTTTTATTGAGCCAGGATCTTGCTATGTTTCCTAGACTGCTTTCAAACTCCTGGGTTTGAGTGATTTTTCTGCTTCAGCTTGCTGAGTGGCTGAGACTATCACCATGCACCATCACATCTGACTTAAAGAGAACTCCTTACATTACTATGGATTGGTACAGCCATTATGGAAAATAGTGCTGAGTTTTCAAAAGAAATTAAAAATAGTACTTTGACATGACCCGGCAATCTTTCTTCTGGATATATATGTGTATTAGCTTTATCATCTCTGAGATACAATACCTAACACAAACAACTTAAAGGAGGACAGATTTAATCTGGCTTATGGTTTCTGGGCATTTAGTTCATGGTAATCTGGTTCTAAAGCAGAAACATCAGGGCGAAAGAATGTGGTAGAGCAAAAATGCTTAGTTCTTGTCAAAGCAAGGGAACAATCCCAGAAAGGAACACACCAGGGATCAGATAAAGTACCCAAGATAACGCCTCCATGGCCTACCTAGACACACCCAGAGGCGTGCTTTATTAATTCCTTGGGCATTTCTTAATCGACTTAATTTACTTATCAACATTAATAGTCATAATACCCAGAGGAAACAGTGCAGCATTAGCAACTTGCTCTACAAGGAGAATACAGTAACGGTATAATTCCTGAGGCCAGTGACGTGGTGTTTACTGGAGAGAGAAAAAAATGCACAAGGCAGGCTAACAGTGGAAGACTCCGAAGGACCATTGAGTGCACAGCAGGAAACTGAAGTTCTGTGGTGTAATGCAGAAGAGCCTGCGCTGGAAACTTGAGGCGGACTTTAAAAGTGATGGCAAAGACTGCAGCTCCACCAAAGAAACAGAAGACAGACTTCTTTCCACTTTTACTGCATCTGAAATTCCACCATTTAGTCACACCCAGAACTATGTTAAACGAATCACCAGGTGTTTCTTATTCGTGCTGACATCACACTTAACTATCGCAGACATCTGTCTGGTTATTCCATCCCGGAAGTTGTTTGATCCAATTATCATACGATAAGGAAGCTCAAGGGCATAGGGGGGCCACCTGTAAATGCTCTGTCCAGAAACTCCAACAGTGATCCTAACTGATAAACAGTATCAACAACCAGGCCTATCAGTGGATGATTACAGCCCGCTGCCTCCCAACTGCTCAGCTGACATCAGTGGGGCAAAGAAAGTTGTGCTCGCTAAGCTCAGCTCAAATTGTAAATTAATGAGCCAAGTAAATGTGGTCTTTGTTTTAAACCAGTAAATTGTGGTGTGGTTGGTTATCTAGCAATAACCGAACAATGTAAAAGCTAAACTATACAACTTTTAAAAAGAAAACACAAAATATTCACTATTAGGCTTAAAGACTTCTTAAAATGGCAGTAGAAGCCCAAATCATAAAAATATCGGTCAATTAGTCATTGTAAATCAAAGCACTGGGAGCCAGTCTGATCTGTTTCATGAGTGTGAGCCCTGTAGCTGCTCCCACTGGGCAGTCCTTGCTCCTTTTCCTTACACACCTTTGTTAGGGGCCAGCCTAGGTATTGCTCAAGTTCAAGTCCCTTATCATTTTTTTCTTACTTTCTAATCAAATGTTTTTTTTTTTTGTTAAAAACAAAATTAAAGGATGTTGGGCGTGGTGGCACATGCCTGTAATCCCAGCACTCAGGAAGCTGAGGCAGGAGGATCGCTGTGAGTTCAAGACCAGCCTGGGCTATATAGTGAGTTCCAGGTCAGTCTCAACTACCTAGTGAGACCCTGTCTCAAAAAGCCAATAAATAAATAAATAAATAAATAAAATTAAAGTACTGCTTTTCTAAGAAACCATCAAGAAGATGAAAAGGCAAATTTTACAATATGTATATCTAACCGAGAATTAATAAAGAGAACATAGACTTCTATACCAACAATATAAAAAAACAAAATATTTAAATATGAGTCAATAACTTATGCAGAGTTGACAAAAGAAGGCATATAAGTCTAATCAGCATTTAAAAATACCCAATGTTATTTATTAATAGGTAATTTGGAAAATATACTAAGTCTGCCAAAAATGTATATACACTTCAGCCGTTTACTGTACTAATAAATGTCTGGAAGTTAATGGCCACTACTTTGAGCATCTCTTGTAATTTCAGAGGCCAAAGGTAGCTTGTATTAATCTCACAATGTCTCAATAAATTTAGTATTAACTATTTATACAAGGTTTTTTTCTGATGTGTACATTTTTTCGTGGATTCTGAGAATGTAAACCTTAGTGAGATTCCACTATGCATCCTCTACCATGGTTGAAATGAAATAGCCCGGAAATACCAAAAGTTTGGTAGTATGTAGGACACATGAAATTCTTGAAGAGTGGAAATATAAAATTTTGTAACCCCTTTGGCCTACAGTCTAAATTTATTTTTATAAAATTGTACAATCTTTTTGGAAAATGATTTGGTGGTTTTTTGGACAGTTTTTAAGCAAACATCTGTCAAAGAACTTAGAAATATAATTTTTACATATTTATTCAAAGGAAAGGATATCATATTTCCAAAAATATTTGTAGAACTTGATTCTTGGCCATATAGAATGATGTAGTCTGAAGTCTAATCTTACTATTTTTTGTTGCTTAAGAATTTGCATTGGAGTTACTATCCCTTTCTTTTCTTAAAGGAGAGGTACCCATCCAGTGGGCACCATAGTCATGGTTTCATAGTCATTTTCCATGTGCACATTGGACAGGCATTCCAGGGCCCGATGGATGACAGGCCTGGGACCAGACATCCCAATACCCAGTGGGTAGTGGTAGTGATGTAGGCCATATATAGAAAACAAGGCTATAGTGAAGATCAAAGCTGTATCCAGGGATCCTCACCCATACAGTCATGAAGCTTCCCTTTAACTGTGCTTATTTACTCTGCGTATTCAGTCTCTTTGAACTGTTCAGGATGCCAACGAGTCCAGGTGGCTCTCAGAGATAGATTTTCAAATAATTCCTACCTGAGAATATTTTCTCTCACACACCGTCCTCCACTCCTCTTTGCTGAGAAGGCTGACTTCGGCTAGCAGTCAAGGAGTGAACAGAACTGATAAGTTTATATGTAAATGACAACGAATTTCTAAATGTGTTATTTTTCTTGGAGTATCTTCCTTTTAATCTACCAAGTTCATCACTATTTTGTTTAATGTCACTGACAACATAATCTTAACATTTGATTTCTAGATATTGGAAAGAAAGCGTAAGTCTTTTTCAGGTAGTAAGATTTTCATGAACTATCAATTTACAGCACAGATGCAATTTCTAAAACTCATAAGGATATTCCTAGATACATGAAAATAAAACTTTTGCAAAGTATAGAAAAAATGTACTAATGGGATCAGCTGTTTTAACAGAAGGTTTCTTGAATGCAGATAAAGCATTCTTTTTATTATCTTTGGGAAATTGGTAAAGATAGATGAGATGAGAGAAATATTTTGTTTTCTCCAGAGAACATCTATATATTAACAAAATTTTATATGCTTCTCCAATAAGTGACCTTGAATTAAATTTCTACCCCTTATGACAGTCAGCTCTCCCAAGTATATCCCTCTACTGTAAACTTAACTAAAGAGTAATTTCAATAGTTCATGGACCAGAATTTCTGCAGAGAATTGTGAAAATCATTTACACAGGCTAAACAAAATATTCAAATCAATTCCAAATGTTTTAGGCTTCACTTAGTGTTTATCTTACATTTTAATTCATTGGTGAAAAGGAATGGTTATGCATACAGAAAGTTCCCTAGCTTTCTAATTCTAAAGTATCCTATGTGTACTGTGACTGCTGACAGGCTGGCCTAATGGCATTTTGAATTGTGCTTTTATTGCATGCTATTGGCAAAAATTGCTTAAGTTGATTTTCCGTTAGTACACAGTTAGGGATTTTATGTGTCCATTTTTAATATATGTAGCAATGCTTATTCTTCTAGGGAAGAGAAGAATCTCATCCATCAAGACAAGGCTATTAATGACTGTTTCTAAGGAATTAAAACAAGGGTAAAGTTGAAATTTTTACTTGGTTCTAGACATTTTGGAGAAAATAAAAGTTATATTCAATGAAAAACCTTTCCCATAGAACAACTTGTAAGCTGAATATTTAGGAAACCACAACCATGAAAAAAAGAGGCTCAGATTAAAGAACGCTTTATATGCTTTCTAGGTAAATCGCACATGAAAAAAATCACTCAGTGTATTTAATATATATTTACCCAACTCAGTTCTTATTTTAGGATTCTAGATCCACAGGATATACTGGCACATAGGCCATAAATCTATCATTTTTAGTTAACTCTTCTTTCTCACTGCCTGACAAATTTTTAAATTTTATTTTTACAAGTCAGTCATGAATTTATTGATCTCTTACTCTTTATCAGTTTTCATTTTTTTTCTTCAGGGTTATAATAACAAATTTCTGAATAAATTTCCATCTTATAATTCTCTCAATCTTTTATTGTTTAACAGATGATTTTCCCATCACTGAGTCACAGTACCCAATGCTCAGAACCTAAAGGAGGAGAGGGTTATTTTGACTCACAGATTTCCTCTAAGAGTTGCCAATGTCTTAGTTCTAGCACTGGTGAAAAGTCTAAATCCAAAGTCTCCTCTGATACTCAAGGCAAATTCGGCCATGAGCCCCTATAAAAATAAAAAAAGAAAGTTAAATACTTCTAACGTACCACTTACATGGCCAACATTTCTGTTCCAAAAGAGAAGAACAGGGAAATAGGCATAAAAGTAAAGGAAGACCAAAACCCAAAAGGACACACATTGACTCATGTAGCTCAATGTGGTGAGATGTGGACTCCAAGGGCGTGCCCCTTGGACATGCCCATCTCTGTGCTCTTGGTTGTTGTAGCCCATGTGGTGCTACTCCTAGGCTGGTTCCATCCTCTGCATTCAGTTTTCCTTATTAGATTTTCTGTATTCCTACTGTCTCCAAATTCCTGGGGGTCTTCATTGCACCATCAGCTTCACTCTCAGTTTCATGCACTGTCCTCTCAAGGGCACATTTCCTAGGCTCCCAGGCCTTCCTCTGAAATCTGGATAGAAGCTTCTATGACCCTATAACTCTTGCATTCTGCATGCCAATAAAATCAGTACTTACATAGGATAATGCCATGGTCTGCTACCAGTGTGAGCAGTAGCCAGGGCCCCTTGGACCATGGCTGCAGTGGCCTCTGAATGAGTGCTGATGTCTGCACATGGTAGAATAAAACTTGGGGAGCCCATTTCAGAGGCAGTCCTTCTTGAACTTGGAACCCACGGACTGTTTTCTCAAGTAAAAGGTTTTCAGTTTTGCAACCTTGAGCCCGTAATGGGTAAGGTCTGACCAATTCGCAAGATGCCTTCAATCCATCTTCCTTATTGTCTTAATGGGAAGTACTTGGATTCTTTTTAATCCTAATCTTTTCAGCAGCCATCTTTTTCTTTGCCAAGTTTTATAGATTTTTCTGAAACCACAACTTTTCAAATTACTCAGCTCTGCCATTTTCTCCTGATTCTCATTGAAGATCTGTGTAAGAGCAGCCAATAGTACTTGTACCACAGTTTGAATATTGTACTGCTTTGACATTTTTGCTGCTAGATTCATTAATCCAACACCCTTAATTTAGGTTCACATGGTTTTAGGACATCAAGAAATCATAAATGCATTATTCACTATAATGAAACATGAGTATCCTCTAATCCAATTCCAGTACAGTCATTTCCGTTTGAAACCTTACTCTCAGTTTTTCTATTAGCATTCTGGTCTCCTAAGCTCTGAGCAAAATTGTCCATCGAGGTCTTCTTACAGCATTCTAGGACTTCTTTAGCCTATATCTCTGTACCTTTCCAGATTTCTTCCACAGAGCTTACAAACCAATGATAGTCAGGTGTAGTTATAGCAATGACCCCATCCAGGAATCAATTTTCTATAATAGTCAGCTTCCCTATTGCTGAGACACAATACCCTAAACACAACTTTAAGGATGAAGAATTAATTTTGGCAGACATTGTCAATGGATTTAGTTCATGGTTGGCAGGCTTCAAGGCAGAAAAAGGATGACTGAATGGCATGGAGAGAGAACATGGTAGAAATTTGCTCAGACCATGGCAGTCATGGAAGAGAGTGGGGAAAGAGCCAGGCATGAGAGTACATCTTTCCGAGTCATGGCCCTGGAGACCCACTTTGTACCAGATCTACCCCCACTCCAACATATGAGATTTTTGTGGTACATTTGAGATTTAAACCACACAGACTGGTTTTATACCTTTACAATGATCTTTCTGAAGTCAAATCTAATATGGCATTCACCCCATTAGAAATCACATGGTAGCACTTGACATTTCTAGTGATATCTGAACCTTTGTACTCTTCAGACTATTAAGAGAAAATTACAGGAAGAATAGCGTTATGAGGCATAGAGATTTGCATTTTTAGCAGTCTTCCAGGTGATTTGATGCAGAATAGGAACATGCCATCTACCTAATGAAGAATATATTCCCTGGCATCGTGCACTAAGCCTTTCAAGGCAGCTGCTGAACCACTGCGCTAAATCCCCAGCCCTCCACTAAGCCTTTCATTATGTGGCTTGTAATAATTTTTCCTTTCTTTTCTTTACCATTAACTCCAAGAACACAGTGCTTCTGTCATGCTGAACTAACTACATTCTAGCTTCTTTCGCAGTATGTAAAAGCCATTTCAGTCTTTATTATTAATGTTCCCTCTGCTTGGCCTGCCTTCTCTGAGTTACCCTCTTGGTTAAATCTATGTTTTATGATTCAATTCAAATATAAAACTCTATATAAATTCTTCCTCTATTTCCCCAAACAGACACAGGTACTTTATATATAAAGTATATATTGTATATATTTTCACTGTAACACTCATAGTTTGGAAAATCACAATAATCTACAAGGCCACTCTGCTAACATAAATAACTGAGAAATTGAAGATTGGCCAAAAGGAGAGTTTAAGCCATAACTAAAATCAGGAGTTGCTAATCTATCTCATCAGTACCACAAATGACTGTGGGTACAACTTTCCAACTTTACTATCATCTAATAACCCATTTTCCTTTACACATGCATACTCCTACACACACACACACACACACACACACACACACACACAGAAACTAGAAAATCACAAGTTCTAAATTGGCAACTTCACTCCTGCAAAGGTTCTGGTTTTCCTTCACTGCTGTGTCTTGTGCTGTAAATCCTTGACTTTTACATTCTGTATCTTTGAGATGCCTTGGGTGTAGCAGTGGGAGGCACAAATAGGGAATTAGGTCAAGAGGAAGAAAATCAAATCAAGGCATCTCCTCCCTTCTACTCCCAGGATATATTAGCTCCTGACAGGCATCTCTGTCCACACATTTCTCAGGGATACAGTGACAACATCCTTGGGTTGCTAAAAGTCTTTGCTAGTCTTGGTGGCTTGGTTTGCTAGCCTTTGCTAGTCATGGGCTGGTTTGTCAGGCACAGAATTGCTTTCTGCTTGGATTTATTGTTTCATGCATGGCTGCTTGAAGTTCTTCATAGCATTATCTTAGAATTTGTTTCTTATGAGTGAAGCCTAATGGAAACATAGAGCAAGAGATGATGTAGACTCTCGACTTAAGTATGATTCCTCCTCCCACCATCTGATTGAATACGCTGGACAAGATTTCAGCTGCCTGAATTCCCCAACAATAATACCTTGACCTCACGTGGAATTTCCTTTTTTTCCCTCTGCTTTGTGATCACTGCTGCAACCCAGTGTAAGGCAATTTAGGACCCAGAAGACCCCCCCACACCATCCAACAAATCAGTGACTTTTTTGTGCACTGTAGGATCCTGTGACTGGACATATGAGGTAGGACAGGACCTGGGAGAACATGGTGATAGGCCTCACTCGGCAGCACCGGAGTGAGTCGGTAGGGGTTGTACCATGAGTAAATCACGCCCCAACCACGGATCCAGGTACTGAGTATGTAGTACTCTGAAGAATGTATTTCTCTGTATAGATTTAAGGTTTTAAATAATTTCTTCTGTAGTCAAGGGAATTCCAAAACAAGATATTTGTTCAGTGATCTCAGCGAGGGAAGACAATAACTAAGGGAACCTGATGGCAACAAACAGAACTGCTTAACTCAGAGCTGTCAGGATGTCCACAGGAGAAGCCCAGACCAAACGTGAGCTCACAATCCAATTATGAAACACAATAAAAAAGAATGAGTACAAACACAGCAGAAAAAACTACACAAAAACAACAAATGGGAGAATTAGTTTCACAAGTGAATACTGTGATTACAAAACATTATTATTTCATATACAGTATAAAAGGGTTGCAAGTCAGATTGGTTAAATAAGTGGAAAATATATATGGTATCCGAGCACAGATAATGTATGAAAAGCACAGGTTTGCAAAATAGCTATTTAGAACTTTTACATGTAATATCTAATCATGAAATTAAAAACATAACAATATAACTTTTTGGTAAAAGAAGAGAGTAGTTTTGGCTGATTGGAGAATTGTTAAATTAGAACTCAGAGCTTAAGATATTTTATAGATTGTTGTACTGAAGGAGAACACAGAAAAAAATGTGCCTCAGCAATATTCATTTTATCATTTTTGTTTGTTTGCTTTTTGAGACAGGGTCTCACTATGTAGTTGAGACTGAACTGGAACTCACTATGTAGCTCAGGTTGGTCTCAAACTCATAGGGATCCTCCTGCCTCAGCCTCCAGAGTGCTGGAATTACAGGCATGTGACATCATGGCCAGCCTCAGCAATATTCAGAAGAGAATGAATTTTTAGTATTTGTCTAGTTGGAGTTACAGAAAGTAGAATAGAGAGCAAGTTAGAATCAGTTTCAATGAGAAAATAGGTAAGGATTTTCCACAACCGTAGAAATAAAGAAGCACACCAATTAAAATGAATCTCAAGTAAGATAAATAAAATGAATATGCATCTATATTCAATGTCAGGAACTTGAAGTTAAATTGGAAAAAACATTGAAAACTCTCAGTGAGAAACATGTGATCTACAAATAGAGTGACAAAAGAATTACCAACAGGGAGAGAAACAAATGAGAACAGCTCTCAAGCTAGGGGTTCATGAATGTGATTATTGTTTTAATTTACCACAAAAGATGAAAACAAAGTCAACAGACAAACAAAATAAAATATTTGTTTTACATGAACATTTGCTAACTAAACTCCTCAAGGATGACTTTAGAAGGAAAAAACAAATCCCAGAATAGAGATCCAAAACTCAAAAATTACCAGTGGACAAATAAATGAAAAGCATGTAGATAAAAACTTTAAAAATGAATTTGTTATAAATAATAATATCTATTTGGGGCTTATTTAAAAAATAATAAAAGTATATAATTGACAAAAATAACAAGGTAGGGATGAGGTGAATGGAATGGATGCATTTAAAGTTCTAGTATTATTTTGTGTGCCCTTGGATTTATTAAGTATATATCATAAGGAATAAAATGGTCATGCAACACTTTAAAGTTACCATCATATGGACTCCATGAATTCTAAAATTACAGTCACTTAACAGCATTGCATGGTTAATTTTATATGTCAATTTGGCTAGGCTGTGATGCTTACCTTTGTGATCAAACATGAGTCTAGATGAAGGTCATGAAACTATTTTTACGTGTGATTAATATTTAAATCAGTAGATTCTGAATAAAGAAAACTATTTCTATTATGGGAGTGTATTCCATCCAGTATGTGGAAGGCCTTGAAAGAAAGAGTTCTAGTTTCCCAAAGAACAAGATTGCAACATGAAATTCTGCTGGAATTTCCAGTCTGCTGCTTTGGGAAATTTAGATTCAGGATTACAATGTCAACTTTTACTTGAATTTTCAGGCTGCCAATCCTACCCTGGAATGTTTAGACTTACCAGCCCCTCAAATGCTGTGTCATGTGAGACAACTCCTTAAAGTCTTCGTCTCTCTTTCTGTGCACATATCTTCCATTGCTAACTATCTTTGGAGAACCCTGCCTACTACAAATGCTGCCCAATACTGAAAGAGACAACGAAGTGACTAATTACAGGCAGGAATTTATTAATCTACCATTAGAATGGACCATTTTGGTACATTTTTCTTAGTATTTCAAGTGTCAAGCAGACCAATGTATAGTTATAGACAATTTGAATAACAATATGATCCTATATTTATCAGGTAAGAGAGGCGGAGGGGAGAGAGAGGGAGGAAGAAAGAAACGTATACCCATGTCAGCCCTTTGCTGTACTAATAAATGTCTGGAGGCTAATAGCCTCCACTTTGAGTACCTCTTATAATTTTAGAGGCCAAAGATAACTTGTATTAATCTCATAATAGCTCAATAAATTTAATATTAAAATATTTATACAAGTTTTTCTTTTCCTGATGTGTAAATTTTTGGCGGACTCTTTTTTTTTCTTTTATTGAGTTTATTGGTACATTTTAGGTATACAGTACAGTTACATTCATTATTGGGATCTTGTACCTCTACATGACAGGTCTTGGTTCTCATTTTTTCCCCTTGTCCCTGCCCTCCCTTCACCCCCTCCTCCCCTCCCCATTTACAAACACTTCATTTCCATTTTTTCATTTTGTCATATTTTCCCCCTTATTACCCTTTCCCTACCCTTCCCATTTCAGACTCTATTTTTAAGTACACATGTAATGTTTATGAAAGTCTTCTATATGTGAAGTTTATAAAGTTCACGATGTAAGAACTGTTACCATAAAGACTATGTCAGGACTATAGTATAATTTTGGAAATTTATAAAAATACCTAAAATATAGTTTGTTAATTCAAAACATAGTTTTTAATAACCCACGAGCAATCAAAAATAGAAAATATTTACCACTAACGATGCTGGAAGTACTATTCATAAAAATTAGTGGGTTTTATAAATTATAAGTTTAATGTATACAAGAACAAATGTCAAAATTATGTAGAGAAACAATGAAGGCAGGAAATGTTGAGATAAATGTTAGTTGGGTAGTATTCATTGGCCCAAAGTAGTTGAATACTAATAATTATAGTTTAACTTCTATATAACACAGACAAGTTTCAAAGCCTAAAGTAGATTCTCTGGAAGCTTAAGTAAAATGGAAAGAGATGGTTATTGGTAGAAGTGAAGTAAAGCTTATCATCTTCTAACTGTGGTAATGTTGAACAATTCACTTCATCTTTCTGCTCTTCAATTTTCCTAGCAGATAAGTATGAAAAGATGCTGATTATCTTGTTAGAGTTTAGCGAGATATTTGATATGCTTATGTCATATGACAGATTTGTTTTATATCCACAGACGTAGTTTCCATCTGTTTTTCTTAGAAATAAGATAGCATTTCTTCATTCATTCATTTAACCACTTTTTCAGTAATCAGAAAGAACAGCTAGGTTTTACTCCTCATATTAAAAGATAATACCTTATACTTGCTTTCTGTAGTAAATCCTCTAAGAAAATAAAATATGAATACAGATGATTTGCCCAGTGCAGATCGCAGTATAATCCATGCCGTTATGATTAAATTATGCTTCTAAGAAACATAGTTGCCAACTTAATGAGATAGTCTCTTGTAGCATCTTCCTACGAAGAAAAAAAAAATAAGGAAAATACATAACAGCAAAAGACCCTAACATGGACTTAAATCGCAGAATCAGATTCTAATTCTGTGCCAGTTGGTTAGGCTTCCTCCTGTCTTCACTGGGTAGGGCTCCATATGTCTCCAATTTTAAACACAGCCGCTCCCAGCAGGAGCTCTACCTCAAAGAAGCCTGAGAAATGGCTGGGTGTCAGCATCTTCAGGGCACTCACGATGCACTCACTCCGACAGGATCTCGAACACCTGCAGTTATTTCAAAGGAATTTTGATCCAACCGTAATTCACACAATTTATCATCCAGGGATGTCAAAAATTCTTTAAAAAGCTCTGCTGTAGCTAGCACAAGAAGAAAGAAAATGAAAAAAAAAAAAGTGATAGTGGGTGGCAGTGTTTTCACATAGGATGATTTTATAGAAATCATTGCATTTTTTCTTTTTTCTGTCTAGTCTTTGTTCCTTCACAGTTAAAACGTTGTCGATTCATTTTTAAGCTTTATTGTATGTTCACAGTGAACACTAGACACCTTTCTTTCAAGGGATTTAGATTTTCACTTAATTTTCATCTCAAATGGTAGTATGTCTGAGAGTCTCACTGAAACAAAATTGAACATTGTGAGACATTTCACTCTGAGAAGTTGTTTTTCTTCGGAAGACCACATTGACGTTTGAAAATATTTACTGACAATGAAAAGTTTGTTTAATTCAAATAAAGATTTATTTATTTCTTTACAGTCCAGTCATAAAATAAGTTTTGTTACCTAAATTGAGGGATTTGGGCAAGCTGAGGCGTAAAGATGGCACAGATTTGATTTTCTTTGTGAAAATAGGTGGATGTGGTCAGGGGGAAATAATCCCCTGGTGAGGGGTAAACATTCCCGATGTTATGGATCACTGTGTAGGAAGCAGCTTGTGAGCAATGTTCGGGAAGAATTGAGTCAATTTTGCATGCAGAACACACAGGAGAATTAATGCTTATGATAGCAGGTGAATATTAAGTAGAGTTGATGGGGTTAAATCTGTATTAAAATGGCTCTTGGGGTCAGTAGTAGAGTAGAAGTTAACTAGAAATGCTTTTCAAAGGATAACCTCTTACTGAGCTCGGTAGCACACACCTGTATCCTACCACTCTGGAAGGCTGAGGTAGGAAAATTATGAACTGGAGCCAAGCCTGGGAAATTTTGCAAGTTTGTGATACCCTCTCACAAAATAAAATCTTTAAACGGGCTGGGAATGTAGCTTAGTGTGAAGGCCCTCGCTTCAATTTCCAGTACTACTAGAAAAGACAAGAGCATTTCTTCCACAGTTACCAATCTTTGTAGTAAGAAAGAAATTTGCTACCATTGCAAGAAACATTTTGTGGGAAACTGAAACATACTATTTCACTGAGAAGTTCCACCTGCTACTGTGATAGTAGCTTATGACTGCATTAAGTCCAGCTTTGCTGGCCATCCTCAGCAGACACCACTGAGCAGAGGATTTTGGCTTTCAGGGAAAAGGGTTTTACTTAGGGAAGTAGGGAAACCTGTCTATTTTCTCTTTTTCTTGAGTTTCTCTTACTTATTAGAAGAGGTGCTTCTTCAGAGAAAAATTAGCAAAAATCAATGTCCTTTCTATCAGGTTAAATACCTGCCTAGAATTTCTGATCCTTTTTCCCCAAAGCCAAGTATTCATTGATTTATATAACTCCCTCTGGATTTAGGAAGGGTGGTTAAAGGACAGCATGCAGAAAAATGAAATAGCCATTTTCACAATGGATCAACTTGCCATGGAAGTTACTGCCAGCACTATTTTCATTTAGCTCTTCCAAACCTCAAGATTCGGCTTTCCTGCTTGGAAATATATAATTGTGGGAAACATGCTCACCAGAGATTTTGTTCTGCTCTTCAAAAAACTAAGTTATACTCAGAGACATGAACGAAAGAGAACAGATGGCTTTATGCATCTCCGCTGGATTTTGCAATGGCACATTGAAACAGTGTATTTAAACAAGTACTTCTTCCTTTCCTTTCCTCTTATTTATTTTATTATTTTATTTTGTTTTAAGGCAGATCGACTTACCAGAAAGAAGAGTTGAAACATGTTGTGGTTTTACTTGGGCGGTGGGTTTAAAAGCCTTTACTGCTGAATGGTATGGATAATTTTTATTTTACTTTATGATGGAAAATAGACTTATCCTGACTAAACCCTGTTAGAAAAAACTCAGTCCAACTTTTCAAATGGATGTCATTGAATCAAGTGCTCTAAGTTGATCTTCTGTTTTCTGGCTACAGAAACAACAACAAAAAAATCATGTCCATTTTGAAATAATAAATAAATAAATAAATAAGGTGAAATCACAACAGATCCAGCAGAAATCCAGAGGATCATCAGAGAACCTGTACTCTAATAAAATGGAAAATACAAAAGAAAAGGACAGATTTCTAGTTACATATGAATTATCAAAGGTGAATGGAGAAGGTATAAAAATTCTAAACACCCCAACTAAAATCAGTGAAATTGAAAAATAATTAAACATTTACCAACAAAGAAAAGCCCAGGTCCTGATGCATTCATGGCTGAATTCTACAACACATTTAGAGAACTATTGCCACTACTTTTGAAAGTTTTCACTGAAATAAAAAGAGAAGCAATTCTTCAAAATTCATTCCTGGTATCAAGTGTTACTTTGATTCCAAAACCAGGGAAAGACCCAACCAAATAGAGAACAACAACCAAACTCCCTAATGAACATAGATACAAAAACCTTCAATAAGATACTGGCAAATAGAATACAGAGGGTCATCAAGAAGATCATGCACCCTGACCAATTTTGATTTATTCCAGGGATGCAAAGATGGTTGAACATATGTAAATCAATAAATGTAGTACACTATATAAATGGAGTCAAAGACAAAAAACATATGATCATTTCTATTGATACAGAAAAATCATTTGATGAAATTCAACACCCATTCATGAAGAAAACCCTCTAGATAATTGGAAGAGATGGTCTTTATTTCAACTTGATAAAGGCTATGAAAAACCAACAGCCAACGTCATTCTAGATGGTCAAAAACTGAAAACCTTCATGCTAAAATCAGGAACAAGACAAAGATGTCCATTATTACCTCTCCTGTTCGATATAGCTTTGGAAACATTAGCCACAGAAATTAGACAGGAGAAAGAAATAAAAGTAATAAAGATAGGAAAGGAAGAAGTTAAACTGTCATTTATTGCTGACAATATGATACCCTACATAGAAGGCCCAAAAATCTCTGCCAAAAGAAGTTTAGACTTAACTGACAGATTCAGTAGAGTAGCTGGGTACAAGGTAAACACTCGAAAATCAGTAGCCTTCTTGTACACAAATAACAGACTCATTGAGAGAGAAATTAGGGAAATAATCCCTTTCATTACAGTATCTAAAATAATGAAATATTTAGAAATAAATGTAATGAAGGAAGCAAAAGGCCTCTACATTGAGAAGTATAACACTCTGAAAAAAGAGATTGAAGAGGATATAAGAAAATGCGAAGACATCCATTGCTTCTGGGTAGGAAGAACCAATACAGTGAAAATGGCCATACTTCCAAAACTGCTATGCAGATTCAATGCAATCCCAGTTGAAATCCCAATGGTATATTTCACTGAACTAGAGAAAACAATCCAAGAATTCCTTTGGAATCAGAAGAGATCTAGAATAGCAAAAGCCATTCTAGGCAACAAAGACATGGCAGGGGGTATCACAATCCCCAACTTGAAACTGTACTACAAAGCCACTGTGAAAAAAACAGCATGGTACTAGCAAACAAACAAAAAAAAAAACCGCAAGGATCAGTGGAATAGGTTAGAAGATGCAGAAACAACTCCAGACACACTCAGCCACCTCATCTTTGACAAGGAGCCAAACCCCCTCACTGGAGGAAAGCTAGCCTCTTTAATAAATGGTGCTGGAAAAACTGGATTTCAACATGCTAAAGATTAAAACTAGACCCCTATGTTTCACCATGCACTAAACTAAAATCCAAGTGGATTAAAGATCTAAATATTAAAGCCAAAACCTAAACTTGCTGGAAGGTAAATTAGGTAGAACCCTTGAAGACATTGGCATAGGAAAAGAATTTGTGAACAAATCCTCAGTAGCACAGGAACTAGCCCAAAGAACTGGGATTTCATCTTATTAAAAAAGCTTCTGCACTGCAAGAGAAACCATCAACAGAGCTAAGAGACAACCTACATGTGGGGAAAAATTTTTACCAGCTGTTCCTCAGACAAAGGTCTACTATCTAGAATACATAAAGAATTAAAAAAAACAATCATGCCCCCCCCAAAATAAAGACCCAATTCAAAAATGGGCATCTGAAATGAACTGACATTTCTCAGACAAAGAAATAAAAATGGCAAATGAATATATGAAAAAATGTTCAGCATCACTGGTCACTTGAGAGATGCATTTGAAAACAATACTGAGATTCCACCTTACCCCAGAAAGAATGGCTGCTATCGAGAAATCAAACAATAACAAACGTTGGAGGGGTTGTGGGGAGATAGGAATCCTTCTTCACTGTTGGTGGGGGTGCAGACTGGTGCAATGACTGTGGAAATCAATATGGAGATACCTCAAAGAGCTGGGACTAGAGGTTCCATTTGACCCTGCTATTCCTCTGCTGGGCATCTGCCCAAAAGAATTAAAAGAATCATACTACAGCAATATATGCACACCCATGTTTATAGCAGCACAGTTTGTTATAGCTAAAACTTGGAAACAGCCCAATTGCCCATCAACCAGAGATTGGATAAAGAAGATGTGATTTTTTTTTTCATAAAATGGAGTACTACTGAGCCATAATGAACAAGAAACTAGAGTCATTTATAGCTAAATAAATGCACAATGAGGACATACACTTAAGTGAAATTAATGAGACCCACGTGTAAATACCATATACTTTCTCTGGTGTGATAAACTGAAAGTGTAAATAAGGGTCAAAATGTATAATTGATACTTTGCCGAGAGAAGCCAGGATCTTTATTTTTTTTCCCCCCTTTGAGTTTATTGGTACTTTTTAAGTATACAGTAGGGGTATGGGGGAAAAATAAAACCAAAATCTGTATAATTGATATTTTGTAATAGGAAGAAAGGGTCTAAGGTTATTAGTAAATGGGAGGGGTGCGGGAAAGGTAAAAGGGGAAGAGAAAAAAAATAAGAGAAAAGGAAAACAGCGGAAACAATGTCTTTGTAAATTGGGAAGGGTGGCGGGGGGTGGGGTGGGGAATGGGGAAAAAATAAGAACCAAGATCTGTCATGTAAAGGTACCAGATCCCAGTGATGAATGTAACTGTAATGTATATCTAAAATGTACCAATAAAAATATTTTTAAAAAAAGAATAGGCAGGCTTCAACAAAGCTGTAAATGTTCCTCTAATTTAGACTTCCTTCTGCCATAGCTTGTTCCTACCTGTAGTCTGGAGGACTACAGGCCCTTTAATCCGAACTTAGTCTGCTCATCATTACTTACTATTCATATCTGGCCAGAGGACAGGGAATTCATGCAAAAGACTGGGTGATGCTACTGAGAATTTATATTGGTGCTCACCAGGTTTTTGATTCTTGATACATGTTCATAGGTATCTAGAGAAGTTAGTTCTACCATGTTTTGTAATGACTTCTTTCCTTACAAATGGTATTTGGGGTGGATTCCCTTTCAAGGGGACCATTTCTTCTAGTGACGCCTTTTGGCTAGAGGAAGCAGTCACTCATGTTTGTAGAAATGCAGCTCACCTTTTTCTTTCCCTGCCACCTGCTCCTAATCAATATCTTTACATTGCTCAATCATGAGATAGAGCCCAGCCCCATACGCCTCCCAAGTGCTCTGAATGGATCCTTTATAGCTCTTCAACTTGGCTGTATCCCTCCCCTTCCTTTCATGAAACAATAAAAGGGAAACCCAGCCCCGCACAATTCTCTTGTATTGTGATAACATCCTCCACCTCCCTTAAGGCTCTTGTAGAAACTCATGATACAATGAACGGAGGATTTCAAAACCAGCCTTAGCAAATACTGCATAGATGAGATAGTGCCTTAATTTAGAATTTTGGGGTCTATGTCAAAATTATGCAGTAAATACGTATATTTGTTGTGGTGGTTAGTCTTAACTGGGTCAAATTGTTTGCCTTGGGAGCCACCCTGGGGTTACGAAAGTACAGCTCTGGGTGCATCTGCATGGCTAATGGAGGTGACCTTGGGCTCTGTGTCTAGTCCCCAGGTTCTTCCCCTGCGTGTCTGTTCCCTGTCCTGCTTCCCTGCCACTGCGAACTAAGCCACTTTGCTCTGCACTCCCTTCCACTCATATGTTTCTGCCTTGGAGCCATCAACCATGGACTGAATTCCCTGAAACTGTGAGCCAAGTTCAACCTCTCCTCCTCCAAGTTGTGGCCTTTGGGCTGTGTGCATTCACAACTGTCATCTTGTCTGTGTGACCTAATCAACAATAATCCTTTCTGCATTTAGTACCTTTCCGTTTGTCACTCAAAAGTTGGTGATGATGCTCTCTCTTCTGCGGTCACCCTGTTACTCTTCCCCCTTGCCTTCCATTTACTACAAATCCACAGCATCTATAACTCTGTGTACCACAGTACTTTTAATTCATACTTTAATTCAGCAAATGCTGAGTACCCCAGATGTCCCACAACACATGCCTAGCAGTTAGGACACAGCCAGAACCAAGAGAGACTTTGCTGCTGACTTTAGGTGGCATCGTTTCTCCTGCTTTGTTAGGAGCTCCTTGAGAAGAGGGGTTTATCTTCAGGATGTGCTTATGGGGAACGCTCAGTATATTTATTAAGTAAGTGAATTATTGAAAAGACACACAGAATCTGAAATGGATTGACACTTGTGATGCTGAACAAGGCAGATTTGTTAAAACTCATCAGGTAACAGGATGATAAATGTTTTAGAAGAAACAGAACAGGCTCATGAGCCCTGAAAGAATCTTGTTGAAATGTCCTTCACACTGGACTCAATCATCTGGTCTTATAGCTGCTGCAGCCTTGAAAATGATTTTGGATCTTAGGGCTTTCCTGGAGATATACTGTAACAGTAGGTCCTGCTAATACTTTTTTCAAATTCTTTACCATTTACAAATGTGGGGCTCTGTTGGCATATTTTTGTAACGTAGCATGTACTCAAGAAATATTTAGTGAATATCTTCCAACATGGGAAAATGTGTACTTGCCAATGGCAGTGATCAAAGAATAATAAACCAGATTTCCTACGCTAGAGGTGTTACAGCCTGATAAGAAGAGAGGCAACAAAAGGCCAACTATGTGATACAAAGGGAAATGTGCATCAAAGGACAGTGGTATGGGAGGCTCTGAAGGTAGAAAATAAACAGAGTATGTTCTGAAGGAAAAATCCTCAGAAAAATGACGCAATGAAACTGTAACTTGGAAACTGTATAACCTTTGAAAAAGTAGAAATCATAAGGAAGGGGACAAGGAAAAAAGCAGGAGATAAGGAAGTACCATTTATGTTAATTGGTCTGTGAGCCTTACATGTAACATTTTTTGCTCAATAGAAAGCATTTCCTGTACAGAGTTTGTCGTGGGTTGCTAAGCCTTCCCTGTAGTCCCTAAAGAATAAAGCAACATTCTGTAGCTTGAGGTGCCCTTGATAACCCCATAGAGCAGTTACTCTGGGGGTCCCAGGGACCTTACTTCTCTTTGGTGTCTGCTTTTACTTAGTGGGAAACAGAACACTTGGACACATTTCTTGTTTAAAGTAAACAAATTTATTTGAAACAGTTTTCCTGTTGTAGTTCAATATTTATAACGTTTTAACATTTCCGTTGACTCTACGTTGAGAATTAATAAACCAGAATCTCATATTTCCTGGGATCACATTTAAACTTTGCAACCACCATCTACAGTCTGGGGAGGGTCCTGGCTTATCAGTCACATACTTGACTCAGAATCAAAATACTTTTCCTTTTAGTCTGTCTTTTTCTTCCACATTTATCTGCCTTCTACTGTGTTGATTTCTTTGTGTTTTTTGTCATCTACCTCCCTGTAGATTTTTTTTTTTTTGGCATACTTCCATTCTGAAATCTCCATAAAGCTAAGAAAATGGATACTTGCTTGGTTTGTTTCTCTCAATCTATAATCTGAATGGTTTGTTGCTCAACTGAGAGACCATTTTACATTAACCCCTATCTAGTGTACCCTTCTGATAATGTCTGCTACTTATTAAAATTTCTAAGAGGTGGTAGTCTTTAGGCTAATTCTCATCATTTATTTCATTATTCTTCACCATAACCTTTAAAATAGAAGATGCTAATTCAAACATGAGGAAAGTGAAGCTCAAAAAATCACATAAATCACTTAGCAAAGGTCAGGGTAGGACATTCAAATATACACTGCATGCCTCTAAAACCCCTTCCTTCCCTGTATGGTTCTTGGGCTCCATAAAGTGTAGTTAAACTGGTAAAGTATATTAAACAATTTGCCATAAGTAAAAGAGATTTGCTAGATATTTAGGAAGAAAATAAACTTAAATAGTTATACTTAACTATAAATAGTCATTTGTTTAAGTCACTGCTACAAATGTCAATATAATTCATCTTCCTTTTCCACATTTTATCTGGCACTATACCAAAAACCCAAATTACTAAAATACAGCTTACAATTCCTTACGCCCCGAGGCTGAGTTTGGAGAGACTCTCATACGCATTCCCTCTTCTCCATGCTAGGAAGCGGAGGACAGGACAGAGGAGAAACTGAGTCAGAGCGTGAGGATGAACGGACAGTGGCAAAACCTGGCTGAAAGGTAAGTTCAAACTCTGGCCACAGGACTCTTTGTTACCAAAGCATGTATAAATTCTTTTCTAAATTAATTAAGTATATTTGTACATTTAAGGTATACAATGCAATGACATTCATCATTGGAAAATGGCACCTTTACGTAATTCATCTTGGTTATTTTTCCCCCTTGCCCTGCCCTCCCTTTAACCCCTCCACCCCTCCCTGCCTACAAAGACTTCGTTTCCATTTTTTCTTTTTCTCATGTTAATTCCATTCCAGTCTTTCTTTTCTCCGACCCCTCCCACTTCCCCCTTTGCGTCTTTTCTTCCTATTTCACATTACCTATTATACCCTTTAAATTCTTATTTATACAAGATTCTATCTACTGCAATGCAGTGGTAGATTACTTCAGAATTACTTCTGAAATATCTATGAACATCAAGTGCATGAATTTCTTTGCCATTCATCTTATTTGCATGTTATATTTGGTATACATGGTCTGATCGGAGTATGTCTTTCATTTATTCCTAGTTACATGATTCTCATCCTAGGCCCTCATTTTCTCTTTGGCATTTGTAACAGCTCACTGTTTCTTTACAAACGATCTTGATATATCTCTAATTTATTTATTTTTAACATCAATAAGAGGCATTTAATTGTTATCTGCTGACTCTGATGTAGTTTACAATATTGATGTTAGTGACTCTTGAGGTTATCCGTGATATTTAGTTTTTTTGCTTATCCTTTGAGTTTTTGTTACTTTATCACTATTCATATTAGCTGTCATCTTGTTCATTATTACATAGCCTGTTATCTAGTTTTCATTTCCACAAGGTGAGCATTGTAGATGCATTTTAACCTCCCTGATTATTGACATCTTATATGCCATGAATAAAATTGTGAGTTGTGGGTTCAAAACCTGCTTCCATCTGTAATTAGATGGCAACTGAAAAACCACAGGCAAGTGACGTAAAATGTAGAAAATGTAAAGTGTAGAAAATAATGTATGTGAAGATTTCATGATATAAATTTGAAGCCATTATTTAAAAATACATTTTATTAAAAATGCATCCCATATTTTGACCATATTTAAAAATTAAAGAATGCGTCCCCTCTCTGAGCAAGCAGCCTCCTTCAGGAAGTGTGACTCCACCACAAGAGTGAGCAAATCTGTACGAGGAGCGTGGTGCCCCCTCACACAGACGCGACCATCTGCCAACGCTCAACCAGCTCCTCAATTTGTTTCTTGGTACGAGGAATCAGAGGTATGGATTAACTGACCTGATCCTGGACTGGACTAGGAAAATGCCCGGGGAGAGAAGGGAGCAACCAGACCCTGCGGTTGTCCCCATTAATGTCAACAGTCCACTGAGAGCTGATCAAATTTCCCAGCTACCAATGGGAGCAAGGACATGCTTTGGCTTGGGAGGTGATAACAGTCCGAGGTGAACGGGTGGAAGACATTTTGGTATAAGGCACCACAAAAACCTGTAGATCCCAAAAAATAGTGACTGGCTGGATCCCAAGACTGAAGATCATGGAAAGAAACCACTCATTCAAAAACAGAAAATATTTTTTTATTTGACACAATCTTTTTACATTGTTCTATTTTTTATTATTTTAAGCTTTCCTTCATTGGGATTTTTGGGGATTTGGGTCTTACTCATCACCTCCCATTTTAGTTTGTATTTTGTTCGCTGCTTGTCCTTTTTCTTTTTATTGTTTATTCTTTCCTGTGACTGTTCTTTAGCACAATGATTTTCTTTTATTCTTCAGTCAGACCCTGTCTCACTTTCTCTCATCTTCATCATATACCATTGACTAATTTTTCAGATTTTGCTTTTTGCATTCTCTACTTCCCCACCTCTTCTGCCTTTATTGGTGTAACTACTAAACATTGTGAATCTCTAGATAACTAGCTCACTTTATGCTATTGCTGTTGAACACTGTTCTATCATTAGTAGAGGTAGAGTTGTTCCATTTAGTAGATATTTATTATAGATCAATAACAGGTCAATATTTGATTTATCTTAATGTTCACACTATAATTATAGATCTCTTTTTTATAGTTAAGGATGGTACATTATTGGTTCTTAGCATTTGTCAATACATTGGTGCCTCAGTTCATGAACTTAATTCTTTCCTTGATACTGGTCATAGAATTTGGTTGCAAGTAGAATCATGGAATGAATTCTGAGTCCAAAATCATGGAAAGAATTAAGTTTAAGAACAGAGGTGCCACTGTACTTATCCTTGATGCTGTAGTTGATGCTGATTTTAATACTATTGTCAAGGCAACATATCTGTTGCTATTAATTGGCTTTCTTAGAGTACCAAATTCTAAATTGACTTGGGGTCATTAAAAGCATGGTGGCCCATTCCTGGGGAACTGACACTGGGTCAAATATCCCATCCCAAACAAATGGAGGTGTTTGGTTCCTGGGGTGGAAGCAAAGGTCAATAATTAGCCACATCCAGAGGATGTCACTGAAAACTAGACATTAACTAAAGAGGTCTCCATACTAGAAACAAAACTTTCCATTACAATCAACCCACAAACCACAACACATAAAAACAAACATACAAACACATGGAAGCGTAAGATGATAAGCCAACAAAATGCTTCCGAACAGTCCAACACCTTCAAAGCTCATCCATGGGTCATCAAAGGGGAGGACACCCAAAGCTACACACCTGAATTATTAGTGATAATCAGGGGAGATAATAAAACAGAACAACAAGGCATTTGGCAAGCTCACAGAAGATATAAGTAAACAAATAATAGGCCAAATAAACAAAACAGCGAGTCTTCAGAAGCAATTAATAAAAAGCTCTCTGAGCTAACCTAAACAAGGCAAAACGTGAACAATAGGCATAGGAAAGGATTAGGGTCCATAAAGAGAGACTCTATATTGAAATTCAGAAGATTAAAATTTATCAAAAATATGGACAGCAGAAATGACCAGTGTGAGGACAGAGTGTCAGACCTAGAAGAGAGGGCTGTTGTCAGTGACCAATTAGAGAGGTTCTTTAAAATCAACAAGAGAATGTAAAAAATGAACCCCAAAGCTCCTAGATGACACAAAGAAGGCTAAGATTAATTATAGTTAGTAAAGAATCAGGAGACCACACAAGAGGCACAAAAACCCTAGGTACTGATTAATAGCAACAAAATTTCCAAATAAGGTAAAAGAATTTAATAGACAGTTAAGTGAGGCATGTAGAAATGCCCCCCAAACCATGCTTAAAACAGAACTCCGTGATGCATCATTGTCAAGATTCCCAAAGCTCAACACAAGAAAAGAATCTTCAAAGCTGTTAGAGAAAAATAAGAAGTAACTTATGAAGGTAAACCTATTATAATTATAGCCAACTTCCTAACACAAAACTAAAGGCCAGAAGAGCTTGAAGTGACGTGCTTCAAGCCCTAAAAGAATTCAGCGTGCAACTGAGGCTGACTTACCCTGAAAACTATCTTTCAAAATTGATAAAGAAATTAGCTAATGGAACAATCCAAAAGAAAAAGATAATAATTATTACCAAATGTGCCCTGAACAATGGCATACCCCACTTTATAAAACAAGTAGTATCGGACATCAAAGCATAAATAAACATAAGCAAAATTGTAGTGGGGGAACCTCAGTACCCCACAAATTACAAATACATCAATTAGACAAAAATCAACAAAGAAACATTAGAGTTGAACAAAAGTTTTTAACAAATAGACTTAGAAGATATCTATTGGGTGTTCTAACAACAGAATACAAATTCTCAGCAGTATTCTCCAAAATGACTACATACTAGCCAATAAAGTAAACTTAAGTAATGTAAGAGAACTGAAGCTATATCATACATTTTATCAGATTATAGCACAGTGATATTTGAATTCAATGACAAAAGAACTCAGAAGTCATGCAAATGCATAGAAACAAAACAGTACACTCTTAAAGAAATAATGAGTTACAGAAGAAATAAGATAGTTACTACAACTAAACTAAATAATGCCAGTACAACATACTAGAACTTATAGGACACAATGAAAGCAGTCCTAACATGAAAATATAGCTCTGAATGATAGCATCACAAAAATAGAGTGAGCCCAAACAACCTAATGATGAAGCTCAAAGTTGTATAAAAACAAGAACAATCGATTATACGCTTTGTTCCTTATTTACACTTTCAGTTTCTCAGACCAAAGAAACTATTCAGTATTTACACACGTGTGTCCTATTTATTTCACTTAAGAGCATGGCCTCAATGTGCATCCATTTAGCTATGAATGTCTCTAATTTCTCATTCTTTATGGCTGAGTAGTACTCCATAATGTGAAATAGGAAGAAAGGGAAGTAGGAGGGGTAGAGGAAAGGAAAGAAGGGAATGGAATTAACATGAGAAAATGAAAAAATGGAAACAAAGTCTTTGTAAGTTGAGAGGGGTTGGAGGGGTTGAAAGGAGGGCAGGGGAATAGGGAAAAATAAGAATCAAAATATATTATGTAAAGGTACAAATCTCCAATGATGAATATCATTATATTGTATACCTAAAATGTACCTATAAAATTAATAAAAAAACAAGAACAATCCAAACCATAGCTAGTACAAGAAAGACAATTATAAAAATAAGATCAGAACAGAAATCATGAAATTCAGAGGAAAAAAACCCCAATAACTGCAAAAACAGAGAATAAATAAATTGAAGAGTCGGTTCTTCAAAAGAATAAACAAAGAAGACAAACCCTTAGCCAATATAACCAATAAAAGAAGAAACCTAAATCAATGCAATTTGAATTGGAAAATGTATAATCACAACAGATACTGCTGAAAATAAAGATTATTCACAGATACTTTGAAATCTGTTGGTCAAAAAAGTGGAAAATTTAGAAGAGATTCCAAAAATGGAACCAAGATTTAGAAGCCCTCAATCACCCAATAACAAACAATGAAATTGAGGTAGTAATTAACAACCTACAAATTAAGAAAAGTTCAAGTCTGGATGGATTCACTGCTGACTTCTACAAAATCTTTATGGAAGATTTGACACCAATATTCCTCAAGCTTTTTAATGAAGTCAAAAGTGAAGAAATACTCCTAAATTCATTCTTGGAAGCTAGCATTACCCTGATCCCAAAACAAGACAAGGATGCAACCAGGAAAAAAAAAAAAAAAAAAGAAAAGAAATATCCTACAGGGATAGCTATTTGAAAATCTATAAATTTATTTGGAAATATTCTGATGACTTTACTTATTACTAGATTTGGATTTTATTCAAACTGTGCCTGAAAAATATTACTAGGCTTCCAAAGTGTCAGTACCTATAGTAACAATTGATGAAAAGAATGATAAAAATACTGGAACTCAGCTCCTGAAATGGTCTGAGGTGAACTTGCAGTGTCTTTCAGCTTCTCTTCCCATGTTCTCTCTCTCTCTCAACATTTTAACAGCAAGTTTGGAATCACTGCCAGGAATATAAGGTTCATGTTTTGGAAGAGAAATGTGGGCATACATTTTGGAGCTCATATTTCAGATACAAGGGGTCAACACTTGGTTGACATTTAGGACAGATCTATTTTTGTGAGCTGTTGGTTCCTTCCTGGTTCAGTAGGTGTTCAGTTACATGTCAAAGCAAGAGGTAGCAGTCAAGTGGTTTGATATCAGGTGTAACTAGGAGGCCTTTTCCCTTCCCAGTTTACCTGAATTCTTCCTACTTGCTCTCTGGTATTTGCAATTCCCTTAAAAAATCTGATTTAACTTCCACACTTGAAAATAAGAGAAATGGAGATTAAGACACAAATATTCCCTTTGAAAGACCACGCTTACTTCAAATCACACTAAAATATCTGGTTCTATCAGATTCTTGAGTCAAAGCAGGTTTTGTTGTGCAGGTAAGGGGAGAAAGAAAGAACCTCACAGAAAGAAATATGTGAAAACAGTCTTTCAATGAAAACTATTTCCATTTTTTTTCACCTGAAAGCAAATTCACTTTAGTTACATTTAAGTATATGTGGCTTTCTTTCGTTCATTTGATAAACATAAATCCCCCCTTCCCTCCCGCTCTCCTTTGATTCAGAATGTTTGGTCTAGACTGGGTGAAAAAAAGTACAGAATAGGACATTGAGAAAATGCATTGTTGAACCTCTGCTTACTAATCTAGAATGTGTTATGCAGAAGCATAGATGCTTAAAGACCTGATTGATTGATTGATTGATTGATCCTTCCTTCCTTTTGAAATTCATAAAAAAAGGAAATTCTGCAAACTTGTTACTTTTGGGAGGGATCTCAGATTAGTGAAAGATATGTTGTGCGAGCTGAAAAAAGTGAGTGATGATTGTTGGCTCTATATATTAAGAAAAAGCACAGTAGTTTGAGATTCGCTCCCTTTTTGGTTGTGGGTCAAGGGTTTGACATGGATATAGTGCTGCCTAAATTCAGGAAAACATTGATCAGCTTTCCAGGTATTGAAGGAAAAAGATTGAGCTGAAAAATACTATACTTAGATTTCTAAATTGGTAGAGAACAATGTAAAAAGATCACTCATTAAAAGCATTATAACTTTGGCTCTGTTCTATCCAATATTTTCAATTATTTACCTTGGTAAAACTGTAGATAATGTGAAACAGCAGGATTATTAATTCGATGATGGATCAACATCACAAATCCATTGCTCACATTTTATATTGTCACCCTTACAGTACGAGAGTAGTTTAGATTCCCAAATCTTACTGTTGCAAAAACTGAAGATGATTTAGATATAGGGTAAGGGAAACGTGTGAGAAAGATTCATGGGCAAAAGTGCATAGGCAGAATAAACATTTTGACAGTTTATCCTATTTTGTGCTGCTCCAACCATACAATATGATGTATTTAAGACGTGATGCTACACTTTAATTAGAACATGAACTATATGTTTCTGAGAAGAACTCAAGTAGTGAAAACATCCACTTCTTTATATTATGAAGATTTGCTGTCCATAAAATGGATATTCCTATTTTCTGAATTCTCTCATAGGTAGAAATGGTTATTTGTTGAATAATCAATCACATTTTCTGGAAATTGAGACGGCGATCAATTTTAATACAGCAGGAGCATTCTCCCTGTTCATTATTGGCAAGAAAAGCCAGAGAATACAGATTGGACAAGTTAGAGAAAACTTTGGTCCCCTAAAAATGAGGACAGAAAAACAGAGAAAGGATTCACAGATCCAATAGGCATCAAAAGGTAATGGAGAAATCAAAATTCCAATTTTCCTGTTGAATCAATACGGACATATTGGATCCTATGAGTCAGTGATTTCTTCCTTTTGTCTCTAGAAGACAATTGCCAGTTTATTTTTTTCTCTCATTCTAGGGTTAATTTTCAGCCTCTGTATGTACATTCATAAATATGTTGAATACAAATTTTCACTGACCTATTTTTTTTTATTTCTACCAAGCAATAATGACTGAATATTTTCAAAAGATAAAAGGATTATATTTTCAGCAAAGACCATACTGAAGAAAACCTGGGGTGCATCAAGTGGAGGCATTTCTCAAGCTGTAAAACTAAATCCTGTTTATTTTATTTTATTTTTTCTCTCATTGAGTTTATTGGTACATATTAGGTATACAGTACAGTTACATTCATCATTGGGACCTTGTACCTGTACATGACAGGTCTTGGTTCTCATATTTCCCCCATCCCTGCCCTCCTTTTATCCCCTCCTCCCTTCCTTATTTACAAAGGCTTTATTTCCATGTTTTCATTTTCTCATGTTTTTTTTTTCCTTTTCCCATATCCTGTTTAAATACCTAAGTCCAAAACCATTTTGGCTTGGGTATTCCTTTAACATCCATCAGCTTAAAGGAACTGCAGTAAAAATTATAGTTGGGAAACACATACTAGCCATTTAATAATACAAGACGAAACAAAATAGTGAAGAATAGTAGCAATTACAGAGCTTGTCATTCCAGAGTCTGCAAGGTAAAGTATTAGCAACCAGAAAGGATAAAGTTACATGTCCTTTTGTTGCTGGCTCCACTAAAAGAAGAAAGAGAAACTTGGAAAATAAAAGAATAAGGTCTTTGCAATTTTGTGGCTTGGGTTACTAAGCATTTACAATAAATAAAGCTTTAAACACAAGTACATCTAAGACAGCTATGTATTAAAAACCAAGACCTTCAGGACTAAATTACTATTTCCCAGAGTCTGAAGTAAATTATTTTGTAGGAACAAGGTTATTTGGTAGAAATAAAGTACTTTGAATGATTTAGTCATTTAAAATACTTATATTTGTTTTAGCCAAAATTCTTAAAATATTCATTTGACTGGTTTATTGGGTGGGAGAAAATTTAAAGTGTACAGATAATGCTCATGTGTTCATTCTTTTTATATTTAAGGGTTTTCATGGTTAAAATTTTTGAGATATGAAATTCTTCTGATAGGTACGGAATCTCCTAAGGGAAAAGAGTTTATAGATCATCAGGAGCTAATTAACATATGATTATAATACAGGAAAATTACAAACCTTCAGGAGTTGATAATAAATTGGTAATAAAACAATAAAATAGTCGATGATTTGAGAGAAATTCTAGTTTTAGTTGCTACTCAACTAGGCTGTAGCCAAGAATAGAAAGAAACTTGAAATTCCCAAGGCGTATAAAAATAACTGTGAGCAGAGCTTGCAAACTTTTCTGAACTTGAATATTTTGACTATTGGCAATTACAAGGGCTGTTCACTTAGAGAAAGGAGAATTTGGAAAAAGTGGATGAAAATCTCTGTCAGTTCTCCTGTCACTGTGAAAATACAAGGTGTGGTATCATGTAAAGCACATACTCTTAATTCTGTTCTCCTCATTGGAGACATGAAGATCAACTGTGCCAACTTATCTCAAGAAATGTCCTTCTCACAGAGTTCAAATATTGGAGGGGATAGATGAAATTCCTTGAAGAGAAACAGTTACAAAGAAAGAAAGGGTTACAGGTAATACTGAAAAATGATGAAACTGCTACTGTTAATTAAAAATGTTTATATCCAGATGTTTCAGGGCATTGCAGTACCATAGAAACTATGACAATCCTAGTAAAGCATTTGTAGAAGTAATGAAATTTAGTGAAAGACATATGAGAAGTTTGCTCCAGCTGAAAAAATAGAGTAAATGCTTGGCCAGTTCATATACGAATCTTCAAAGGTACAGTACTGCAAAGATAAATTTTCAGTAGAATTATTGATCCACAAATATCTTTGATCTTGACAATAAATTATCTCATGAATGTGCAGATAATTTTTTTTCAAATTGAGTTTATTGGTACTTTTTAGGTATACAGTATAGTTACATTCATCATTGGGATCTTGTACCTGAACATGAGAGGTCTTGGTTCTCATAAATCTCCATTGTTAACATTTAGAAAATTCTGATATATGCATATATATGCAATTATAGAAAGATATGTAAAATATCAATATAGAATATAACCACTGTTTATGATGTCAGTTTCTATGAAATTCTTTCACATAATGAAATATAATACAGTTCATATCTAGAAATCCATTGTGTGTCTGATCTGGTCACAAACTCTTTTCAACTTTAATTTCCAACATTGTGTTGTTTTCCTTTAATAAGTTTTCCCCTTTCTTTGTGTACATCTAAGGAATATACTTTTGCTTTGGATTTTTTTTGATATTTATAGAAATAGCATCATAATGTATATTTGTTTTCTAATCTTATGTTTGAGAGATTTATTTGTGTTTTGGGGAGTATTTTTACATAGCATTTCATTATATATACTGCAATATATCCATCCAACTGTTACTGGATGTTTGGTTTATTTTCTGATTTTAAAGCAATACATCAATGAATATTCTTGCATATGTATCTTAAATCACATGTGCAAAAATTTCTATAGGGAATATCTGAAATAGAATTTTGGGCTAAGAAGATATATATATAGTTTCAAGCCTACTAGATGAGGACAAGTTTTATCCAAAGTGGTTGTAGCAATGACCATAAAGAGTAGTAGTTTTATGAGAATTATCATTGCTTTTCGCTTTTTCTGACATTTGGTTTTGTCAGACATTTTATTTTCCTGTGGAGAATATAATAGTGCTCCATTGTGGTTTTAATTTTCATTTCAATACAAATAATTGTCCACGTTTGTCATGTCTATAACAGCTGTTTGAGTTTTCTCTTGCTAAAGCATCTACTGGCAGATCTTAAGGGGCAAAATCTTGCCATCCTCAAGCGTTTCCCACCACTAGGCATTTCCAGTGTCGCCCCTTCGGGTTTCCCCTCACACAGACTCTTCATTCAAGGTCTTCTTCGTCCTTCAGTGTCCAGCTCACATTATGATGCCCATTCCTTCCAAATTACTGATTTGCATACTTCTCACACAATGCTTATGTTTAGCCTGCTGGTATAATGAGTAGTGTACCCGCCTTGTCTCATAATTAGATCAGAGATGTGGAATCGTACAGAACAAGGTGTAAGTCCCAGGTTCAGTCCCTAGCAGCTCTGTATCCGGGGAGTCTCATCATGTTTCAGTTTAGAGGCGTGATTTCTGCTCAACAAAATCTTCTTAATGAATAGCGTTAGAAGGCGTTTGGTATATTTCAATTATCTCTCATAAAATATTACAATATATCTAAGTGTTAATATTTTACTAATATACTCAATACCAGTAATCAAGGTATTGTTGCCTTTGGAAGTTGGGAACAGCTTGGACCTGGGTCTGGTAATGACCTGCATTGTGTTGGTGTCTTGGGTCTTTAGTCCTCCGCAGAAACGATCTGAGAGAAGTCTACAGAAGGGCCTTGCGGTCAGAAAGCAGAAGTCCTCAACAAGCTCCTCACGTACACTCGTAAGAAAGGCTGACCTTTAAAGGAGAGGACAAGTAGGCAGAGCCCGAGGTGGCAACTGCCAGCGTAATAGGACACCTTCAAGATTGGAGGGCAGGCGGAGCTCGGAGGTGGCATCTGCCCTGAGGACGTGGGTGCGTTTTCCTGGAATTTCCAGAGTGGTCCCAGTGTGGAACTGACTGGGCTTCTTCTAATCAACTGTAAGCCTCGACCGTCAAATTGGGAGGAAGAACTTTTGACTTATAGGGTCTTAGCCAGAAACAGCTCGGCAGCTAAAGTCAACAGAGAGCGGGGTCGAAATGCAGCACAAATGCGTGTAAATGAAGCTTGTAAGGTCAGGCAGGATCAACATAGTTTGGACCTCCCTAGGTGCGACAGTGTTGGCCCCAGAGTTGGGAGGCTGATAGGTGGGGAAACATCATCAGAGCTTAATGTATGTACTCTTTTCAGGGAACTTGGAGATTCCAATCTCAGGAACTTAAACAACTCACTTGTAGCAGAATTTTGCCCCTGTGTTCAGCACCAGTCACCCAGTTCTAGCTAACATCTAGCTAACTGCCTACTCCATGGTACAGTATGCCAGGGGAAAGAATTCTCTCAGAATTTGATAAGTTAAAATAAAAATGAATGTGATTTTTTTATGTCAGTATTGTTAGATTTCTTTTGACTGTCTAACAAAATTAAAGGCTCAAACAAGCCACTTGTTTTAATAATGACAGACTATTAAGGTTCTAGCCATTGAGAGTATTACTCAATTCGGCATGTATTTTTATGACTGAAAGTCGAATTCTATCGTCTTTAGATTTATAAATTATTAGTAAGTCATAAGATTTAATGCAGGTTAAAAGAGTGCATAATTTATTGCTTCATTTTATTCATAACACACATACCTAAAAGATTATTAAAAGAAAATACAGAATTCTGATATTGTTGAATTTGGGAGATCAAAAAAAAATCCCAGGGATTTGTTGGTTAATCTCTTGTCCTTTCAGAAATTTGCTATTAATCATTAGAAAGAGAATTTTTCTTACATTTCTACAGCTGTTTCAGATTGGAAGTAGTGTTGTCCCACCAAATCTGGCTCTGCAAGAGCCTACTGCATTCAACAACAATGAAAAGGAGCTGGGGAAAGTATCACCAAGTTGGATATGAGCCAAACTGAGAGGGAATTAAATTCCTGCTGCTTTATTCTTATTATGGGCAGAAAATGGTGTAGGCAAAGTGAAAATTTTGCATAGTCAAGGGAAATTTAATGTGCTTAAATGCTCAAGCTGTTTCTAAAATATAGTGAGATAGGGTGAGAGGTTTGGGTAAAGAAGAGTTTGGGGGATAGATCGAAAAGGGCAGAATGCCAGATATTGAAATCTTACTTGTATCACTCACCATCTAATGAGTCTTTGCAAGGAAAGTTTAAATTTCTCTTTTATGTTTTGATGTTTTTGATGTGTGAATTTTATCTTTCCTAAAAGGCAGGTTTAACCTCTAGTAATGAAAATATAATCTAATCTCCTGCCCGGACTGTATTAGGAAAGTAAAGGTAGTATTAGTCCATATGGTTTAAAAGTGTATGGAAATTCTACCCCCAGTTTCATCAAGATTGGTTTAACCAGCAATGTAAATTGCTCTTACTTAGTTATTGACATCATATGCTAATTCTTTTTGAAGCAAAAACAGCCAAGGCTTTCAGCTTTATAGTGAAGCCATTCTGGGCTTCAGCTCTGTTGTGATCATGGGGAAGGTCCCCAATTACTCAGCCTTAATTTCTTCATCTGTCAAACAGGCAATAATGCATAGGTTACAGAGCTGTGAGAGTCCTGCAAAGCATCTGATTTAATTCCTGTAACACAGAAGAAACAATAAGTGACTATTCATGTTGTTATTATATTTTCCCAATATTTACTTCTGCATTGTAGGTTCTAAAGAGGTTTTGATAAAAGAGTAAAAACACGTTGCTATGAAACTGAAACAGCAGAACTTGATACTCAGTGTATTGTCTTCTGTAGATTCAATGCAATAAAATGAACATGTAGTTGTTCACCCATTTCCAATCTACTGACACACAATTCTCAGTCACAGTCACCGGAGCTTTATGTGTTGACTGATCTCTGTTGAGTAGTCAGTAGCAGAGTAAGCAAAGTTGGGTCTTCATTAAGCCTCAGATATTTGCTATATTATTACAAAAAAAGCAACAAAAATAACTTTTAACAGGTTTAGGAGAGAGCAAAGCATCAGTCAAAAACTTTCCTGTATGTGAACTCTATTTTGAAACTTTGCTGACAATAACAGAGTTTGACTCTTCTATTCCATTAGCTCCCTGAAGTTAATTGAAGCTAAATTACACAATGCAAACTTATACATGAGATTCTTACGAAATGTTTCCCACTTGCTCTCTGAGAACTGCAGCACTGAATAGGGGTCATAAATAAGGCAACATGATACAATTTATTCTCTACAAGTTTAAAAGTTCCTCTTTGATTCAAGTTTTGGGCAGTCTCAGATTCAGTGAAGAGGATGGGATTGTGGAACGCGTGGGCAGTGGAAATTTTGATTTTTTTTATAAATAAAATGACTCTGTATTTGGTCCTGATTCATGTATGTGCAATTAAAGACCAGGAGGCCACTTTATTGGATGGTGGAACAAATAAAGTTTGTCAACTGTTATTCTGTGACATTTCAGTATGGCTTCCTTGTTCTCTTTTTTGTTTTTATTTAATCACATTATATTCATATATAATGGCAGGAAATTTTAATCATATCAAAGTCATTTTCTCAACCTTTTTTCACCTCCCTCTTTTTAATTCAAAAAATGACTCAAAACATGAATGAATTCCTAAGGGGCCAAACCCAAGGCCTTTTGATGATACAGAGGGAATCCAGATGTTCACCCTGCCCCCCTTCCTATAAAAGGTTCCATGGAATTTGTTGCTAGTCATAATATGCCTCCTAAAAGAGAGTTTCCTCCTGCAGTTTTACAGGTAATATTAAATTAAATTTCCTCCTTTTGTTTCAAATAGCAGGAAAAAAAAAAGACTTTTACCTATGACTAGATTCTGCACTTTCTCATAGACGCATGATCTCAATACTAAGTGGTTTAAGGAAAACATCCAAGACCAGTCATTTCTTTTTGAAGTCTACACAGCTGTACCTCTGGCTAGTTACATGAGTGAATTGTTCTGTTCACCTTTACGTGGCGAGGTAGACCCTAGGACTGCTAATAGCACATGGCAACAAACGATAAGGTAAGATTTCATCTGGATAGGACTTAATCTAACTTAGAGAAAATAATTTTTTGACTAATTTTAGACAATTATATCTTGGGATCAAAACCAAAAACTTTCTCATAACAGTTTTTCAACTTTGATAACATTCAACGTGATTTTTTTTTTTTTTTTTTTT
>NW_022900915.1:5989906-6010619 GCF_012274545.1 Fukomys damarensis
TGTTTTTTTTTTTTTTTTTTTTTTTTTTTTTGGTACCGGGGACTGAACCCGGGTCTTTGCATTCCACTGAACTGCTGAGCTAAATCCCCAGCCCGACGTGATGTATTTTTATATTTTATTTATAAAATATGCTGGTAGCAATGAGCAAAAGCATTCAAAAGATCTCCATACACATCATAATTTGATGAAGTATTTTTTCATATAAAGAGAAATAGCTGAAAGAGCAAGTGAATCTTACTTTATAAAGTTTAAAAAGAGCAGGACAAAAAAAAATAAATTCTTATCACAGACTTTCAAGGGAAGGCATTTATAATCTAACCTATAGAAAATCAAGTCCAATAATTAAAAAAATAACAATAAGAAAGCTTTAAGGAGACCCAGAAAATACAAAAAACGAGTAAGATAGAGAAACAATCCCCAAAGCAGCACATTTCTGTACTAGAGAAGGAGCCTGAACAGAAAAGCCAATAAAATATATTAGCTTAGTAACTGATTTCAAAAGACAAGACATTCTGAACCCTTGCATTATGGATGAATGAATTTCTGACATTCGAACTATGTCTTAATGAATTTCAGGACGTCAACTCACAAATAAAAGCACAGCTGGAGCACTTGCTTTAAAAAGTCTGGATATTTAAAAAGAGGTTAGTAATGGTAGCAAATTTTAAGATGAAAAGCTTTTAGAAATGTAAGGTTGGTTTAAGGTTTGTATTTTTGCCTGAGTATGGAAATTTAATACATAGTATTCTATTTTCAGGGAAAAAGAAGAGAAAAATTAAAGGAATGTATAAACTATCCAAGACAAAACAAAGTATCTTCCAGATTTTGCTGAAAATATAGGTTATATGTGAAAAATAAAAGGTTTCAATTATTACATTATGGCTTTGCCAAGACAGCAAACACAAGCAGACAGTTGAATTTATGAGATTGTCAGTGCCATTTTACCTAAAACAAAACTTCCCTTCCATAGCTATTCTCACTGTCTAAATTATGGGATTAAGATGCTATTCTCACATTCTGAGATAAGAGATTAATAGTTCTCCATTGTTATTTCTCATTCTTTATAGCTCTATTACAATGCCCCATTGAGAATATAATGTCACATGTAAAACTACAGGAAAATCGCATCAAAGAATTAATAAACAAAAAGATGTAAGAAAAGGAACCCCTATGAACCACAGAATACACTTGCAAGAGTTTTAGTGTCAAATACTTTATACAATTAGAAATAATACAAGGAGGAGACTTGAGTAGAAAGTGGCGTTTGTACCAGACATGTCAGTCACGGGGAATGTCTTGCCTACAGCATTACCAAGAGTTCCACCATGACCCATTACGCTCTGGATCATGAGACCTTTCCTAGATGCCCACAACTACTGGGCAGAGACTGCCAGTCCACAGACAAGGTAGAGCCTACCACTATGTCAGGTATGAAAAGCCCTGTCCAGGTAAGGAGAGCAGTAATGAATCTAACCCATCAGATGCTCCTTTTTCAGGAATTTGAGCTGGACTATTGAAAGAATCAGGGTAGATAGCAATGAGAATCGAAGTGGATTGATACAGAGGGAAGCAAACATATTTGACATAGTTGCAGAGTGAGAATGTTTCTGAGGTAACCAGAGCTGCCTGCCTGCGCTCCAGATAACATTTTAGGTCCTGTATCATTGAGACCAGGCTGAAATTCTCGCCAAAATTCTCTTTCTGTCTTGTTGCCACCCATATTGTTACAATAAACCTCCATTACAAGAGCTCTTTCAGAGAAGTTGTGGATCCTTGTAGTTAATATAGTCTAAATCAAGCAGAAGGGAAGACAACTGTCAACAGACCAACCTTTCCTTATCACTGATGTACGAACACTGTGGTGCCGAGAGGGCCTTATTATAAATGTGCTCTATTAGAGAGGAAAGAGGATTAAAGCAATAAATAATACGAAGTTACATTAAATACCACATACTTGATAAGTACCAAAAACCGAATCTGGAAATAATATATTAATGATAAGGTTCAAAGGATGAGGTTTGGGACACCTGTGTATCTGATTACAAACCCCAGAGGACTCTGTCGTCTTAGTAGAGTAAATGTGGACATGGTATTTAACACTGCGGTTCTCAGTGTGGTCTGCAGAGCAGGAGCGACAGCCCCATGTGCAGCCTGTTAGAAATGCAAACTCTCCTTCTTCTTCCACAACTATTGAGTCAGAAGACTTCAAGACGGAGACAACGATTTTTACCTTAACGTGCCCTCCAGGGGGTACTGATACAGCCAGATGATGAGAACCACACATGAAGTCAAATCTCAGGGTCTTTGTTGTTCATGTGATGCTTTAAAGATAGAAACGTTCACGATGCACAGTAGTGCGACCCAGAAATGGTTGATAATGTATAATTATCGCAAGAGGACAGAACAGAAAGCTGATTTCACACTGGGTTTAGAGTGTGGGTAGGATTAAAGAACAGGGGAGGAACAAGGGATCATTTTAGAAAGCGACAATGTGGCAGTGTTTTTAAAGGTTGATAACCAGAAATTTTCATCTGAAGATGAAATACATTCTTGGGCAATGTCTGGGAGTAGGCAGATCTGGGTTCAAATTCCAGCATTACTACTTTGGATTATTTCCTTAACTGGGGTAGGTTTATTTGACATTAGGTTAATAATTCTCCTTGAGGATTAAATGAGATAATATATGTAATGCCTTACAAAGCAGAGTGCTTGTTATTCGCTAAATGTTAGCTACTGTTGTTATTATCATTATTAGTATTAGCTGGCCATTGCTAAATTCTTTGAAATCTCTTTTCCTGTTTTATTTGTTTTGTTATTGTTGCTGGGTATTTGTTTTGTTTTATTTTCAGATGGGATTTTGCTATGTAATTGAGGTTGGCATAGAACTCATTGTTTAGCCAGGGCTGGCTTTGAATTCATGGTTATCCTTCTGCCTCGGCCTTCCAAATGCTGAGATTATAGGCATATACATTGGATCCTGGCTGTTTATTAGTTTTAAAGTATTTAAACCTTCTTCATACTTCTAGTTTTCCCCTAAATGTGTTCTTGTTGAGACTTCCATGATTAAATAAGGAAAATAATGACCCTCACCACCCTTCTCTATTTGAGTTCTTGTTAGTTTTTTTCTTTCTTGTTTGCTTTAAAATGCACTTCCCTAATTGGCAAGTGAGAGCCTTTGATTGTGGAATTTACTTTTTGAACAGTGCCTGGCATATTGTCATTAAAGAAGAAACACTTGTTTAACAGATGAATGAATTATTGTTGACACAAATGTCTTGGGAATTGTAACAACAAATGGAACCCTTGACCATTCTCCAAAGACACAGTGTCCTGGCTGAACCTGTACCCGAAGGCAGACGATGAAAGGGGACCATCTGTGAGGAAGAAAGGCGCCTTTTCTTTGTTTTGTGATGATCTTTTGACAGTGATCAAAGCAAACAAAATCATCCAGATACACATTTATTAAATTTGACAACCTGCGTGTTTAATTTTTACACATCTTTCGGTTCTCCGTCCTGTTTGCTAAATTCCTAAAACACATGAATTTCCCAGAGAAGGTGTACTTTTCCTTTAGCAAATAGAACCACTTTTAGCAAGTGGCACAAGTTTTGTGAATTCTTACTGAAATTTCTAAAGCTTAGAATCAAGAGATTTCCAGGCTCTTTCAAAAGCATATATTGAGGGAAGATATTTACATCCACTTTGCTGAGAATATTCCTCTTTTTCTACATTTCTTGCTCTTACAAAATTTGCAGCATTATTTTAGTAAATGCAGACCTCTGGTACATTAATACACAGACATCATGCACTTGTGTTTTATATAAAACTATACATTTAACTCCATAGAAGATTAGCATAAGGCTGGGGATTTAGCTCAGCGGTTCCGTGGCCTGCCTTGAAGTGAAAGGACCCAAGTTCAATCCCCAGCAAAAAAAAAAAAAAAAAAAAAAAAAAATTAGCATGCGGCAGTTAATTATTCTAAAGAATTGATTTAAATGTGCACTTTAAATGAAACATGAGTAGAACATATAGGGAAATCTTTTCCCTCCTTTCTTAGTAAATTGTTCGTGGAAATCTAACCACTCTTGCATAAACGAAATGCAGCAGAGTGTGATTCTCCTTGTCTTGCACAGGTGGCGCACAGCGAGGCAGCGAAACTGACACACTTGAGATGCGTGTTTGAGGCGAGCAGTCAGGTTTCACAAGCTGGAGGCAACACAGAATGAAGGCGTAGGACCTGATAATAGAGCTCTCCGCTGGAGGACAAGCACGGAAGGCCACCTGAGTGTAGCTGAGACATTTTCTGGAACGTTCTTCGTGTCTGTGGCTAAGTCCAAGTAACTCAGGTGAACGCTGGCCTGGTGTTGAATCATGTGGGCAAAATGATGGTCAGCAGTGCTCTCCCTCTGTTATGTGGGGCGTGCATCTCTTGTTGAGAAAGCAGACTTTGTTCCAGTCCTTCTGTAATTCATATATAGCAAAATCTGGGATCATGGTTTTCCGCGCTTACAGAGTTCTTGCAGTTGCATAAACAAGGAAGATAGATCAGGTACAATACAGTGGGGGGTGCCCAGGCTTTGTGGAAAGGCCCCCTCTAACAGAAACTACTGCTATTTTATTGTAGCTCACCACTGCCATTTGTGAAAACAAGCTGAGTAGTGCCAGAAACTCCTTTATTTTTCCCAGAAATGCTGAAAATATTCTATGTGAAATTATCTGTATTGACAAAGAAGCATTTGTTAAAGTATGAGATCAACTTTAGATTTACACGAGCATTGCAAAATTAATCCAGTCTATACAATTCCTGTGGATGTTCTAACAAGCTACAAACTGGGTGGCTGAAAACAACCAAAATTTGTTTAATGGTAGTTTACATGATGTTGGAAGGGTGCGTTCCTCCTAGATACTCTGAGGGAGAATACATTCCTCACCTCTTTTCTAGCTTCTGGGGGGTTGTCAGCAATCTCTGGAATTCCTTGGTTTGTACATGAATCATTCTGATCTTTGCTTTGTGTTTAGATAGCCTTTCCTCTAGGACTTCTCTTCTATATCAGTATCTTAGATCTTCTTTCTCTATAAAGACAATAGTCTTTACACTTATAAATCACCCTAAATCTTAAATTATCTCATTTCCAGATCCTCAATTGCATCTGTAAGGACCCAAATTCCAAATAAATTTCATGTTTACAAGTACTGAAAGTTACAACTTTGGCATATACTGAGGGGGTATTGTTCAACCCATTAAACTCAGATTCCTCTAATTTAACATGTTATACAACCATGTTATGGATATCAACAGAATTGGTATAAATACTCTAAAATGCAGAATTATGTGGAAATGACCAGGTTTTCATAGTGAAAGAAAACAATACAGGAGGCATTTTGGTGAAACCCTGCACATTCTATAAATAAAGACTTCTTTTCAGGAATGATCTCTGGCTTCTACAATGTTACCTCTGAGCCTTGGAATAGTCTGCCCACTAAGAATACTTTAGGTTATTTGAGTTGAGGCTTTGGGCCATCTAATATTGTATCAGACAGCCTTACAGTTTATTCTGACAGATGTGGTTAGGGTACGTGCTTGTTCTTGTAGTTAGGAGCCCTGGGCCAGCCTGTATGGATCGACCTCTGGGAGATGCTAGAAACTGAAGAGCTGAGGTAAATTAGTCCCTGCAGGCTGAAGGAACTGACCGCCAATAAAAACCTTGACATCAAAGCTTGGACTAGGACTTCAGTTCACAACAGTATTGTTGTATGTTATCTGTAGGAAAATTAAATATGTCTGTGTGATTCTACTGGAAGCCTAAGCTTGATTTCGCCTGGACTCTGCCCAGTCACCTTTTCTCTTTGCTCATTTTAATGTATATCCTTTCACGGTCATAAACTGTTACATAATATATAGCAGCTTTTCTTTTCTATTTTTTTCTTTATTGGTACATTTTAGGTATAGTGCAGTTACATGCATCATTGGGATCTGGTACCTTTACATGATGTATCTTGCTTCTTATTTTTATTCTATTCCCCTGGCCTCCCTTCATCCCCTCTACTCTTTTGTATTTACAAATACTTTGTTTCCATTTTTTTCCTTTTCTCTTCTTTTTTCTTTTCTCTTCTTAACTTTCTGCTGCCCCTCTCACTTCCCTACGTCTTTAGACCATTTTTTTCCTATTACACAATATCAATTATACATTTTGACCCTTACTTATGCTTTTAGTTTACACTGTAGAGAAAGTACACAGAATTTACACATGTGTATCTTATTAATTTCACCTAAGAATATGCCTTCAATGTGCATCCACTTAGATATAAATGTGCCTAGCTTTTCAATCTTTATGGCTGAGTAGTACTCCACTTTGTTAAAAAAAAAACCCACATCTTTTTTATCCAGTGTCCAGTTGATGGGCAATTGATCGGTTTCTAAGTTTTAGCTATAACAAACTATGCTGCTATAAACATGGATGAGCATATATCACTGTACATGATTCTTTTAATTCTTTTGGGATGATACCCAGCAGGGGAACAGCTGGGTCAAATACAACTTCTAATCCTAATTGTTTAAGGTATCACCATATTGATTTCCACAGTGGTTGCAGCAGTCTGCACTCCCACCAACAATGAAGAAGGGTCCCTTTCTCCCTGCAACCCTTCAACACTTGTTATTGGTTGAGTTCTTGATAGCAGCCATTCTTTCTGGAGTGAGGTGGAATCTCAGTGTTGTCAACTGCATCTCTTGAATGACCAGTGATGTTGAACATTTTATCTTATGTTTATTTGCTGCTTTTACTTCTTTGTGTGATAAATGTCTGTTCATTTCAGATGCCCATTCTTGTATTGGGTTTTTTAATTTGGGGGGGTCTGATTTTTTTGAGAATCTTTTATATTCAAGATAGCAGACCTTTGTCTGAGGAACATCTGGTAAATTTTTTTCCCATATTTTAGGTTGTCTCTTAGCTCTGTTGTTGGTTTCTTTTGGAGTGCAGAAGCTTTTTAAAAAGATAAGACAGCCATAAAGAATGAGAAATTAGATTCATTCATAGGAAAATGGATACATATTGAGAATATACTCCTAAGTGAAATAAATAAGTCACACATGTGTAAATACTGAATAGTTTCTCTGGTGTGAATAAACTGTAATAGTACATGAGATCCTGATGACATAACTGACATTGTGAAATGGGAAGAAAAGGGCTAAAGGTGTAGGGAAGGTGGGAAGGGTAGGGGAAGGTAATAAGGGAAAAGGAAAAAATGAGAAAATGAAAAAATGGAAATAAAGTGTTTGTAAATGGGGAGGGGAGGAGGGAGAGGGAGTGAAGGGAGGGCAGGGACAATGGGGGGCATTTTCTTATATCCTCTTCAATCTCTCTTTTCAGAGTGTTGCAGTTCTCTGTGTAGAGGCCTTTTGCTTCTTTCATTAGATTGATTCCTAGATATTTCATTATTTTGGATACTATCATGAAAGGGATTGTTTCCCTACTGTCTGTCTCAATGAGTCTGTTATTTGTGTATAAGAAAGCTATCGATTTTTGCATGTTTATCTTGTATCCAGCTACTGTACTGAATCTATCAATTAAGTCTATAACTCTTTTATTGGAAGTTTTGGGGTGTTCTATGTAGTCTCATATCATCACTAAATATGACAGTTTAACTTCTTCCTTTCTTATCTTTATTGCTTCAATTTCTTTCTCATATCTAATTGCTGTGGCTAATGTTTCCAGAACGATATTGAATAGGAGCGGTGATAGGGAACATCACTGTCTTGTTCCTGATTTTAACATGAAGGTTTTCAGTTTTTGGTCATTTAATATGATGTTGGCTGTTGGTTTTTCAGAGATAGCCTTTATCAAGTTGAGATAAAGACCATGTGTTCCATTTTTTTGCAGTGTTTTTATCATGTATGGGTGTTGAATTTTGTCCAATGCTTTTTCTGCATCAATAGAAATCATCACATGGTTTTTGTCTTTGACTCTGTTTATATAGTGTACTACATTTATTGATTTCCATATGTTGAACCATCCTTGCATCCCTGGGTAAATCCAACTTGGTCAGGGTGTATGATCTTTGATGACTCTCTGTTTTCTATTTGCAGTATCTTATTGAGGATTTTTGCATCTATGTTCACTAGGGAGATTAAGCCTGTAGTTCTCCTTTTTGATTAGGTTTTCCCCTGGTTTTGGAATCAAAGTAATACTTGCTTCTAGGAATGAATTTGGAAGTATTTTCTCCCTTTCGATTTCCGTAAAAAGTTTCAAAAGTAGTGGCTGTAGTTCTTCCTTAAATGTCTTGTAGAATTCAGCAGTGATGCCATCAGGACCTGGGCTTTTCTTTGTTGGTAAATTATTAATTATGTTTCAATTTCATTGATTGTATTGGATATTTAGAATTTTTATATCTCCTTCATTCACCTTTGGTAATTCATATGTATCTAGAAATCTGTCCTTTTCTTTTTTATTTTCCATTTTATTAAGAGTACTGGTTCTTGAAGTAAACATTGATGTTCCAATGGATTTCTCCTGAGTATGTTCTGACTTCACCTTTTTCATGTCTTGGTTTGAGCCTTTTCTTTCCCTTTTTGATAAGGTTTGCTAAGGGTTTATCAATTTTATTTATTCTTTCCAAAAACCAACTCTTCGATTTATTGATTTTTTTTGTATCATTTTCTTAGTCTCCACTGATTTCTTCTCTGATCTTTATAATTTCCTCCTGTGTACGAGCTTAGGTTTGTCTTGCTCTTCTTTTTCTAGAAGTTTAAGAGTTAGCATTAGGTGGTTTATTTGAGCTTGCTCTATTTTTCTAGTGTGGGCATTCACTGCTATAAATTTCCCTCGTAGACCTGCTTTCATTGTGTTCCATAGATTCCTGTATGTTGTATTGGCATTATCATTTATTTGTAAAAACTGTGTAATTTCTTCTTTAATTTCTGCTGTGACCCATTGATTGTTCAGGAGAGTGATACTCAATTTCTATGTGTTTGTGAAGTTATTGTGATTTCCTTTGCTATTGATCTCCAGTTTAATTGCATTATGCTCTGAAAATGTACATGGGATAACTTCAACTCGTTTGCATTTACTTAAACATGTTGTTCTATATGCTAGTATGTGGTCTGTTCCAGAGAACAACCCATATGCAGCTGAAAAGAATGTATATTCTGATTTTGTGGGGGTGGAACACTCCATAGATATCTACTAAGTCCATTTGCTCAAAATATTCATTCAGTTTTAGTATTTCATTGATTTTTTTTGTCTAGATAATCTGTCTATTTGTGACAATGGGGTATTGAGGACCCTCACTACAATTGTATTAGTGCTTATTTGTTTTTTCATGTCCCTTAACATTTGCTTTGTATTGTTGGGACCATTAGTATTTGGTGCATATATGTTTATGATTGTTATTTTTTCCTTTTGGATTGTTTGATTTACAAGGATGTAGTGACCTTTTTTGTCTCTCTTAGTTAGTTTTGGTTTGAAATTTACTTGTCTGTAAATAAGATAGTTATCGCTGCTATTTTACAGGTTCCTGTCACATGGAGAAATGTTTTCCATCCTTTTACTTTCAGTCTATGAGTTTCTTTTTTTAACTAGGTGCATTTCTTGTATGCAGCATATTGTTGAATTTTGCTTCTTAATCCATTCTGCCATTCTATTTCTTTTGATTGATCAATTGAAAAGGTTAACATTGATGGTTACAACTGATATGTATTGACTTACCATCATCATGGTACTTTTTTGTTGTTGGCTCTTTTTAGTTTTCCCCCCTCTCCCTTTAATTTCTTGCCTTGCCTTCTGCATTTGCTTGGCTGGCCTTCATGGAGTTGTGATCTTCATTGTCTTTTTCTAGGATATTATTTAGAATAGTCTGAAGTGCTTATTTGGTATTCATGAAGTTCTCAGGTGTTCTTTGTCATGGAAGTATCTTATTTCCCTATCAATTTTGAAATATGGTTTTGCAGGATACATCAGTCTAGGTTGGAGGTTGTTTTCTTTTAGGGCTTGAAATACCTCACTACAGGCTCTTCTTGACTTAAGGGTTTGTGTTGAAAAGTCTACTGTGATTCTGATGGGCTTCCCTTTACATGTGATTTGTTTTTTTCCTCTAACTGCTTGTATTATTTTGCTCTTCTTTTGAGTTTCTGGGATCTTGATTATTATATGTCTAGGTGTAGATTTTTTGTGATTGTAGCTAGTTGACAGCCTATGAGCCTCACCTGTCTGCATGTCAAAATCTTTTCCTCTGTTTGGGAAGTTTTCTGTCTTTAATTCTGTGAACAGTTTTTTATGTCACTTATAATTTCTCCTGCTTTTTCATAGACTCCCATCAGTCTTATATAATTATGTTTTGCATCATCTGGGAGCTGTTGGATTGATTTCTCCTGCTCCCTTACTTTTTTTTTGAAATCCCTCTTTTCATGGTCATTGACCACAGTCCTGTCTTCTATGTATGATATCTTGTCTTCAGATTGGCTCAGCCTGTTATGTATACTTTCAATAGAAGTATATTTTTTAATCTCCTGGATGTCTGTTTGAATCTGTTTTATGGATTCCATTTCTTTTCTGTGCTGGACATTCATGGCTTCTATCATGGTGCTGAACTCATGTATTTTTTATCTGTTTCTGTTATGGAGTCTCTAATTATATCTTTCATTCTGTTCACCATCTCTGTAGTTGTCTTGGAAATTATCTCTGTTTTAAATTTTTCTAGACCCTTATTCATCTATTTTGTTACTTCCTGTGCTATCAGTTCAGAGTGTCCAGGTGGTTGATTATCAGGCTTTTTTACCTCATTTCCCCCAGAATTTGCCTTTGATGAACTGGCAGCCTGTGTTTCTGCTTGAATGTCTTCTCATTTCTGATTTTATTGTTGGTACTGTCCTTGGTTTGATTCTGGGTATAATACTTCGATCTTCCTGTTATGGCTTTTCTTTAGGTTTTTGAGTCTCTAATGACTCTGAAGCAATCTCATTTTTATTACACCAGGAAGGACAACTGATTAAATCAATCATAACACCTTAGCCTAAGTAATACAATCAGCAACACTCTAGCATCAAGCACAGCTTAGAAAATGACAGTTTGTGGTAGTTATTAATCTATCACCTTTAACTGTATGAATGTAATTCAAAATCAAGGCTGCAGCTCAGAACAATGGTCTTTATGACCACCTGTGCCTCTGTAGTATGAATCCAAGTACCAGCCCATCCAGGAGGCCAGAGGTGAGCACGGGGGTATGGATGGTCTGTAGGTGCCTACACAGTTGTGCCACTCACCATTCCTCTGCTGAGGCCTGGGAGGGTGAGCTGTGGTCCCAGGCAAGCTCCACACCACAGCAACCTTTCTGAGTCCTGTGAGGCTGTCACTGAACCTGATGGTGGTCTGCTATGACTCCTCTACATTTATAAATATCCTTTTAATCTGCTCTAGTGTCTAATTTAGAAGACCACATAGCATTTAATTGTTAGGTCTCCTTTGTCTTTCTCATCAGGTGATGTTTCTAGAGTGTCTTTATTGAATGCTGGCTATTTATTTTGAGCAATGTCCCATAATTTGGGTTTTCCAATGTATTTTTTTGATTACTTTGAAGGATACCACACAGGTGGCATGCCCTTATTTGCAAATCATAGAGGGATACATTGTGTTAATGTCTTTTTACTATGATTTCTTGTTTACAGTGATATTTTCTATGATTTCCATTGCAAAGTGATTTTACCCTTTGTAATTAGTAAGTAAATACATTTGAGACTATGCAAAATAATCCGATTTCAAATATTTTTTAAAAAAACACAGGGTAAGCTTCCCAGAAAGTTATCAAAGAGTCATGGACAGGATAATAATGTGGAATTCTCAAGTAAGCTTGAGGTGGTGGCCAAAAGTATTCAGGAAATAAACGGATGTGTAACATTGAGTCACCCAAATGCTATCTAGAAGAGAGGTTGAGCCTACACTCCCTTGCCAGATTTTCAGAAAAATTGGCATATTCTTCAACTGATGTGGGTATATTTACTGTCTTGGTAAGATCTGCTCTAGGAATAACTGTGACATAAGACATTGTCAACAATTCTGCTGAGAAGAGTTAGCAACATTGCTGCATTTTAAAAACCAGTTGTGGACTCATTAAACTTGGAGCTAACCTTTTGGCTGTCATTCCTCTTCAATGTTATGAGCCTTTGATTTCATGAGTCATACAATAAACTGCTTCTTTCCAGTAACCAAGATAGCAGGTCTAGGCACATTATGACTTCTAGGAACTGGTAGTTCTGGAGGGCAAAAGAGGATAGTAGAATAATTTTAGGCCCTGACATAATTATAGAGGAAGATTGCAAAGTTGAGTGATCAACATTAGATTTTGATTTTCTGTTTATTTTTATTGATGTTGTTGAGAGGGCTTCTTCCCTATTATTAAAATACTGGAGTATAATCCTTAAATAAATACCTTTTTTGTTAATATAAGAGTTACTTGGTGATTTAAGGTCATAAAAACTACATCTTGATAAACCATTCAAGAGTCAATGACAGGCTTCACAATGAATATTTTAGATCTGTTTCTTTGTAATTATTCTTTACAACTTGGGAAATTCATGCAGTAATCAGCCAATCACAAAACAAGTCCCTAATTTTTATTTTCAGGCATGAATTATGTTTTTTAAAACATTTTTTAAAGTATAAGATACCTCAGCATTCCCATTAAAGAAATTCATGTGGTACAGTTGTAGGGAAAAAGAAAAACTAGAACAGTTTTATCTGTTTTTTCCTTCGAGGTGGCCTGATAAAGAAACAGTTCAGTGTTTTATACTAAAAATATTTTGCCATGGCTTTGTCGGGGGAGGGCACACAATGACAGTTCACAGTGTTTTGTTGTTTCTCTTATTAAGAAAATGATTACAAAATATGTGCTGGGAATCTCACTTTGATTTCTGGACTGATGTCTTGGCACATAAAGGTAATCATGTCATTTTGGATGCAATTCAGCTATCTGGTGGATACTAAATTGAAATTTGTTTGATCTAATTCCCCCTTTTGGCTGAGCTGATAAGTTAATTCCAGATGATTGCCATGGTGGCAAGGATCACTGCTATCATCCTATCGTTGGAAGGTATGTTCTTGGCAAGGGAAGAAGCTCACATCTGTGCAGTCCATTAGCATGTCCTTGTTTTCCTTCTTTCTGAGATTATTTTTTTCTATTTTTTATGTTTAACAAAATGTACAGTTGGAATTCAATCTTTGTGCCCTTAACCACTTGCATTTGGAATGAGTGATGATTAAACATGAGTTTGAAACTTTGTCTGAGTCGTTGTTGTTACTGTTGTTGTCATTAACTTTTTTCAGTCAGTTTAGGTTTCCCAGTCCAGTGCCTACTCAAGTTCATGCTTTAGTGTCAACACAAAATCCGTGACCAAGAAGAGAACTTTCATTTTCTTGTGGGATGACCAAATAAAAGACCTCTATCTACCCTCATCCTCCCCCTTTAATTCTGCTGTATGTTTCATGAGTCGTATTCACACACACATGAATGTGCACACATATACACGCAGATCTATATAAAATCTCTGCTACAAAATTTCACTGAAATTTTGGCAAAGTCACTTAATTCCTAAGACAAGTAGAACCAACTTCTAAGATGATTTTAAGTTCAGAGAACTTTAAAAATAATGTATTTCAAGAATTTATCTCAACTGTGTTGTCTTTATAATTTTTTAAAGCGATAGTCGCATTGTAGCTAGAGTTACCTAAACATGCCCAAGCAACTCATGTCTTACTTAGTTTTACAGACTTGCTTTTATTCTTTTAATCTTATTATAAACCATGTTATCAGAAGGTATGCATTGTTTTTAGAGTGCTTTTGAAATTCAGGAACTGTTTAGAAATAAATTTAAGTATTAATTTCTTGGGCAAAAACATCTGTTCTCTCTGTCTATCTCATATTTTTCAGTTTCTTAAATATTGTGCACATTTTATTTATTTATGACTCCCCAGATAACCCAACAAGCAGCAGAATCATCATAAAACAGGGCTAAAAAAGTGAAATTTCTTTAGACATTTCTTTTTGCAATAAACCATTCTTTAAAAAAAAACATTTAAGTACTTATAAAAGTATTGAGATTATATAAGAATAATTTGAAAATAGAAATTAAAACAGTGAGACCTCCTGGATGTTTGAGGGTCTATCAGTAGAAATCTATCAACTATGTTCTAATATTCATGGCAAGAGAGCCTTGGTACCCCACTTTCAGAGAGTGATGTCTCTCTTTAGGAAGTGGACATTTGGTGCCTCTATCTTTAGGTCACTTGGCTCGAAGCACTTGCCAAGGGAGTTTCACCTCTAATTTTACAGGTTACATTCCAAGCTCTCTGTGGTCTTTTCTTGTAGACATTACATGGGTGATTTGTACTCCATATTGATAATTAATGTCATTTGACTTGAGGCCCCTGTGTTTCCTCTGAGTTTGGGGGCTCCTTTCCAGTACTACCTTTGTCCCCTTTTTCTGTTTCTCAGACAAAATCATCTCAAATAGCTCCAGTGAAAAAATTTCTTTTCCTTTTGATACTCTTATTCTACCTTAAATGAACTTTTTTTTTTTAAAGAAAAGTTACGCATTAAGATTCTTACAGGATATCTGGTCAACCATCCTAGTCTCATTGATACTTGTGCAAGTCAACATCTGTATATGTTTCAAAATACCTCATGTATGAAATGTAAAGGCCTTTTGATCAACAGCATAGATTCGTCATTTAAGGTGATTCTAATTGCACGGTTTGAAACTCACCACACCAATCGCTTTAATTAATTTTTTAAATGGTATTTTCCTACCAATACTGTAAGCTCCATAAAGTCAAAACACTGTTTTTGTTTTATTTTGATTTTCCTTACTTTCTTCTCTCTTAGTGTCTAGCAAAATGCCTAGTATATAATAAAAATTCATTAAATTCTTGTTGTTGCTGGTATTCAACTAAAAGATGGCTATAATAAACATTTATTGAGTTTTCAGTGTATAAAACAAATGAAAATATTGGTGGATTATTAAAGAAAAGCTTTTGTGTACAACCAAGCTAAAAAGGAAATTAAGGCACTTTATAATAGTTTTCTTCTCAAAATTATCGTTGATCTTTCAAAGCCAAGTGTTCATGCTATAATACAAAAGTTGTCCACAAGATAATGATATCAAGTTAGATAAGAGATTACCTCTATAAGCCCAGGTCCTCCAAAAGGCAGTGTCTTCACTGGTTGATCTCCCCACTCTAAAATAAAAAGGGAAGATCACTGAAGTAGGAAGTGAAGGCATATACTTTAGCTTTGAACAGAGCAGAGTGCAGAGAACATCTCTCCTAAGAGTTTGTAATCTCAATTCTGCATTCAGTGGGTTGGTGACTAACATTCACATGGTTTGTGTGTCTGTAAAAACAGTCAAGAATTCTCAAAGTTGAAAGCGTTATTTAAAATGATCATAGATTGACAGTGCTTCCAAATGTCTGCCAGAAGCAAATACTGAGCCTCTTGAGAGATAATAAATTTTAAACCCAGGTTTCAAAGAGTTCTTTCAGATATGATTCAAAAGTATATTATATCATTACTAAAAAAATCTCAAAGTCACAGAGCAACAAACTCCCAAGAGTGAGAATTATGGAAATAATAAGGCATAGACTCAGATAAACAGATATTAAAGATTAAAAACTACAAAATATATAAATTGTGTTTACCATGTTTAAGTGTATAAAGGAAGAAATTTTAAAAAACAATGGAAGAAATTAAAAGTCCAATTAAGGAACAATAGAATATAAAAATTGGGTGTTTGTACTTAAAATTAGCTAGATAAAGCTTTAAACAATGAAAATGTAAATAACGTAGACACTCACTAAATGACTAAACCCAAATATGACCCAGCTGAAGATAATTAAGTAAAAGACCTATCTGAAAAAAAATAGCCACAATACAGTATAGAGAAGAAAGATAAAAGAGTTGTTAAGAGACATGGACAGAGCAAGCTAATTCAGTATATAACTATTTACTACTGATAAAGGAACGACTAAAAAAGAATGTGACAGCTACCTTTAAAATTAGCTGAAAATACTTTCAGAATTAACAAAAGACACCCACCCCAAAATTCAAAATAAAGCTGAATAAATTTTAAAACTGATGAATGAAAGAAAGAAGAAGAAAGAAAAGAAGAAATATATATTTAGTTTCAGCAAAATGCAGAATGCCAAAGACAAAGAGATTTTTGTACGCATGTGGAAAGAAACAAGAAAAGCAACTAAAAAGAGGGACTCTAGAGCCAGCCTGTCAGTGCTCACAGTGTGTAAAGCCTTCACGTGGTGTTAGCCAAAGGGGCGAACTCTCTATGCTTGAAATGATTCATTTGTAAAATAGGAAGGACAGCAACACCTGTCCCAGTCTCATTGGGCTGTTATAAGAATCAAATTAGTTAATATTCATTAAGTGGTTAGAACCAAGGCTGAGGCTACCGCATGAGAATGATAGACAAATATTAAGTGGAAAATAAAATTTAAAAGTAGAATAGCTGATTTCTCAATCCAAAACAGTGGAATATGTGAAACAATATAGTCACATTTTATTAAGAAAACAGCTGAAAATTTGGAATTGCACAGTGTGAAAAACATTTCAGAATACACATTTAATAGATCTATTTATAAAACAATGAATAAACAAATACTGACAATCCAAAAAGACCCTTTCAAAGAATATACTTGAGGATGCATGAGAGTGATCCCAGAAATGTCTGAGTTGCAGAAAGTCACACTTTGGAATTGAGAAGATGGCACATAAAAGGGTACAGCTAAACAAATGTTGACTGTTTATCAGAATGAAAGAATGTCTTTAATTGACATGAAATAAAACACTGAAAACAGTGACACGAAAGTAAGAACGGAGTGACTTGAAGGAGCATTCTCTGCTCCTTAGCCGGAAGTTACACACATTGCCTGTTAGGGTGTGCAACATAAATTGCAGGATAAACGTATAAGATCGCATTCCTAGAGAATTTAGAGATCCTGAAGAATACGCTGAGAACAAGATGCGTGATAGGAGCAGACACGAAAGTGAGTTCCTGGTTGCTTGAAAGAAAACTGAGTCCCAAAAATAGGATCACCGGTACTGACCTTCACTACAGGTGACAAAGTACTGGCTGCCCTGCCAAGTGGGGGGACATTTCGAAGGATTCTGGGTCTCCAACAGCAGCAGTCACTGGCACAAGCTGACCTTCTGATCCGCCTCACTTACGCCTGCAGCGATCACACCCACCCGACTTCAGAACTTTTCATCTCTGTGTGTGTCAGCCACCACAAGAACCAAATATTGGAAGGTCATTCCCTGTTTACATGACTGCAATTCCCATGACTTTGTGCACTGTCTTCTTACTGCCCCTTGTTTGTTGAAATCTTCCACCCACCGTGGATGAACATACCCTTCACATTCTTGTTGGTTTAAAGTCTTGCTATTCCTTGATGACCTTACTTCCCCTTCATCCCTTTCCAAGGATGGAAGTTTTTTTCTCCACACTCCTCATATTGCTGGGCCTGGAGGATAGGTAGCCGTTTTCCTATACCATCACTGATAATTACAGCATTCTTTCTACGCCATCCATGAACCCATCTATCCTTGAATACTAGGGCATCAGTTTAAACTACTTACACTACCTGCTATGAGACTAAGTACAGCTATCCACTGTCCCATGCCCTTCACTTCTTTAAAATTTTAGCTCTTAGCTCACTATCTACAAGCTTCTTTTAATTTTTTTCTTTTATGGTGGTCCCGACTTCAATATGAATCTAAAGCCTTCTCAGTAAGCTACATCTCTAGCCCTTTTTAGATTTTGAGGCAGGGTCTGGCTAAGCTGCTAAACTGTCCAGGCTGGGCTCAAACTTGTGATCTTTCTGCTTTAGTATCTATAAGTTACTATAAGTGTCAAGCCCAAATCTCAGTGGTTTAATAAAACCATTGTTTACGTTTTACTCGGAGCTCATTTGTATATAGTGGGGAGGGGCAGGCTGGGCTTCATGTGGACATTTCAGAGATTCCGGCTGTTGGGCCCTCTGTCATATGATTCCCAGAGTAATGTTGTCCTAATACAGATAGAAAAAGAGAGACGATAGGATTCTGAAAACGTCTTTTATTGAGGGAGGGAAGGGAGGCTGGGAAGGGTAGTTGGGATGAGAGTGCTTGGAAGGAAGGAAATGGGTTAGTAAATAACTGTACTCATCTGTTGTTCCTCCCGCACACTCACGCTCATGCTCCCCAGAAGGAAGTGACCCAATGCCGCCCTCATTCACTGCGTCCACCTCAAAGGCTGGGGTCACCAGGTGCTGAACTGCACTGTTTGTCAGGGCTAAGCATGGCTCCTGAGACTTCTGCCATAGAGAGAGGTAAATGGACTCTATACATTCTAATCACCCTCAACATACACACACTTGTACACACACACACACACACACACACACACACTACACAATGATGGAGTAGGGTCAAGGGAAATGCAAGATAGATTTCCACTTTGAAGCAGGAAATTCGTGGCAGTGATGAAAGCCTTCGGGGCAAACATCATTAAAGGCTTCTACCTTCAGTGAATGAAATTCTTTGATTAGACCTGGTTCTGCTGTCTGGCAAAAATTCTTTTGTTCCTGGTCTTTGTGATCTGAGTCCACTTCCTGGGAGGTTTGCCCTTGCCTTCTGTCTTCCTGGCCACCACTGAAATTAATTTGAGGAAATACGATTTCAGGGGCTGTGCAGTTTTCCAGCCTCGTCCATTCGGGTATACATTTAGTGTTCTAAGGACTGTTTTCTGTCCCAAACGTTCAAAGCCTCTTTTTAGTGCTTTAATTCCTTTTCACATCTAGAAAGCTATGGATTGATTTGCTTTCCTTAGCTTTATCCTTAAACACACCTACATCCTTTCCTGAACATAATGCATAAGGCTGTGTCTTTGCTTTCTTGCTCTCAGAATTGTACTTAATATGAAGTCATTTAGATTTAGGAAAAAGGCCACACCTTTCATCTGGTTGTTAACAGAAAGCTGAGCCTTACTGGGCTTTTGTTATTTAAAGGATTCTCATTCTTAGTTTCCATGTTTGAAGTTGGTAGCATAAGGCTCTCCAAGCATATACCTCAAATCTCTCTATTCTCTCATTCTCATTTTATTATTATTTCTAAACAACCCATCTCTTTCTTCTGAAATATTTGCTAGATTCATCCAATAAAAATCAACATAGTCATTGAACATTTCCTAGACCATTTGCCCTATAGCCAAAGTTTCAAGGCAGTCTGCTTTCTCAGTAATAGGTGAGGTCCATCTTCAATATGTTTCTTCACTACATAGTGAGGGTTTACATCTTTCTAGCATCAAACATACATCATCCCCTGGCCATTAATATTATTCCAAACTTTTACTGTGACCTGGAACCCCCCGCTGCTCTTGTCCTCTTAACTCATGGTACTCCAGCCACAGTGACTACCTTGTGATTTTTCTTTATTTCTTTTTTTTTTCAGCTTTAATTGAGTTTATTGGTACATTTTAGGGATACAGTACAGTTACATTCATTGTTGGGATCTTGTATCTCTACATGACAAGTCTTGATTCTCATTTTTTCCCCTTACCCCTGCCCTCCCTTCACCCCCTCGTCCCCTCCCCATCTACAAACACTTTATTTTCATCTTTTCATTCTCTCACATTTTTTTCTTTTCCCTTTTTACTCTTCCCCTACCCATCCCACCTTCCCTACACCTTTAGCTCCTTTCTTCCCATTTCTAAATGTCAGTAATCTTATTAGAATCTTATGCATTGTTGTAGATTATTCACACCAGGGAAACTATTTGGTATTTACACGTGTCACTTATTTATTTCACTTAGGAGTATATCTTCAATATGTATCCATTTTCCTATGAATTAATCTATTTTCTCCTTCTTTAGGGCTGAGTAATATTCCATTTTATAGAAAAACCACATCTTCTTTATCCAGTTTCCAACGGATGGGCAAATGGGCTGTTTCCAAGATTTAGCTATTACAAACTGTGCCACTATAAACATGGGTGCACATACTTCTCTGTGATATGATTCTTTTAGTTCTCTTGGAAAGATACCCAGCAGAGGGATGGCTGGGTCAAATGGAACCTCCAGTCCAAGCTCTTTGAGGTATCTCCATATTGATTTCCATAGTGGTTGCACTAGTCTGCACTCCCACCAACAATGGAGGAGGGTTCATTTCTCCCCACAACCCCGCCAACATTTGTTATTGTGAGATTTCTTGATAGCAGCCATTCTTTGTGGGGTGAGGTGGAATCTCAGTGTTGTTTTCATCTGCATCTCTCGAATGACTAGTGATGTGGAACATTTTTTCGTATATTTTCTTGCTGCTTTTACTTCTTTGTCTAAGAAATGTCTGTTCATTTCGGATGCCCATTTTTCAATCGGGTCTTTATATTTGGAGGGTCTGATTGTTCTGAGTTCCTTATATGCCCTTGATAATAGTCCTTTGTCTGAGGTACAGCTGGTAAAAATTTTTCCCACATTGTAGATTGTCTCTTAGTTCTGCTAATGGTTTCTTTTGAAGTACAGAAGCTTTTTAGTAAGATGAGATCCCAGTTGTTGATTCTATCTGCTAGTTCCCGTGCTACTGAGGATTTGTTCATAAAGTCTTTTCCTATACCAATGTCTTCCAGAGTTCTGCCTAACTTACCTTCCAGTAAGTTTAATGTTTCTGTTTTAATATTTAGATCT
>NW_022900915.1:6010923-6058168 GCF_012274545.1 Fukomys damarensis
ATAGTGTTGGAATTTCAATTGGCATTGCATTGAATGTATATAGCAGTTTTGGTAGTATGGCCATTTTCACTATGTTGATTCTTCCTACCCAGGAGCAGGGGATATCTTTCCATTTTTTTATATCCTCTTCAATTTCTTTTTTCAGAGTGCTGTAGTTTTCAGTGTAGAGATCTTTTGTTTCTTTTGTTAGATTGATTCCTAGATACTTCATTTTTTTGGATGCTATTGTAAAAGGAATTTTTTCCCTTATTTCTCTCTCCGTGTGTCTGTTATTTGTGTATAAGAAGGCTATTGATTTTTGGGTATTCACCTTGTATCCAGATACTCTACTGAATCTGTCAATTAAGTCTAGAAGTTTTTTTGGTGGAGTTTTTTGGATCTTCAATGTAGAGTATCATATCATCAGCAAATAATGACAGTTTAACTTCTTCATTTCCTATCTTTATTGCTTTAATTTCTTTCTCTTGTCTAATTGCTGTGGCTAATGTTTCCAGAACTATATTGAAGAGAAGTGGTGTGATTTTCAATACTGCACGTGTGCTCCTACTTTAGTGCTTTTTTTTTTCCTATCATTTCTCAGGGTTTGGAATGTTCTTGATATTCACATGCTGGATCTTGCTTGCAAATCTTTAAGTCAGAGTCAGCTCTGTTGTTGTTGACTTCCATCGGTATTCTTTTACTAATCCTTTCCACTATCCTTTCCTTGCTCACTTAAGGCATAACTTTGGCTCCGTGACGTCTTCAAACTGTCCTCTCTGTAATTTTTGGTACGACTCCATTGATTTGGGGGTGTTTCTTTGTTTCTAGTTCAAGACCACCCGGACTTTTGTGGTGTTCCTTTTTATATCCTATTTCTAAAATAGGCTGGCTAACCAATGAGTCTGATCTTTCAGAAGATGAGAATAAATACCAAGTCTTGGTACTAGCACTACTCATTACTTTCAGGCTGATATTACTTTGAGGCTCTCAGTAAACAATGGGAGTACTAGGGTGTTGTTTTTTGTTTAGTTTTTAAAATTTTGAACAGCAATGAACTGTCATGATTCAAAAGTTAAAATTATGAACAACTATATTTTCAATCATGAAGTTCCATCCATATAAATCCTTTGTAAATTGAAAATGTCCTTGTTGGAAAGCACTTACTACACCTAACCCATGGAACATTACTGCTTTTCGACACAGTGCACTGTAGAGCATTGGTTATTTATTCTCATGATCAGTGACTGACCGGGAAGTGGAACTTGCTACTGCTGCCCACCAGAGTACGTCACATGTGCCTGGCCAGGGAAAACTCAAAATTCAAAATTTGAAGTAGTGTTTCCATTGCATGAGGATTGACTTAGCACAATAATAAGGCTGAAAAATCAAAAGTTAAGTAGTTGTAAACTGGAGACCGTCTGAATACATACAGTGTTTTGCCTCCATTTCTGTTGCTTCATCCTGTTCCCTTGACCAGATTTCTTTGTATTTTACTCATGCCTTTTCACATTATTCTATAACCATATCCTCAGAGGTAAACATTTTTATTGATTTCTTCTTTATTCTTCCTTTGTATCACTTTGTAAATGGATGTAGATTCATGTTCTCCCTGTGGATTCCTGTGAACAGAAATTACTCAAAAATAGAACAGGGAAACATTCTCTTCTTTTCAGACCATAGAGATCTTTCTCATTTTTTTTCTTAAACTACATATTATTGCTTTGAGTGGTTGTGAATTGTTTATTCAACTATTTATTGCCAGTTACTTGGGTTGTTTCCAGTCTTTCACTCTTACTGGCAATGGATGATGCAAAGAATATCTTTGTGCACACATGAGGTAAGTCATTTCATACTTGTGTGTGTGGATTAGTAGGATGAACTCTTGGAAATGAAATTGCAGAGGCAAAGATATATCTGAAATTTTGTTAGACATTGCCAAATTCTCTTGAATGTGAGTATTACTATTTTCCTACCAACAATATAAAGTCAGATTTTTACCCTATTGCTAAGTAAAAATTGTAACTATATAGTTTTACTTTATATTTTTCATATGAATGATATTAAACATCTTTCAGTTGTTTAAAAGCCATTCTTTTTCTATGAAGTCTCTTCATTTTTTTATAGATATATCATAGTTTTTATCTTTTTGTTGATTTCTAGTAAAGTAGCTCTTTACATAACAGGGATATTTGTCTTTATCTATAATAAATGTTCCAAGATTTCCCCAAGTTGATTCATTTTATAGTATTCTTTTTACCTTTATTAAGTTTACTGGTACATTTTAGGTATACAATACAGTCACATTCATCATTGGGATCTTGTACCCTTACATGACAGGTCTTGTTTCTTATTTTCCCCATCCCTCAGCCCTCCCTTCAACCCCTCCACCCTACTCTGTTCATGTAGACATTGTTTCCATGATTTTCCTTTTCATATATTTTTTCTTTTCCCTTTTTACTTTCCCCTACCCCTCCCACTTCCTCTACTCTTTTAGACCTTTTCTTCCTGTTACATAATATCAATTATACATTTTGATTCTTATACACTTTTAGTTTTTTCACACCAGAGAAACTATTTGCTATTTACACATGTGACATTAATTTCACTTGAGTATGGCCTCAATGTGCATACACTTAGCTATAAACGTCTCTAGTTTCTTGTTCTTTATGGCTTAGTAGCACTCCATTATATGTGTATTAAAAAAAACACATCTTTTTTATCCAGCCTCCAGTTGATGGGCAATTGGGCTGTTTCCATGTTTTAGCTATTACAAACTGTGCCACTATAAACATGGGTGAGCATATATCACTGTGGTATGATTCTTTTAATTCTTTTGGAAAGATACCCAGCAGAGGAATACCTGGGTCAAATGGGACTTCCAATCTTAGTTGTTTGAGGAATCTCCATATTGATTTCCACAGTGGTTGCACCAGTCTGCACTCACACCAAGAGTCCCTTTCTCCCCACAACCCCGCCAACATTTGTTATTGGTTGATTTCTTGATAGCAGCCATTCTTTCTGGTATGAGGTGGAATCTCAGTGTTTTCATCTGCATCTCTCAAATGATCAGTGATGTTGAACATTTTTTCATATATTTATTTGCTGCTTTTGCTTCTTGTGTGAGAAATGTCTGTTCATTTCAGATGCCTATTTTTGCATTGGGTCTTTATACTTGAGGGGTCTGATATTTTGAGTTCTTTACATATTATAGATAATAGTCCTTTGTCTGAGGAGCAGCTGATAAAAACTTTTTCTCACATTGAAGGTTGTCTCTTACCTCTACTTTGTGATTTTTCTGGCAGTGCAGAAACTTTTTAAAAAGATGAGATCCCCTTTGTTGATTCTTTGTTCTAGTTCCCATACTACTGAGGATTTGTTCATAAAGTCTTTTCCCATGCTGATAACTTGAAAAGTTCTACCTATCTTCTGGCAAGTTTAGAGTTTCTGTTTTAATATTTAGATCTTTAATCCACTTGGATTTTAGTTTAGTGCATGGTGAAAGATAGGGATCTAGTTTTAATCTTTGGCAAGTTGAAATCCAGTTTTTCCAACACCATTTATTAAGGAGGCTCTCTTTCCTCCACTGAGGGTGTTTGGCTCCCTTGTAAAGTTGAGGTAGCTGAGTATGTCAGGAGTTGTTTTTCTATCTTCTAATCTGTTCCACTGATCCTCAGGTCTTTTTCTTTGCCAGTACCATGCCGTTTTTATCACAGTGTATTTGTAGTATAGTTTCAAGTTGGGGATTGTGATACCCCCGGCTATGTCTCTGTTGCCTAGAATGACTTTTGCTATTCTAGGTCTCTTCTGATTCCAAATGACTTTTTGGATTGTTTTCTCTAAGTCTGTATTCTTACAGATTTTCCTTCTCTCCACATTGGCATATTTAATCTTGAGTACTCTTTTTTATCAGACTTATCTTATATAGCTTTTGGACTCTACAGTATATTTAGAAAGGACTCCCTAGTTGAAAATTCACCCAACAAGGTCCCTAGATATCCAGTGGTCCTAATCTCCATTATTAAATGTGCATCTGTAGCTTATTAATATAAAAAGTCTATATTTTTCTATATTTTTGAGTCTATTTTGGAATTTCTGTTCTGTTTCTTTGGCCTACCTGATTATTTACACTAAGTTAAACATTGCTTTACTCATTAATATATGTAGTAAGTCTTACTATATAGTCAGACTAATCCCTTCCATTGTTTTTACACAGCTTTAATGAATACTATGGCTTATTTTTCCATATAAATTTTAGAATAAAACTTTCAAGCTTTAAAAATATTTTTAGTACTTTTGTTGGTATCCTGAGTGAACTTGTTATTACAACATATTCAATGTAAGGTGGTTAGCCTGACTATTTACATCGAAGTTTTTGAACTAAAGAACTGCTTAAAAAGAGAGGCTTTTATGATTTAATCCAAAAATAGCAATTAAATAAAGCTGAGCTTTACTCAAAATAGCATATACTTCTTGTATCTATAATTCCAGTTTTTTCACTTTATGGATTTCAAACTTTCTAGCATCTTTGCCTGTAGTGTTCAATTGTGAGCAAGGCATTTACTTTGTAAGGTCATTTTGTCCAACATTTTTCTCCAACACTATACGATTCCAGGTTTTATACTTTTTAAAATAAAACTATTTTCTCCTAAAATGATTAAAAGTACTCCAGGGAGGAACCACTGGTTTGGAGGTCTGTACACCGCTGTGTAATGTCTGGCTCAAGTCATTTCTAGTTTGCCTGGAATTTTAACAATAGCCCTGAGGTTTTGTATGTTGAACAGACTCCACTCTTCAGCCTAGGATTCTTTAGTGGCTGATTTGAATATTCCTCAGAGATTTGGACCTGAGACTACTGGTGCAGAAATATATCTGCCTCACTACAAAAGATCTTATCCTGAAATTTAAATTGCATTCCCTCAGAGAAATTACTTCAAAATATGTAGAATACTAATTTGTAGAAATAATGTCATAAAATAGTTAAAACAGTCTAGCAGTACAGGAGGTAGAGTTTTCTTCACAACTGTACTTCGCCCACATTACAATTTTTGGATTACTAGCTTCATTATTAAATAAGGTTCCTTAGTACACATAATGTTCTATGTGGGTGAGCTTGGGTATATTATAACAATTCTAATTCACACACTTCCTAATGTCTATGATATTCTGTGCAGTTATGGTGAATGTTGATTTCCTTTGATTTTTTTTTTGTTGTTGTTGTTACCTGGGATTGAACTCGGATCCTTGTGCTTGCGAGGCAGGTGGCGGAACCACTGAGCTAAATCCCCTGCCCTGATATTTTCTTAAATGAAAGTAAAATGGAGACATTTTTAAAAAGTGACTCATGTTTATGTGTAGGTATAGAAAAGCTGATGGAAGTTTTCATATTTATTTATGTATGTGTTCTGATTTCATACCATCACTATTGGTTTATTTATTCAGCACCTTTGTGGAGAGCCTCCTCTGTGTGAGGCAGTTAAGCACCAAGTTAAAAAGCTGAAGGGGAACTTGAATTTATAAGAAATATTTACAAGAAAAAGTGAATGAAAGTTTTCAGGCTTTCTCATTTAACATTTATAACTGCCCACTGATTTAGGTACTGTTGTACCAGCCACGTCACCTGTGAGTACCCTGGCGAAATTGGGAAAGTCCAGTATAACATGGAGGTGATTTCTAAGCATTAGGAGAACACGGAGTAAGGCTGCAGAAGAAATGGCATGTGGTGGTCAAATTGCCTGTATGGGAAGAAAACTTTACTGAAGTTCTGGGGAGAAACCCCATGGGCTCTGCACCAGATACTCAGAGAGAAAGTGGTCAGGAAAAGTCGAATTCTGTACAGGCCAAACATCACAGATTGATAGACCGGATGTGGTTGAATCAAGAGTGAGTAAAACATCTCTTTCTTTGTTTCTTGCTTTGATGCTTGGTAAGATGAAGGGATGAATAAAAACTACAACTGCAGTAGGAAAAATGGGTATGGAGAAAATAGTTTTCTTACATAAATTTATGTTTTCTGCCTTATAATTGTCTAAATGCTTTGGTTTTTAGTTACATTTGTTTTATTTCACTTATAGGATATTTTGTAGGATTTAAAAATATAATTTTTTGTTTTAACCAAACTACAAAAATCCCTTAAATAATATGGAGACTCAGGGTAATTGTAAAGCATTTGTAATAGAATTTGAAGAATCCTTTCAGATAGGCTTGTCTGCCTCTGTGGTATAAACATCTGTGGAAGGGCAAATCTCATTATTTTAAATTTCCTGATCCAGAGTCATTATTTTGCTTCTCTCTCACCTCTACACCTGGTAACTTCAAAATGCTAGAAATCCTACTGTTTTTGTGCTCGTGGTGTCCGTGAAAAGCCCTTCTTCTCGGTCCAGCGGCTTGGAGGGGTAGTGTTTTATCAGGATAGATAGAAGTCATTGTTGAAAATCTTAGTTCTAACATTGACCAGAATCTTAGCTCTTGTTTTGCTATGCAGCAGCTACTGGAATATGGTGCAGCAGGTAGCTAAAAAGTTAAGATAATTAACCTTGAGTGGCTGAAACCTTAGTGCACCAATTTCAAATTTCTTACTGGAGCTGCCTCTCTACTACCATGGCTAAAAGTTTTTAGGCAAACGTTTTAAAAGCAAATGGCAAAGTGATTTTATGGCACAGAGCGTTCAGACACTTCAGTGGACCCTAAGGTTCAGACAGGCAAATGCTTCTCGAGCATCTTCAACCTTATCTCTTTTTCAAACCGCTGTGGAGCTGGGTTATATTTCTTGCCGTTTTCCTTTTAGCTTGTGTGTGGCCACGTAAAAGCTTTTCACCAATAAAAATGAGGAAGAAATTTTGTCCTTTAAGAAGAAGTTCTGCCTTTTTTGCCCTCTTTTTGCCTATTTTCTGGCTGTATTTAAACGATCACGAGGTCCCAGAATATGGCGCATACTAGAAAGGAAAGAAAACTTGCTTCTGAATCAGGGTGTGGAGAGCCACTGTCTGCAAGGAATATTAATTTTGGCCTTACTTTAGAAGGCCACGTAGCTGAAAATTCCCTTGAAGAAATGGTGTTTAAGACAATAAAGTGGAAAAAGAATTAAGCGCTATGGACTAGGTGATATGACTAAATTTTCAATGAAATTTGTGTTTAGTTATAAAAAAGTAAAAAATTTATTAAGTCACTACAAGAAGGGATGTGCTTTGAAACTAATAAAGTTGACAAAAATACTTTATGAAATTTCTGCATGATATACTTCATAACAGTCCATGTTGTTATTGTAAATAATCTTGAATGAAAAGGGGGTACCTTTAAATGTTTATATTAGTGATATTCACTAGCCAGCGATGTCTGCTGTGTTACATTTATTTATTCCACCCTGTCTGTTAAATGCCAGGTACTCTATTTTATATAATTGTGAATAATGCAGAGTATCTGATTTTAATCAACCTGCAGTCCACTCAAAGAGAGACAGAGTATACAAATGACGACACAATGGGACGAGAGTGACACGCTGGGGTGCATACGGAGTGCAAGGAGAGGTGCTCTGAGCTATTCCAAGGGTTTCTGATCTGGAATGCGAGGTGGTGAGGAACTGCTTCTCTGAGAGGACGTGGTATTTGACTCGAGATCTGAGCAAGGAGGGAAGGTAAGAGCCTGGTTGACCAGAGAACAGCATTAGGAGGTGCAGAAGAGGCCAGAATGGGTGGGGGTGAGGCCATTCTTTAAGATGTGTGGGATGTCATGGAGTGATTGAAGCAGAGTAGGATAATCCTGCTCACAGTAATACTTGTTCTCATTTCAAGTTTATTGTGGTGAAAGTGAGGTTAAGGGTTGGAAAGAATTGGAAAGAACTGGAGTAGACGGTGGGGACACCAATGAAGAGGTCCTTCCAGTACTTTAGGAAAGCAAAGATAAAGGCCAAGTCCTACAGGCAACGGAGCACAATGGCAAAATGGTAGTGTTGAAAAGTATTTTCAGGCTGAAGCAGCAAAGCAACCAGCAGAGACATGCAAATACAGTTTTCAAGAGTTCATGTTAAAAATTCCAATTTATTGCCTAAAATCCATGAACGAGCACCGACAGGAGTGGAAATGCCTTCAGGGACCTTGGCACTCTCTCCAGTTGATTTGCTTGCTTTCCTCTCATTCTTCGTACATTATTTCTGCACGTGTGTAGACATTTTCTAGACTTTCTACTTGTCTGTCTTCAATAAAAAAACGATTTCTCCAAGTAACACAAAACTACAGTTCTTTAAAATTAATTGAAAACTTTGCAGTAGTTTTCTTAGTAGAAAACAGATCTAGTTTAAAGCTCAGAAAGGGGATTCTGGATTTAGTAAGGAAGGATCTTGCAATAATGCATTCCAGATGAAAACACAGCAAGACTGGAAAGCCCAAGTCCCCAAGGACTCCTACTTCTTAGTTCCTTTCTGTCTCCCTCTCCCCACCCCAATCTCAAATGTGCAACTAGAGAATTCCTCTAAAATTCCAGAATTTCTAATGCTTTTCCTGTATTTCCTCAGAATTCCCAAGTAAGAAAATATTCCCCATCACTGCATTTGTTTTTTCACTTACTAAAATGGCACAGACACCTCTTGATGTCCACCCTTTAACATTTATTTACCAGAACCCTATATTGGTGTTATATGCCTCAAATTGTTATTTCTCTTAACAATCTTGGATTTTTTCTGATTGTTTGTATTTAACCAATTTCACTGAACATTTTTCACTTTGAAAGATGGATTATTTCTCTAGTTTGGGATCTAAACAGTAAATCATGCATGGGGAAATATTTTTAAAGTCACTGGAAGAAAATTTTTAATTGCTTAGAGATTGGAATGAAGTAGGTTCAGCTACAAATACTATTCATAGAAATGTCAGTAATAGAGTCTTAGTGGGGATTTCTGGAGGTGGACACAGAATTGAGAAAATAATGACATGAAAGTCAACATAAATTGCATATTGTTGTTGTAGTCTGGGGCTTTCAGGGCTTTCCCAGAACAGAGCTGTACTGCACAGAAAGCAGAAGAGATGCTTACCTGCTCTACTTTAAAAATGAAAAATTTAGCAGTTTCCATTTTCCTGGAAATTAAAGGTGGATGGATAATTTATTTCATCAGTGTACAACTGCTCAGAGTCACTGCTAATCAGCACGTAACTGGGAACGTGTTCGTTTTGCAGTGGAGCTTGGTCTCCCAGAAAGATACCGAACTAGAAGGAAAAGTACAGTGGGGTGAAGTGCGCTATCAGTAGCTCTCCCCAGAAGGGCGACGTGCCTTTGGGCTGAGGAAGTGGGGGCGCTGTTGATCCTCGTGCACCCCATCAGAGAGATGTGCTCGGGGCTGCATCTGTGGCACTGAAGAGGAACAGACCACAACACTGCAACCATCTCACGCAACGAAAATTAGGTCACAAGCACTTTAATGCAAACTCCGTGTTGGTGTTGGACGAAAAAGGACAGTTCCATGGGTGTTATTTTGAATTATTTTTTCGAAAATTCCATTGTGGATTCCTTATTTGTTATTCAGAAAGAAATTCCACAAATCATCAGATCATATTGTGAATAAATATATATACTTAGAGTTCCAATAGTTGTCTTTTTTTTTTTTTTTTTTTTTTTTACCAGGAATCAAACTTAGGGACTCCCTCTTGCCAGGTGCTGGTTGACATGTTTGTTTGTTTGTTTGTTTGTTTGTTTGTTTTTTGGCTTTTTGAGACAGGGTCTCGCTATGTAGTTGAGACTGACCTGGAACTCACTGTGTAGCCCACGTTGTTCTTGGATCTCACAGAGATCCTCCTGCCTCAGCCTCCCGAGTGCTGGGATTACAGGTGTGTGCCACCACCACTCCCAGCAGGTTGATTTTTTATAAAAGAGGAATTTAGCTCCCCCAGCCACAGCACCAGGTGTAATGTTCTTTTCAGGTCAAGGCATTTCTTTTCTTCCTCCTTCTTTTTCTGACTTCTGGTGTTGGGCACGTGGCAAGGCATTCTGATTTGGAAGAAAAGGGATACCAACCATGCTTTGGTCTGAATGTTTCCGCCACTACTCATGTTGAAATCTAATTCTCATTATGAAGAATTAAGAAGTGGGGCCAGATGGACCTCTGAGGAGCCATTAAGGTTAGCTGATGTCATGAAGTCACTTTTGTAAGTTGAGGAAGAGAGACTCAAACTAGCAAGCTTGCTCAGTCTCACTATGTGATGCCCTGTACCCTCTTGGGACTCTGCAGTCTCCACCAGAGGAAGGCTCTCACCACATTATCACTTTCACCCCTTCAGCCTGCACACTGCAGCATTCGAAACTGTAAGACAGAAATGTTTATTTAAAAAAAAAACCCGTTCATGGTACTCAGTTATAGCAACTGCAATCAGAGTAACACATACTAACTCCGGAAGACTGCTTACAAGCAGAGGCAGCAAGGACAGGCATGGAGAAAGTGAGTGGTTGATATTGTGTTCATTTTCTTCTCCATCGCAGTTTTTAGGGGAATTCATGCTGCAGCTGATGCCTATGGCTCAATAGAAGATCCAACCAATTCAGTACAAGGGTGAGGGTCCAAGCAGGTAGGTATCCCCAAGCAACCCTAACTGATAATTTGCTGTGGTGAAACAATTAAATTTTTAAGTAGTTTTAAAATCATCTTTATATAAAAGTAAATAAACTCCTATTTAAGTAATTCTCAAGCTGGACATTATAAAATGAAGCAAATTGTGGGGCCAAGAATCAGGATGGGATCTTTTCCTTTTGTTTGTAGAAGTCTAAATTATAGGCATATGGAGTTCTAATTTTCCCTGAGATTTAGGAAGAAAAACAGAACTATAAACAAGAAGCATAGGAAAATTTAAAAAAGATCCTTTAGAAATTTTCATCAACATTTCTCTCAAAATTTTGTGCCCATGTAGACTCCTTAAAATTTTCTTTTTCTCCCATCAGGGATCTATATTAACTCCTGTTGTTGTTGTTTTTTTTTTCCATTTGATAAATAATCATCAGTTTTTACAAAGCAGCCTTTAAATACAATAGAAACAAATTAAAATTAATCTACACTTGGATCAGCAATATGTCTTCCTGATCTGTCTTAAAGAGAACATAACCAGTTAAACCTATGATTTACTTTCATAATTTTGCTTCAAACCCAGCTGTTATTTATTAATACTTATACATGTTAGATCAGGATACATTTCCAGGTAGTGATAATTAAGAAAATTATTTAGCCTTTTTTTCTTGAGAATTTTTAAAAAATGATTTTCAAAGATTGTTGGAAAGTTGAAGATCTCTAATCAATTTCCATATGCAAACTTGAGCTTTTGAAAATGTCTGAGGATTTATTTTACTGTCAAATCAATGCCAAGAACATAGATGTTATGTAGTGCCTCATATTATAACGCACAGGGCTAGCCTTATATATGCGGGGATAAGAATTAAGTAGGAGACATGCCGGGCACCGGTAGACTTTCTAGAGTTTTGTCATGTTACTTTCTGGACAAAAAACATATGAAAAGGTTTTAGTTCCTCTTTAGAAAGGTAGTACTAGAGATTGCGGGCCACATCTATTTTGGTGTAATAAAAGAAAGCAACTTCTGAAGCATCCATCAAAAGAAGAGATCACAGAGATTGAGCAACTATAAAAGGCAAAGTGTAGCTAAAGGAAGCCTAGTAAGGGAGTCAAACACTATCTCTTGTATTACTTATAGTTATCAAGATCTATTCACCATGCAGATTCGAATGACCATACCCTACAAAAAGTTCATAAGTTGAGTTGTAGACTTTTCTAGAAGTAATACAGAAGATGGTTGTTATATTAAATCCTGTAGCTCAGAGACTAGAAACCAAGAAGAATAAATATAAGCCATGTTTGAATAGTTATGAGAAAGTTACAATCAGTCTGTGTGTATATTAACTGCGTGGTATGTAAAATGGTTTAGAACTATATAGGTAGAATAGTAGAACGGGGTACAGTAAATTTAATTCTGTTACTGGTATGAAGCACAGGTATTGCAACAACAAGCCCAATATTTTTTCCATATAGGGATTAATTACGTGGTCAAGGGATGGAATTTACAAGGAGGCATATTAAATAAAATAGCAGGCTAGCTTGAACTGCATTCCCACAAAAGCAATAAAATGGGAATACCAAGAAAACTGGCAAATGTAACTCTTCACCTCTTTTCTCAGGCACAGCTGTCAATATACACGTTGTGAAGATAAAAGTTTGTGACTAGCAAACTGTATGCCACATTTGGAAAGGTTCGGTATGAACTCCTCTTTTTTTTGGTAACTCTTTTAAAATCTTGTACCTCAGAATGGGAGTTCCTAGACGTTCTTGAACTTGAGTGAGGAAAATAGATATTTTTGCCAGTCTTGCTGTTCCCATTCCCCAAAGGAATCTTACATTTATTCCTTCCATATTTTGCTATATGAGCTCATCTCGTACACGCTGCCTCCAAAGCTGTGGAGAGCCAGTCACTTCTGGAGCCTAGTAAGTTTCTTTAGGAAAGTGTGGTGTGGGATCTTCAACAGTGGTAGTCAAAACACAGAATGATTTATAATTTTAACTACATAACACGATTTTGCGTAATTCAGGTCTTTCAAGGGCTACCCGTGACAAACAGAATTGAGTCCAAACTCTATGATTGCCTACAAATCCCTGCGCGCTGTACCCCTGCTTCTCCCTCTGACCTCATCTCCTAGCACCCTCTCCTCTCTCACCGCAGGGAGACGTGCTGGCCTCCTGCCAGTGTTCCTCCCGTCTTCCAGCTCTGTGGAACGTGATTGTCCCTCTGGACTGCTGCTGCCCCTTTGCATGTCTGCCTCCTTTGCATCCTATGACTCTCATCTCAATTCTTCCCTCACAGAGGGATTGTCTGACCAACCTTCCCAAATTTGGTGTGTTAGTTTCGTCAGAGTTCCTTTTCAGTTTCCGGGATCGAATATATCACACATTATAATCATTTGTTTCTAGAGTATCTCCCACCCAGGACCGGAAATGAAGTGCAGGATGACACGAAGAAGTACAAGTCCTTGGTCCCTCACGCAGGGTCCGAAGATTCTACGCTTTTACCTGGGTCATCAAGTCCGTGAGGAACCCTAGAAAAAATCAAACAGAATAGAGAACATCAGAGCACATTGCACAGGGTGGATGAGCACCTTTTCATGAAAGCTCATCTCAGAAATCTAACAGGAATGTGGAATTGTAGCATCATGATATAAATTGTGAACACCAGGCCCTCAAATGAATGAATATTTATTGAATCAGTGAATTTTCCCAGCTAGAAATGCCCCTCAGATCTTTCTGTAAGATTATTAGGAATTGGACGGTAATGCTTTTGTCCTTTTCAAGGGTGTTGGAAAGCCTCTGTGCTTAAGATAAGGAAGGTTGTGCTAGCTGCCAGCTGAATGTGCCAGTAACCCTTCATTTCTTTGCCTTACTGTGTTGTTTCTGTGCTCACTGTAGAAGTCGCTGTGATAGACAGCATTTTGAGACTTTTGAGTTATACCTTGAATTTTCTTAAGATATCTTCCCCAAAGGAAATTTCAACTGAGGGAAGGGCATGATGGCGTGCCAAAGAGCAGTAGGAGTGAGTCTGGAAAGGGGATGGGCACTGTTGAAGGCAGGAAGGCCTCTTCCAGTCAGCGTGCATGGAGTACGGGTCTGCTTCACGGTTTGCAGAGGCAGGATCCTGACTCTTCATAAGGCCAGACAGGAAAGAGCAGCGGTGGTTAGGAAACCTCCTTGTGTGTTTGATTTCTGTGAGCCGGTCTACTTGCTCTCACAGAGCTGTATCTGGTTACATCACTCACTTAAAATTCTCTTGTAGAAAATGAGAATGCAGTCATGCACAGTGATATGAAAACATATTTGAAATTTTCAGTTGAGCATCCTTTTCTAAAAAAAGAGAACAATCTGCTTGTATTATGCTGTGGTATTACTCACTTCAGAGACTTAATAGTTGTTTTAACCCAATATGGTTAAATTTAAAATTTTTCAGAAATTCCTTACAGATTAAGAAAAAACCAAAGTAACAAACAAATAATTAAAATAAAAGCATTGCTGCCAAATTAGAAGCTCAACATAACTCCATTTTCCTTTGAGTTTAGCATGGGGAGGAGGGGGTTTTTAGTCACATTCCACCCCAGCAAACATCATCCACACCCACTTTCTTTTTAAAGGAAAACATTTACTTTTGTAACTTGGTCATAGTGAAATACAAAGGACCTCTTTGTGTGTGAAAATGAAACTGGGTGTGAGCCTTTTAAGGAAAAATTAAAGAAGGATGTGGATGTGGGGGGTGAAATTCCCAAGTCTTGCTCAGTTGATCCTGTCTACCTCCTGCTTAGAAATCAGACGGCACTGCAAGGTCCAGATGTTGTGTATCAGGGAGCAAAACAGAACGTTCAATGGCTCAGGGCCGAGGCATTATGGAACCTGGCTCAGCGTATTCACCGAGCTACGGCAGCAAATCCTGGTGTAAGACACGATCCCAGCCAGGTTGCATTTACCTAGTAGATGCCTTCTACAAGACTGACTTGTGGCTTCCTGAAACTCTGGGGTCGCATTTACATGTCCAGGTAAATGAGAGCGAATAGATGAGGAAATCCATTTGAGGTGACTTTTCAGGTGGGAAATTTGAGTGAAACCGGTGCCTTCTAAAATGTATTACTTTAGGAAAGAAGAAACAAACATTACAGAAATGTAAAAAGAAACAGCACCTAAGGGCGAGTTCTGAAAGTGGCTAGGAGGTTCTACCAGATTTGATTTTCTTACAGTTGCTCAACTCTCTACCCCCTCTAACACTCGCCCATTCTTTTGCTTTCTCTGTTGTCTGCAGTTATCCCCAAACCCCCGGGGTTTTCTCCGCAACCTGCAGACATTTATAGTCTAGCTTATCCCCAAATCAATCTTCACTTCCCCCATCATCTAATGTGTGTAATTTTCCTTCCCTCCTTAAAAAGGTCATCTATTGGGTGCTTTTATGTTTGCATGAGCCACTAATATCCTAGAATGGTACAGATGCTGTACTACAAATTCTCCAAGTGGCCTTCACATGTCAACAGCCTTTTCTTATCCTAGAGCTGTTTGTTCCCTGTGAAGCCCTTGACACTGGTCACTCTGCTGTTGATCTCTGCTTAGCCTGTTTGTTGTTTGTTTGTTCGTTTGTTTTTGTAATATCCTGATAACAGTTTATCTCCTATCTTTCGTTACTACCTGTTTCTTTCATTCTTTGTTTCTTTTACTCTGTAATCTCTCTTCAGTATCTCTGAGGATCTCCCTATCAATCTTTGATTAAGCCACACTTCCTGTGCCCCCTGGGTGTCCTTCTTCTTAGTCCTCTGTACTCATCAGTGGGCCACAGTAACTATTTGAAACATTTAATCACGTGGTATTACCCTCCACTCCAAACCCTTCAGTGGCTTCTGCCTGGGTCAGAGTCAAAGCCAGATTTTTTACAGTCCCTGTGAAATCCTGCGATTTGAGTGTGGCCATGTTCCTTAGCTCAGCCCCTATGGTTCCCCCTGGATGAATCTACTACACTTGTTCTTGGCCTCAGTTGTTGTGCATACTTCAAAGGACTTATCATTATATGGCATATTATGCATTTTTTCAGATTTTTTTCCTCCAACTAGAATGTAAGTTGTAAGAGGGCAGAAAGTTTTGAATGCTTTTATTATAGACAGACAAGTTAGAAATTCAGACAGGCATAAGCCCTTGAAGTCAGTACATAAGATAAAAACATTAGAACTGTGGCTGGAGGTGCATTTGTTAAAGGCCAGGCCTCAAGATAAAGAAAGAGTGAAGTACTTGCCCAAGGGTTGAACCATATGATTGATGCTCTAAATAGGCATCAGTCACCTTGGGGGACCCAGACCTCCTGATCCATCCCTTCCGGTAAAGGTCCTTGTTCTCTCCATGTATTCTTGCTATGTGACTTGTTTCCCCTGCGGATCAATACTGCCTCACCAGTCATACTTGTAATCCTATTGGCTGATCCTACCTTGTATCCCCCCAAGGTTTCATACCCACGTTGTGTTTTTGCTCTGTAAAGCCTCCCCTGTAAGCAGAACCCAGGAAAACCCCCTTTCTGGGGCCCCTCCTGCTCCTCTCAGGCAGGAGTGGTCTGTCCTTCAGTAAATATTTCCTATTAATAACCTCTCTTGTTCCTAGAATTCATTCTTTGATTTTAGAGAACATAAACTCGGTGTATCAGACATCTAGCAGGTTGGGAGTTATATCTATTTCCCCTGCACCATCCCTAGATCACTTTCATAAAGAACAATTTGTAGGTCTTGTCCCAGTAACTAGGAAATAGTTGGAGCCCAATAATTATTTCTTGAATAAATTAATATACAATTTAATGTTGAAAATCAGCCACCATTTGTGCGTGGCTCTGCTTTCTGGTTCTTTAACTTGCTTCAATGATCTGTATGTCTATATGTCTACATGATCTGTATGTCTTTCTATCAACAGCACACAATCCTGAATGTAGTCATGATTGCTTAACAGTTGAAAACATTCTGAGAAATATGTCCTTTGGACAAAACTAACCCATAGTTTTGCAAGTCAAACCTGTGGACACTTGGTACTAGAAGCCAGGAGAGGGATGGCCTGCAAAACTGTCTAGGGAAAGCTGTTAGGGGGATAGATCATTTTCCATCTGGCTTTTGGTGGCAGTTATATGCCTATGTATGATTATTGAGGCTTACTAAAGTTGTGAAATTTATTTTATCTATATTATACCTCAAAACTTGAATAATAACCAGAATAATATATATATAAAGTTAATTTTGCAGTTTTGTTTTAATCCTTCTTAGTTAATATTTTTTACTACATTAAAAATTTCAAATTATAAAGCCCTTAGTATTAAGGTATGTTTGATTCATACGACCCTAATTTTGCAGGAAAAATAATTTGTTAGAGACTATCACTTTTCAAAAAAAAATTTTTCCCATGAAATTATTTAGAGAAAAATGAGAAAACACATAAACCTTTTAAAGATAAATGGCAAGATTAGAAACAGCATCGTCAATTAGATCTGGAGGCTTTAATATAAATCTTTCAGTGGATTAAGAAGACAAAAGTAACTTAGAATACACAAGAACAATAATTTAAACACAATACATGTCCTTTACTTTTACACACACACACACACACACACACACACACACTTTCTATGGGAGAACATAGGAAATAGTTTTTAAATAGTGCCACTTTTATACTTAAGATTACCAAATCAATTCTAAAATAGTATGTTACGTAGAATCCATTTAAATGTTTTCTTCTTTTGTTAGAATAGAACCAACCTAATAAAGCACTAAGTCTTAATCAGAATGAGATTTCACATCTTTAACAAAAGTGAAGATCCAGGGATGTTCCCATCTGTAAATAGTTTAGAATTTTATGGTAAGTGCCTCAAAGCTGTTCTTCATATTAAAAAATCTGTGTGTGTGTGTGTGTGTGTGTGCGTGCATGCGTGCGTGCGTGCGCGCGCGCATCACCTTTTAATAGTGAAAGTTAAAATGTGATATGTGAGCTAAGACAGTGACCTCTAATGATGACTGATTTATGAACTGAGTTTGATTTATGCTCAGAGAAAATTGTAGAAAATGCTAAAGAATTTGGAGAGGAGGCTGTCAGCACTGTTGGAGGAAGTGGCTGTGAGTTGACAAGGTGATATTTATTGTCATTCACTGAGGCAAAGTTTTTTTTTTTTATTTGCTGACTGTCTAATTTAAATGAATGTGGAATTAATTATTTCATCTGTTGAAATGTCATAATCTCAGACTAGTAGGTTTAGGGACTGGTATGTGAACTGTTGCCAGTAAACTGTAGGTTATATTTTTACCTAGACTTACCTTGGTGACTTTACCAGAGAAATGCTGACCTTATACAAAACCCTCTAGGTTCCGTGGCAGGGCGATGATGGCACATTCACATGGTAGTGGTAGTGGAAGCTTTGGCCACTGGGATGGTGGTATTCTGTATTACAACAATACTGATATTATAGCTAGGTCAATTTTACAAACTTGGAGAAGAATTACATGGAAAAGTGGACAGTAGAACATAAGCAGAATCAATCCTATCTAATGGCCATGGCAGTTTTAAGGGGTTTCACAAATGTAAGATAGTTATACCTACCGCTCTTCTGTGCCAGGGAGAAGTTAAAGACTTACCAAGAGGTATGATTTGCATCTGTCCTCCAAAACTCATCTTCAAATTTAATTGCCTTTGTCATGGTATTGAGAGGTGGAACCTTCCACAAGTGAATAGGGTCACAAGAGCGGCGTCTCATGAGCGGATTAATTCCATTGTTACGTGAGTGGGTTAGTTAGGCTGGAAGCAGGCTCCTCATAAGAAGACGGGCTCACAGATTTCTCTCCTCTCTGTTCTGTAGGTGTACCGTTGTCTTGCTGATGTGTTACAATGCCGTATTTCACAGCCTGTAGAACCATGTGCCAAATAAGCTTCTATTGTTTGTGATGTGCCTGGTCTGTGGTATTCCATCACAGCAGTGGGATACGGATGGACGGAGACGCCCCACACAGAACTCCTCTGAAGGACACTGAGCAGATGGTCTGGTTTGCATAGATAGCCAATTTATTACCAAGTAGATTTAGCTTTATCATTTTCATGTTCTTCTCTTATTCCTCTATTCCTCAACATTGTACTGGTAAGTACTGTTCATGACTGTGAGTTCTACAGTAGGTAATGAGTTATACCTTTCCACAGCGTAGATAGAGGAATTGCTCAGAAAAAAAGTGACAATAACTTAAATACTAGTGGCCTATAAAACTCTCATGTGAATGTATAAAAAAGTAAAGGAAAAGTCATAGTAAATTTTCAAAATCCAAACACTTATGAATATATGCATATATACGCACATATGAGTTTATTAAGAATATGAAATACATCCTAAATCCTTAGGTCCCTAATTGCTTTTTATATGGATGAAAAGTTTACATAGTAATTGAAGGTAAGATAATCACTTGGTGAGTTTGAGTAAAAGACCAAAAAATTAATAAGAAAAATACAGGGAAGAAAAATAAACCAAACACAAGGTATTATCTCTTGATACTTGCAATAGAAACTATTAAAACCAGCTTCAAAGCAATAATTATATTTTGTGGAGGGATCTGGAGAATTTGGTTAGAGATCCCTGGTGTCCATGAGACAGGCAGTGAGGGAGAAGGTTAGATGAGTGGTGGATGCGATGGAAATCCCGATTCCTGGAAGGGATGGCTTGAGAACAATTACTGCGCAGAGGAAACACTTGGCAGGACAGAGGACAAAACGACCAGTGAAGTCTGCCGTGGGTTCCTTAACTGTGTTTCTGTTGTACCTTTGTTCAGGCTGCACTGGCCTCTCTTTGGGGCTGTTTTGTTCCAAGAGCCCCGCCAAGGGCGGCCTAGCAAGTTAAGTTTGGATGTACATAATTCCTTAGCAAAGACAGTTTTTTAAGTTTGGGTCTAGACCAGTTTAATTTAACTCACTTTTTGGGGATATTTTTAAAGCTCGGAACACCTCCAGGGCACTCTTTAAGGCATAGTCAACAACACCCAGAACCACCAATTGATTGTGAATATTATGAGTTTTAGATGAATCGTGCACTTAAGGAATTAAACAACCACTGGATTTCTGGAAAATGGCAATTGAAAACAAATACAGTTGACTACACCGCAAAAAATTATTTTATGTGGGAACCCAGCATTCTCTGGACAAAAAGTGAGTTCTGTTCCTGGCAGAGGACCTGTATCATGTAGCTGGTTTGATCCGCGGGCCCATCTGGAGGGGTGGAAACTGAAGTGAGTACGTTGGGATCTGTGTCTCCAAGGTTGCGTGTTTTCTTTTCAAACATCCTATTTCTTTAAGGAGAACAAATGTTTTCTTCACAAAGGCTGTCTGTGCCTCCCTCCTGGCCTCTCAGATTTCTGCCTGCCTTTTGGTTACCCAGTGGCTGGTGATTTCTCGGGGTCCCAGAGGAGGACTTGCGCTAGCTGTTAGGACTGAACAAACACTCCTGGCCGAAACCAGAACAGAATCGGAGCGCTGCTTTTACCATCACGGGCTTCAGTCTGTTTCTGTTTTCCTTGCCAAAATAGATATAATATCAAACATTGAATGCTGCCAAACTCAGCAGTAAAACAGACTTGTAGTAATTGTTGCCGGTTATTGAGTGCCGTGAGGTGCCAGGCCTTGTAGCAGGCAATTTACAAAAACTACACTGCATTTGGTCTTTGCAACAATAGTATGAGGTAAGTGTCACTGGTTCAGTTTTATATTCATAAAATGCAGGTTTAGAGACCCAGAGAGGCTAAGGAAATTGCCTACAGCCACTATAACCACAGGTCATAAGTGACAATATCTTAAAGTTTCAGTGATTTATCACTCTTAGCTTTCTTTTTTTCGGGTCCTAGAAAATCAGATTGGTTACTGCTTGATCTAGATCCTGCCTGCCTTTCATTCAGGGGGAACAAACACTTGTGCAGTCTGGGCCGTCTGGGAGGCTGAGTCAGACAGCAAGGGTAGGGTACACATATTCCTCTCCGCACGGAGCTAGCTCATCTTTCCACCTCACCTGTCCACACCTCCACATATAACAAAAGTTCTGTCCACACTGTGGGATCCAACAGTGCCTGTCCTACCTCATGTCTCTTCTTCGCCTACTCCCAGTCATCCATCCAGGCTCAGTACACTTATCATTGTCCTGTGGAGCCTTCCTTGAACTCCCTAGTGAGAATCAAGTATTTTGCCCATCAGATTCCCACAGGTCTGACTCCGCTATGCCCTTCTGCTTATGCATTGTCTGGGGCTGTGAGCAACTGCACAAGGCATTGGCGAATTCTTTCTTGGATCACGTAGACGCTAGGTTAGCACAGACGGTCTCTGTCATGAAAATGCTAGAGAAATAAGTAAAGTCTGCTCTCTGTTTGTGGGCACTATAATGGACGCTAAACCTGGTTTAGTGGATTGTATTGCTTAGCAGTGAACCTATAAATTAGGACTTAGAATATGTAAGAGACCAGGAATGAAAGAGGTAGAATTTACCTGGTGAAACAAGAAAGTTGTAATAAAAGGATACCCACCCTCCCTCTCTCTCTCTCTCTCTCTCTTAGTGTATTATGTATTTTATTATATATATTATATATCTTTAAGAAGCTTATCTTTTAAAAAATTTATATATTTGTAATGCATAATCATTACATTAATTTTGGGAGATAGATATGTGATCGATTCTCTTTCATCCTCTTGATCTACTTCATTATCTCTAATTACCTACCATCTCTCCTTTATTTTACTCTTCATTTATCTTTTGAGTTACTCATATAGGAGAAGTCATAAGATATTTAACCTCCTGTTTCTGATTCGTATTACCTAACATCATGGGAAAATGAAATATAGGCACCTCTTAAAAAACTACAAATGGCCAATAAGTAAATGGAAAAAAATGTCCAGCATACTTAGTCATTAAGGAAACACAAATCAAAATAACTCTGAGATTCCACGTTACTCCAGTCAGAATAGCTATCATCAAAAACATAAAAAGTAAAAATGCTGGTGAGACGGTGAGAAAAGAGAACAATTCCACATTGTTATTTGGACTATAAACTAGTATAATAGTATGGAAAGCACTATGGAGATTCCTCCAAAAACTGATAGATATTCCATTGACCCAGCTGTATCTCTTCTGGGTATTTTGCTGAAAGAGTTCAGGTCATCATTCTACGGTGATGCACACATAACTCTGTTTATAGCAGCACAATCCATAAGAGCCAAACTATGTAAATAGCCGAAATGCCTACCAACAGACCAGAAAAAAAGGACAAAGACAATGTAGTATGTCCACACCATGGACTTTTACTCAGCCATGAAGAATGAGTTCACATCATTTGTAGGAAAATGGGAGAACACTGTGACTTATCATCTTACCCAAGAAGAAGCCCCTCCCCCTCTCCCTCTCTCTCTCTCTCTCTCTCTCTCTCTCTCTCTCTTCCCCTCTCTCAGACCCCCCCCCCCCTCTCCCTCTCTCTCTCTCTCTCTCTCTCTCTCTCTCTCTCTTCCCCTCTCACTTTTCCTCTTCTCACGTCTCTCCCTCCCCCTTCTCTGTCTTTCCTCCCTCCCTCCCATGGTTTGAAAGAAACTTAGAACGAAAAATAATAAAAACTTATAGTTCTTTCTTTGCTGTCCATCTAAGAAACATTTAATAAGCATGAATGCCTTCTAGGCTCCAGAGTAGGAAATTAAAGTATAGTTAGGAGCAAGACCAATGCTTATCATCAAGAGACTCTAATTGTACGAATTTCATGCACTCGTTAAAGCTGTAGAAAGCAAAGCTTTTAAAAATTAGCTTTAGATTTGTCTCAGGCCAAAAATGTCCCCCTCTTTTAGAAATTTCCTAATAAACAATCCCCTTTCATCAGCTCCATAGGAGCTTTTGTAGAATTTGATCATGTGGTCTCTCAGCTTGTTTTTTTAAATTTAATTTAATTTTTATTTGCTTATCCTAGATGTTTCAGCCTTTACGGCGTGGCTCCCCTAGTTTGGACTGTGTTGAGTATAGGGTTGATTTTTCAATCTGCATGTTGAGCACCTGTCCCCAAAGTGTGTCCATTGCGGTTTTGTGTCTCTCTTTTGGGTTGTGACGGTAGAAAATATGTCTTGCTCGACTCTTCACTTACAATCTTCCCTAAAATGTCCCTTTTGTTCTGGTACAGTAGCTTGGCCACCACAAAATGAGTTTTAACATTTATTTTTGAAGAAAATGGTCATCAAAAGGATTCTGTTTATTTCAGCTTTTTAATTCCTGTCCTTAAATTACTCTTCATGACAAGTGGTTTTACTACTGGATGTTTTCTATGTAGAATACTTAGCAGAGATGTGGCCACAAGTAGGCTGGCTAAGTGTTGACCATGTGCTCCCTCCAAATAAAGGCACATGATATTTGTAGAATGTTAGATTTTTAACCGATTGGAAAAAAGAAATATATTCCCTCAGTTCTATCTCTGGTTTTATAAAGGGAAAAATTTTTGGCTTCTCCATTCTCTAAAATATATCACTGCCCCTCCCGACTTCAGATCTTAAAAATATAACTTTTGTGCTATCGATTTTCTCTTTATCATCTTTTCCTCTTTCAAAAATGCTTGGATTTAAGGATGTTTCTAAACTCTATCACCATGTTTAAAGCATTATCAGTGGTTTTATTTTCAAATCCTTTAGCACTCACTTTAAAATATTATTAAAGCATTAATTAGAACTCTTCTACTAAAAATTCCTTCAAATGAATAATGAAGATGGCTCTATTGTTTCCTTGGCTGCATTTCTACTAGAAGTTATCACAAGCTACCATGTAAAGTCCGGTAAATCCTAACCCAGGAATCTTCTCATGATTTTTCTGGTCTCCTCACATCTTGACTCAGCATTCCCCTCCAGCTATATCCTATGATGTTGCATTGAATCTTTTTAAAATGTTTGGATATATATTTTTTAATTTATTTGTTGTATTTATTTATTTATTGTGCACCTATTATTTTCTGGACACTATGATCTGGGTGATCAAGATACATTGTTGAATAAGCCATTAAATTTGTTTTCTTCCTGTAGCATATTTCTCAGAATTACTGCTTTATAACCATGGTATCTATACAAGGTTAGGGCGCCATCCTCCCTGTATTTAAATTCTCTGTTTTCCTGAGTGACACATGGCAGATGAATGTCCAGTGAACGCTAACGGAAGCTTGGCTTCCACTGCTGATTTCCCACGGCAGCCATTCCTCATTCTCCTGATAATATTATCACCCCAGATTTCTCTCGGGAAATTCACAGAAAGGACTCCTGGTGCAGCAGTTAAACAATGGTCTCTGGACTCTCCCTGCCTGTGCTGAAATCCTGGCACGGCTATGTTTCAGCTCTGTGACCTTGGTTAGGATGCTGGCTGAGTATTCAGTTATCTCCCAGATAACGTATCGCCAGTCAACAAAGTGGCCTCGTAGGGTGGCTGCATTAAGTGAGCTAATGTCTGCAAAGTACACGAGACGGTGCTTATTTGTTATTACCCTTATTATTCAATACGTTCTCTAGTGGCATTATTTGGGGGACTGTCAATCAGTCTTTCCCCTCCTTCTAAGAACTAAACATATGAACCTGATAGGACTTTAAAACTTCCACGGTTTTCTTCCCGTGAGAAGTGCCCTGAGGAATCTTTTAATTGTGTCCTGGTTGCTGACCTTTCCAGCTCCATCTTCAGCTTCCTATGAGTTCTAGAGCTGATATAGGGGATAGGGTGGGGCAAAACCGGCTGGGAATATGAGTGGGACCTATCAATTACAAGATCTTAGGAGAGTGCCCAATCATTCTCAGGAACCAGATTTGGAGCTTCTAGCGGTCTCCCGTGAGATGCAGACAGCGTAAGAGTGGGGAGGTGCCAAGGGGATCTTGCTATGGTGACTTCCCGTGATAGCCCACTCTGCGTTTCCCAAGTGTAGTCTGTACTTCTTTTTCTTTGCTTTTATCTTCTTTTTCTCTTGTTCCACCCAAGTTCACTCTACAGAGCTAGTTTCTTCCATACCCATTAACCCCTCACTTTTCAAATTAGCGTTTGGTATTGTGTTTGCTTTGTCTTATCCAACTGTTTGTTTGAGGCAGCTGTAACACTTTTGATTGGCAAGCTATTTCTAAAGGAACTACCAATAACAGAGTTACTTCACACCTTGCAATGAAATCTATTTTGTTTAAATTGAGTAGCACTTGAAATAGTTGTTTGCAACCAGAGAACCCTGAAGCTAATATAATAAAAAGGTTCAATGTGGTTCTTCTCTGTACTAAATGGCAGTTCAAAAGGGTGAGTGCTAGTTTGGTCTCAGATTCTTATTTAGTGAGCAGATTACATAATCAAATAATTGTAGTTCTTAAACTCAGGTGTCCTCTCCCAAATTAGTAATTCCTTTTCCTGTTTAGAATGTTTGAATTTTTGACTCATTGCCCTGCTATAAATGGTGTCTTCGTATGTAGCACAACGCTGGAAAACTTTTCATGTGTACTGAGATTTTTTGGAGAGCATTAGAGAACAGTGTTCATGTCAGACATAAGGGATATTTGGGTATTTTTTTTCCATCTGACTATGGGGCAGGTGGGGGAATGAGGTGAGGCCCATTGACAGAAGCTTCCTATGAGTATAGCTGAGTGGTTACCATGGTAATAAGCCAGCCTGCTGATTCCCACTCATAGGATGGTGAGTCTGTTTCTTCCACACTTCCCAGAGAGAATTTCCCCAAATTTAAGAGTCTTCTTACACTGATAATCTATACAACTCTGAGATTATTTGTGAGAGAGAAATTAAGATTCAAAATTAAATTACCGACCCAGAGGGGATGATGAACATTTCACTGAATCTTTTAAGAAAGTATTAGGGGAAAAACTGGGGACAGGATTGATATTAGTTTCCTATTGCTGTTGTTATTAACAGAAGTTAAATGTTGCCTTACTTCACATTTGCAAAGTCACCATTGCCATGTACGATCATCTATTAATACATCTGGGGATTGGGAAGTGGACATCTTTTTGTTTTTCCTTTAAGTTTTGTATATATTTTTTTAATCCATCCATGTTTGTTGTATGTAATGATTACATTCATCCTGAGGACTTTGTGCGTGTAAGTAACATATCTTAATTCTTTTTTGTCCACTTTGGGGAAGTTATATTTCAGGTTCGCTCCTGAAAGTTTAAGGAGTTACTGAGGAAAAGAGAACACAAGGTCATTCACCAACCAATAGCCCCACACTCCACAATCCTGTATCCGGAATGGTTATGCTGCGGTGCTCCCAGCAACCTAAGTGTTTATTTTCTTTTTCCCCTTCCATTCCGAGTGATACTATCACCTTCAACTCTAATCTTTGAGAACTTTGTTGGCTTCTTTTTCTTTCTTTTTTTTTTTGACATAATGAGATCCTGATCAAAAATTTTATTAATGAATGAATTCGATGTTTTTTAATTGGTAGGGGAAGTGAGAGGGGTAGGGGAAAGGAAAGAAGGGGAAAAGAAAAAATATGAGAAAAGTAAAAAATGGCAACAATCCAAGTGCTTCTTGATTACACCTACTCTTACACTCACAGAAGAGAAGCCTATGCAGCCATTTATTAGGTGGCTGTGAATCTTGATTTATTCTTATGTGGAGAGTAAAGCCTGAAGACTGTCAGTGATCTTGTTCTGCATGCTTCTATACAAGTAAAATTGGTACCATAAATCATATGTGCATTTACGCGGAGGCAAGAGGAAAGAGGAAGAGGTGGGTATGAAAAATGTTTATCAATGTGTTATACCTTTCTTTTCTCCCTGTATTATGATTTTGGGTTATTTTTACATTTGTGTTTTGTATCTTTTCCAATTGGTTTTCTGCTTTAACAGTCTTTCTTTGATAAATAATACAAATTTTAAAGGGTAGAAAAGCTATGAACCAAGAGAATAGAAACACCTTTTTTAGAAGAGTAATGAGCGTTGGCTTGCTGAGGGCTGAGTCCTGGTGCTGAGCAAGCAACCTGTCCAGGGGACTGAGGTGGGCACCTAAGGGGGAAAGAGCAGTGCAGGGCGCGGGAGGCAAGCGAGCCTTAGGCGGGCACAGCAAGGCCGCTGATCTTGTCAAGGAGAGGAGGACTAATGCTGGAGCAGACGAACTTAGTCCTGGGAAGAAGGCGACATCTGGAAGGGAAAGTACAGAGACTCGAGTTAGAAGCAATGTGCAAAGGTCTAGGTGGTCAGCAGAACTTGTTGTCCTCACAGGATGCAACTGCAGATGCTTGGAGGTGGGCAGAGGAGAGCAGAGAGCACTCTTTTCTCTTATTTTTTCCTCTGTGGTTCAGTGGACACGTGATTAGGTAGGGAGGCAGGAAGGGGAGGAAACAGAAGGGAGATGAGGGGAGTGGGTGTGTGGAGCTGATACAAAACAGCACGTGCGCGTGAGATGTCTACAAAATGGGCAAACCGGTTCTCAGTGATGCGCATGAGCTGGAGTCAATGGTAATGGCTATAGATAGTTATGTCTGCCAGTCACTAGAGTAGGCGGCAATCTGTCTGTTACTCTGGTGACTGGCAGACATAACTATCTATAGCATAAAGAATGAGAAATTAGAGTTATTCATAGGAAAATGGATGCATATTGAGGATATACTCTAAGTGAAATAAATCACACGTGTAAATACTGAGTAGTTTCTCTGGTGTGAAAAACTATAATAGTACATAAGATCCTAATGACATAATTGACAATGTGAACTAGGAAGAAAAGGGCTAAAGGTGTAGGGGAAGTGGGAAGGGTAGGGGAAAGGTAATAAGAGAAAAGAAAAAAATGTGAGAAAATGAAAAATGGAAATAAAGTGTTTGTAAATGGGGAGGGGAGGAGGGGGTGAAGGGAGGGCAGAGACAAGGGGGAAAAATGAGAACCAAGACCTGTCATGTAAAGGTACAAGATCCCAATGATAAATATAACTGTACTGTATACCTAAAATGTACCAATAAACTCAATGAGAGAAAAATATGTTTAAACCATAAAACAGATTATTGAAACTATAGCTTCATGTGTCGCTCATGGATTCTAGATATATGTTTGTAATTCACAGTACAAAACTATAAGAGAAAAGTTAGAAGCTACAGAAATGATTCTGAACAAATGTACTTCCCGGAAAGGCAATACTATTTTTATGTGTTATGCTCATTAGCAAATCACACAGAAATTTCAGCAAACAGTAACAGATGGGCCGATCAGATTGCCAATGATTCTGTATTCTCAGGACTTCAGGCCTACCTAGTGGTGTGTTAGACAGACGGAGAGAGGATTTTTAGGGTCATATCATGTTCTGGGGGGAGGGTAACTGTTATGCTTTATATCTAGATGGCTCTTCAAAGCCTCATGGGCTCATAGGTGGGGTTTTGGAGAGGAGACCGGACTGGATCATGGGGCATGGTATTCATCCATATGGACTGGTCCATTGATGAATTTACAGCTGATTGTGATGTCAGAAACTAAAGCCTGATTGCAAGAAGTGGATTGTGAAAGGCTTGACCCAGAAGGTTCTGTCTTTCTTCCTTTTTCCTTGATTCTCTCTCTCTCTCCCTCTCTCTCTCCCTCTCTGTCTCTCTCTCTCTCTCTCCCTCCCTCCCCGCCTCCCCTCTTACTCCCCTCCCATCATGTCATGAACTCTTTCTCCTCTGCCCTGCCCCTCCACTATACCACCCTACCCTGGAGATAACTAACTGTGAACGTATACCTCAACAAACTATGAGCCGAGACAATCTTTTTCTCTCTAGAGTTGGGCATGTCAGACATCGTGTCTCAGCGACAAGAGTAGCTAAGACAGTGACATAGTAGCTGCCTGATTCCCGAGAGATCTGATAATTAGAATGCACATCACACTATTCAGCAGTTTGTATAATTCTGTTACTTAGATTTCTCCCCTCTCGTGTTCGTCAAAGGTGGTACAGCATTCACCGCGGTGTGGCTGTCATAGACCCCTGTAAGCCAGAACAAATTCTTTCTTTCATGTGCTTCCATCTCTCCCCACCTCTTCCACCCCAGTCAGCCCCATCATCGCATTTGGTCGGAGTATATGCAAGGGAGGGGCACCCTCATCCCAGTTCTTCCGCATCCTTTTCAGAGTTGTAATTATATATTTATTTGTGGGGTTACTTTATTTATATAAGGCTCCCACAACAAATTATAGGTTGTGCAAGGCAGCTCTGTGCTTGATCATCTTTGAATACGTACTATTTAGCACAATGCCAAACACCTTGTAGAAGGTCAATAAACACTTCTTGAATAAATGAAATGTATGTCAAAGCAATAGTCTAACTATGCCTTCAGTGTGCTGTGCCATAGAAAAGACAGTTTGACCCATGGGTTTCTTCCCTCCCTGAGAGAGATGGCTTTATGGGTAGATTATACCTTCACAACAACATAAAACATCACCTCAGTTTAGATATAGGGAATTTATAGTTAGAACTGTTTAATTACTTATGGAAGGATCAAAGGATCTCATTGCTGAGCCCAGTTAATCAGAAATATTGACTGAGTCAGTTAGGGATAGACTTGGCAAGAAAATCAGGTCAGCTTGGCTCTTAAGCCAGGAGTCCATTCACTAGATCATGATTTTTCTGGCATGACATTAACCAAGAATCAAACTGTACAACTTCTTTTCTGATTACATAGGCTAAGAAATTAATCTTAGTAGTTTGAACAGATAATGATTAGCTGAACCCTTGTTGGAGGAGAAGAAAAAGTTGGAAGTGGAACAAATAACCTCCTGCCTAATCCCTGAAACCAGGCGACCATCAAACTATACGTCTTCAGTGATTAAGCTCTATGGGCTGCGACATGTAAGCCTTCCCCGCTGCTGTGGGCTCCTGTCTCCATAGTGATTCATATCTGCAAAGATGCTGCTGTTTTGAGAAAAATATGAGCCTCTCTGATGACAGTTGTTGTAATAAGACAAAGGCATTTTTAGAATTACTGCTATTATCTCATGTGAGAGATGCTGACAATCTCTTTCCACCTTACTCCCATAAACCCATTAGATCTCACAAACTTTGCAAGGGCAGCCTGGAGGCCACAGCAGAGATAAAGTACTTTCAGGAATGTTTCTTTTCTGCAGCTAGAATCATGATTCATGTTTCAGGGGATTTGTAAAAACATATCCTATCCACAAATGATAGAAAATCCTAGCAGGATAGCAATAGACTCCAGAAGACATCAAATTCTTTTCTGTTCCCATGCAAACACATGAAATGAATGAGGTTTATTAAAAATAAAATAAAATATATCAATAGGTAATTAATTAATAAATTTCTTGGAACAAGAAACGTGAGTTTTCTTAATTAATCTCTTTAACTTGTCTCAGAATCTGGTATGTGCTCTAGAAGTAATTGGGAGCTACAGTAATTCTGTTCTTTTTTTCCCCCAGAAAGAATCTCTACCAAGGTAAATGATTACACCCTGAACCAGAGCTCGTTGTTATTCATTTGATTGCTCCTATTGTCCCACTGTATATATCTGATAGCAAGGTATATGTCATTTTTCACAATATTTTTGCCTAGAGATCTACAGAATTAAATAAAAACAGTAAAGACCCATAAGTTATACAAATAAATACAACTAAATAGTGGCTATTTGATAGCAAATGTCATAGTGTTTGTATAATCATATCTTTACTGATGACCCTATTGCCGAAAGTCTTACTGTTTGGTTAATTTGGGGGTATTCTGATGGGAGTTAAAGATAGAAGAAAAATGTAAGATTTTGTTTTCTATTTTATTTAATTTTCATCAATTTCCTGTGGAATGTGTATTATGGATAAGGGAACTGATGTGCCGTGAAGGAAAAAGTGTAGGAAAAACTAAAACAAGGAAAGGATATCTGAGAGCCTTCAACATGGTAACATTAACAGAAAGTAGCTACGAATGATACAGTTATGTCTGGTTGCTATTTTAAAAAGTAGAAGTGTGGCTCCGTCTTGGATTGTGTGATGTGCTTATACCCAAAATCAAGAGAGTGCAAAGTCCTGGGAGCGTTTGGCAGCCATGGTGGTACAAAGAACAGTGACAGCATCACAGTGACGGCGGCAGGAAAGGTGGCCGTGAAGGTGCGGGCCATGGCGGTGACCATGGAGTAGGGTGGATGGGCTCACATTACAGCGGTGACTTGCTGGCCATCCAGAGGGCAGCTACAAACTCGGAGTGGTGGTGGACACACGTGCAAGGTGCGTGCTGCTGGCAGTGATCATGCTGGTAATCGTCGTGAGAGTGATAGGGGTGGTGCTGAGACAACTGTTCCTCTTCGGTGACGCTTCCAATTGTCCGATGAGATTTCTTTCATGGAATGAAGGAACTCAGAGGAGTGGAGAGTCAGGAAGGTGGAAAAAGACTCCAGTCATCCCTGAGGGACATTCACCTTTTGGGCACTGTCTCAGGACATAATTTCACAACTCTGTTCCTCTTTGAGACAAATCTTCCTGTGCTAGACACATCATCTTTCTTCAGTAAAAGTTCTAAAATGCTACTTTGTATTACCAAGTACCAAATAGTTTCAACAGATGGATAAGAATTTAACAGTGGGTAAATTTTTACTTAACACAGAAATGGTCTTTCCAGTTGTACTTGTCGATTGCTTTTAGATTACTAGAAAAAGGGAGCTTTCGAAGTGTGATTAGCTTCATTGCCAATGTGTTTTAAAGTTCCTACAAAAAAGACATTACCTAAGTTCTTCGTCAGTTCAGAAAGAATAGTGTTGAATCCAAACTGTGCGATTGATGCCAAGGAAAATGTTCCCGACGGATGCTGGAGTAGCACTGGGTCCACGTGGTTACTGAACTCAAATGTGGAACACAGTGTATTTCATTCTAGGAGAGAACAAAAAGCATGTTCTTTGTGTAGTAGAAGTTGGTCTCTCTCTGCTGCCATCTCTTCCTTTCTTATTTTACCTTTGTTTGTTTCTAGTCTCTACTGACTAGTGCTGATTTTCCAAGGAGAAAAACACCAACACAACAATATTTTCTAGCAATTGTCATTTGAGTGACTGTAATAAAAAGATCAAAGTTTATTTGCTGTCTAGTCTCTGTCTCTCCTCTACAGCCCAGGACTGTGCGCACGAGGTGTTGCTGATATCTTTCCAACAGTAACATCTGGCTCTCTGGCAGCCTGCTCTGCTAACTGTGCTGACACACTCATGGCTCTAGAACCGTTCAGAAAACACTGCATGGGCTGGTTGGACAATGTAGAGGCCATTAGAGGTTTTTTTTGTTCATCCTCCTGGGCACTATTTATCTGTCAGTCACATTTCATTCTGAGGAGTTTACTGTACTGGTTTGTCTATTTGAAGATAAGGAAACCCCTCATTAAGATAGGAATTTATATGGTCCAAATTGAATATAGGCAGTGCTGTATTTAGGACACTACAGGTGCTGTGCTATTGGTTGAATTGTTCTTAAAACATTGATTTTTTTTGCTAAGATTGTCTCACAGTATTATATATTCAAGAGAAGGCAAGGTGAAGGCATTTTTTCAGGTGCTAATGAGGGTAGAAGGATGTGTGGAATCACTAGCAGAAATTAATATTTTAGAGACTTATGTAAAATTTACAGGGAAATATACAGAGAGAAAACATCGGATTGAAATCTGGTAGAAAGGGACATGACAATATAACAATGAAAGAGAAAGGATACAGAATTGTGAGGCCCAACATAGAAATTAAAGTTTGAAATGGGAGAAAGGCCACTGAATAGAAAACTATGCTGAACCAAGAAAAAATGCAATGTTGATGGTAACATAAATGTGAGCTTTGAGAAGAGGAGTAGAGAAAATGAAATTTTGGTTCAAAACAAAAATGCTATGACATAAGGAAAAGATATCTGCAATACTGAGAAAAGATACTTTAATAGGAAATCACTACATGGAAACTAAAAGCAGTACTACTAAGCAGCAAACAGGTGAGTGCAGATGAAGATTAACAAATAACTTACAATGGACATTAAAATATAGTGAGTCACAAATTTTTCTTCAAACATCAATTCACATCTTGCTTTTGAGAATATAGTCTATGATGATAATGTCATAGTCTACATTTTTTCACTTGAGTGAGTGGTCTTCTCCCTAGTTCAGTGGCAAGTGAGAACACCCACATGGAACTATAATATGCTTGCCTTGTCCAGAGTTCTGTTTTCTGTGGTTTCACCTGCCTATTGTCAGCCATGGTCAAGAAATAAATAATTCTTAAGTTGTAAATAGCATAGTCTTCTGAGTAGCATGGGGAAATTTTCATCATCCCCCTCTATGTTCCTTGGAACATATGTTTCTTGGACTCCCACTTTATCCACAATGTGTATACTACTTACCCATTAGCACTTAGTGGCTGCTAGGGTTTGAATATTATTGTCTCCATCAAAACTCACTTTAAGGCTTGATCCCTGAAACAATGGGATTGATAGATTGCGATCCATTTTAGAGGAATTTTGGATCATGAGGGCACCACATTTGTAAGGAATTAATGACCATTTTGCAAGATTGAATAAGGTCTCCTAGGCTGGATTCGTTACCATGAGAGCCGGATCTTATAAAGCAAGGACGTCTCAGAGGTGTGGTCACTTACGCACATCCCTACTCCCTCTTCCACCTGCGCGGTGATATCGCCAAGGGGAATCCTTGCCAGATGCTAGTGCCATTCTGTTTGAATTATGCAGCCATCAGAATTGTTTGTCAAAAAAACCTCTTTCCTTTATACACTATCCAGCATCAGGTATTTTGTTATAGAAAAAATATAGCTACTTTTATTATCAGATCAACTGACATGGCATCCCAATGCTTGTATCCAAATAACCCCTACTTTACCCAAAAATGGCCCAGAGGAGCAAGTGTTGTGATGGTGGCAATTTGGATATGTCAAGGAAAAGCACTAGAGTACTTCCTTCAAAGGAAAAAAGTAAAAATTCTTAATAAATAAAGAAAGAAATTGTAGGGAGTGCATTCATATAACTCAGACTACAGAATACTTTCGTAGCTATTTGTTATGGTGAATCTCTTACTATGTCTTATTTCTTATTTATAAATCAAGCTTTATCAGAAGCATGTGTTTTTAGGGTAAACATAGTATAGATACAGGGTTTGAAAGTATTTGTGGTTTTACGCATCCACTGAATGTCTTGAATTATGTCTCCTGCCTATAAGAGGGAAACACTGTAAATGTTTTCCTAGGATCATGTGGAAATGTAAAAAAAAAAACAGTATTAAAACCACAATATGGATTAATTAATGTATAGATTTATGATATTGACATTCATTCTTTTATATGCAGCTTGTATTCCAGACACTGTTATAGGAAGTTTTAATGCATTGACTCATTTGATCCTCATTAACAAACTTCAGAGGTAGGAACTATTTTATCACTTCCATTTTATGGACGGTGACACTAAAGCAAAGGAAACTTGAGTGCCTTATCTAGGATACAAAGATAATGCAAGGCAGAGTTGAGATTTAAGCTCTGGGAGCTCACCTTTCGGGTATGGATCTTAACATACTCTAAAGAGTTATACTCTCTACCTTCTGCGGCAGCCACACCGGGCAGACAAAAGAAACTTCTCCCTTCCTAGGACTTCTGATCCAAGTTTAGTCCCAAACCTGTTGCCAGGAAGAGCTGGTGTGGCCAAGTGGTGGCTCTTCCTTTCTAGGGAGAAAGAGTAGATGGAAATTGTGAAGACTTTATGTAGAAATCCTTGTGACCCATGTAAACCTAAAAACAGACAAAATATATTTATTGACATGCAAAGCAAGCAACTGATGGAACTTTTCAGGTTGCAGGCAAAAAATTACAGCCATCACTGTCTTCCCTGCTCCCAGTGGAAGTTAATTAATTGAAGTAAAGGGGGGATATGGCTTGAGGGTCACCACATTAGAGTTACAGATTTTGATGTGGTAAACAAAGAAACATTGTTCTGTTAAAGCTTCTATTAGAGCTGGCCTAATGTCAAGAAATTTGTACTCTGTCACCAACTGCCTCAGTAAATTTATCAATGCTTCATTTTCAATTGCTTAAATAATTATCAAAGCCTTCAAATAAATGATTAAATGTGCTTTACCAATTATTTGTTTCCTAAATGGTTGAAATACTTAAACTAAGGAGAGAGGGAGGTTCGCTGACATAACTGCTAAAGTCTTAAAGACTTTCAGATAACAGTCTGGGTATAAGTACAAAGTATTATTCTTATTTATAGTCCAGCAAGACTTAACACAAGGCCTGAGCATCTTAACCAGGCAGACAGGAGTGGCTCCGGGGGGAAACAGAGGCTCGCTTGTAAGCCAGCTGTGCAGAGGGTGGATTCCACCCCAGGTGTGTGGCTGGAGGAATTGCTGGCTTCCTTGGGGGCCAAATGGCATTCAGAGGCTGCGCTCCTGGAAACCCTTAGCTGTCTGTGGGACTCCAGTGAGTAGAATTTTGGCTAACAGAGCAGCAATCTCATCAGCCAGATTTCAGTCAAGCTGTGTTTTAAAAGCTTGCTAATTTAAACACATGTCTGATGGGGCTGTCAAGAAGGCCTAATAATTCCTGTCTCATTGGGTTACTGTGAGGCTTCAGTTAAGTGATTGATATGAAGAATATAACACAAAGCGTGGCCCAACCTAAGAGCTATGACATTGCCAACGTTCTCTTTTCAGCAGCCCTTGCCCTTGGTACCTCTTTCTCCTCCAGCACAGCTGGTCATCATGGTTCACGATTGTGTGTGACACAGGAGCCAGACTCGCACCTGGGAAAATGACAGTGTACGCAGCACGTCAGAGACAAGCTGATCTCTGTACTCACACTGCTCATTTGACAGCAGTGATGATGGCTTCTTACCACAATCGTCATGAGACCAGAGCCAGAGCAGGCTACAGCCTCAGAAAGGCAGCCGACCTCCCAAATGCCTGTAACTGCTGTGGCAGTCATAATGGGCAGACGAAAGAAACATCTCCCTTCCAAGGGCTTCTGATCCATGTTTAATCTGACCAAACCTTTGGTCAGTGCCAGGGAGAGCTGGTGTGGCCTGTTGGTGGCACTCCTGACGTTCCTCAGAATTCGCCAGCTATCACTTTGCCCAGTCTGGGTTAGAGGGCAAGCTCAGAAAAGCTCCCAAGGTTCATTCAAAACACTGCAGAACCATCTGCTAGGGTTAGGTCTGACTGTTCTTTGTGGTTCCCAAATTCTCTTACTCCAGTGATGCAAAGAGAAAGCAGTCTTTTCTCTTTTTTCTCTTATTAAAATTTCACCAACATGCAGCTAGTTCTTCATAAAGGGGGGTGACAAAGAGCTCCTGGCAAACTCAGAGTAGCTTGTATAATTTAAATAACAACAATCTCCCATATAACATGAGGTAAAATTTGGAAGCAAAACATAAAGTAAAGTTGACTCTTTGGCAAAGGCTCTTGGTCAAGAACCAATGAGAAGCCCAGATTCTGCCTTATTAAAACAACAGTTTAAACTCCATCCAGCACCACTTTGGTTAGCAATCCTGCTTGGCAGTGTCCTTAGTGCCTTGAGTATGGGCACTATTCATTCCTGATTCAAAATACCGGTTGCAGAGCTCAAAATGAAGTGTGTATTATTGCTTTGCTGATACTGTGGTATGTTCTAGAATTACCCACCCAATGACCCAGTATTGATAAAAAGGAATTAGACTTAGTGCTTTCAGTAAAGATCAGGTCCCAACTCAACTGATGAAACCAAGAATAGCAACTCTATGTTTTCAGCATTTCCAAAATAAAGCATCTGTCTATAACCTGATCTGGATGAGGACCAACAGGTTCTGGGAAGAATATTAACCTGAATTTGTTGCAGTCTTGTTTCCCAAACTGTGTTATAAATACTTCCCCATATGTGCTGCCAAAGCTTTGCATTTAATGAATCGTCCAAATCTTTCTGCCACATATCCTGTGTGGCTATTGATGATGGGGCAATTGTTCCTGATATCTGAGGAGGAATGAGAACATTGCCTACATTGCTAGGGAAAATTGGCATTACAATAATCCCATTAGAATATTTGTATTGATTTTTAAAATAATATTTAAATTTTTAGAAATAAATACATTTTAGAGAATTACTGTTGCCTATAGCGCCTGGCAATTTCCTAGGAAGCACATCATCTATTTGATACCTTGTTGTTACTTTAATTAAGCCAAAAAGTGTACAAACCATGACTTAATAAACAGTCCAATTTTTGTATCATATTGTATTATACTGAATTTTATTTTCAAGTTCTGCTTCTGGGTAATTATATGAACTGGAAAAATTATTTACTATCTTAGAACAGATATCTCATCAGTAACGTGGAATGTGACAGTTATCTCTACCTCCTTTGGCTACTATAAAAATAATAAAAGGTAATGGATGCTAAATTTTTAGCCTAGTGCTTGTTGCATGACTCATATAAGCTATTATGATATTAGTATTATGCTCTTATTGTGGTTATTTTAACCACTATTGAAGAACTGTTGCTCTTCTGCTGGATATTTTTCCAAAAGAATTAAAAGAATCATACTACAGTGATATATGTGCGCCCATGTTTATAGCAGCACAGTTTGTAATAGCTAAAGCTTGGAAACAGCCCCATTACACATCAGTTGGAGACTGGATAAAGAAGATGTTGTTTTTCTATAAAAATGAAATACTATTGAGCCATAAATAATAAGAAACTAGAGTCATTCATTCTTTTTTTTTTTTTTTTTTTTTTTTTGTACTGGGGATCGAACTTAGGTCCTTGTCCTTGCAAGGCAGGTGCCAGAACCACTGAGCTAAATCCTTGGCCCTTGAGGACATACTCTTAAGTGAAATAAAGAAGACACACATGTGTAAATACCGAACAGTTTCTCTGGTATGAAAAACTAAAAGTGTAAATAAAATCCAAATGGTATAATTGACAATGTGAACTAGGAAGAAAAGGGCTAAAGGTGTAGGGAAAGTGGAAAGGGTAGGGGAAAGAAAATAAGGGAAAAGAAAAAATATGCAAAAATGAAAAAATGGAAACAAAGTTTTTATAAATAGGGAAGGGTGGAGTGGGTGAAGGGAGGGCAGGGACAAGGGGAAAAAAATGAGAATAAGACCTGTCATGTAAAGGTACAAGAGCCCAATGATGAATGTAACTGTACTGTATACCTAAAATGTACCAATAAACTCGATGAGAAAAAAAATAAAAGAACTGTTGCTCTTTGAGAAACTCAAGATGGAAATGAGGCTGGAGGAAAAACAAATCAAAAATACCTCTAATTGAAAGCTCTAACAACCAAGTGTGCTGTGCTGTGCTGACCAGGACTTCTGTGATACGGGGAAGGCTGCCACAGTTTGCCTTGAACAGCAAGATTTTAAGTCCTTTCTACTTCCTGAGTGTGCTGCCTTCACTCTTTCTTTCAGGTGATCAGAACCTCTGTGTGTTTTGTTTTGTCCCCACTTCAAGACATTTCCTTCTCTATTAACAAAGACAACCACTGATGATGTCAAATCATGGATTTTTTCTTTTTTTTTTTTGTCTGCCTAGTGCTTGTGTGCAGGGAGTGAAGATTTTCCCAAGAAGAGATCTGACAGTAAATTTGACCCATTCTTCGGTGACTCTGAACTTGGAGCTAAAGACAGGGCCACGTGGCTCCTATTCCACGCATAACCCTCATCTGGTACTTTTATTATTTTTTTTTTGTCACTTCAAATCTTTGATTTCTCCCTAAGCAATGATTATATCCTTCCAACACCCTTGAAGGTACACTTAGGACCTGATGTGGTTAGACTATCTGTGTTCCTTCCATCTCACATGTGGAAATTTTATCCCCTAAAGTGATGGCATCAGGAAGTAGGATCTTCTGGAGGGGTTAGATCGTGAGGGAAGAGTCCCCGTGAATGGACTGTACTCTTAGAAACGAGGACACGGAAAGTTAGCTCAGGCCTCCCCCTTGTGAAAAAGCAGGGAGGAGGTTCAACCTTTCTCACCCTCCAGAACCTTGAGAGATAAATTTGCGTTCCTGTAGGAGCAACGTAGCTTCCAGTATTTTGTATAGGGACCTGAAGGGAGTAAGAGTATTCTTAAATCAAACCAGCAATGCTACTTATACATCTAGGGTTTTTGCAATCATAGAAACTGCTTTTACAAATAATGTCATGTCCCTGAAAAATTTTAATGTTAGAAATCCTGTCCCTCAACAACGATATCCAGAATTTCAGTAACGAAGGTGCACTGGTTAACAACAAATCCAACAACAAATCCTCCAGCCCTCCAGAACTTTCAGTCTACTGAGCTTCACACTTCTCCCGGTGCCCCTCACCTTCCTTTCCCTGTGGCTCTCACCGTTACCCAGTTTCCGATACCGTCTCCAGCTTCTAACTGTAATAATCCTCTCTGTGACCACTTTATCTGTTGGAATAGCACAAGGACTTGTCCTAGAGAATATGGTGGGAGATTGTGGACAACCCTGCTGACTGCCTCTTTCAAGTTTTGACCACAGTCCTTAGCCTCAGCTCTCCAGCAGCTCCTCTGACCACGATTACAGCCTCCTGGGCCACATTTTATTTATGCCCTTTTCTAAATGCCAGAGGATTCTAGTTGGACTCATCAATCTCAAATAATCACTTCTGGCAGCTTGGGATTCTTTTACTATGCATTTTTTATCTTACAACTTAAAACTTTTTCTTCCCTATCTTGCCCTGGTACAAAGTATTCTATAAAAATAATGCTACATTGTATTCATTGCTATTCTTCTAGTCTTTGTGTGGCACACCGTACATGTTAAAAGTACTGTACGAAAGCACAGATGACTGAGTGGCATTCCTGGAGTGACCGCAGACAGAGTGTCACGACACACAGTCGAAGTTAGGCCTCCGGTGAATGCACGTGTGGTTACTATCCTCAGGAGACAGCTTGCGGGAACTGTAATTTGCTTAACTCATTTCTACAGCCCTTTCAAGTATAACATGGGAAACCAACACCATCTGCTTGTATTTTGGGCACAGGTATAAAAGGATGTCCGAGAATACGTTGGAGACAGTATGAGAAAAACAAATACTTTTGTTTTTAATATTGCAACTGACTTACAGGCATAATTATTCTGATGTACTTTAGTTCTTTTGCTTGTCCTAATTCTTTGGCTTTCTTCTAGACAAAATACACATTAAAACCTTGTTGTGTGTCCTCCTAAACCTTTCCTGTTTCCCGTGTATTCACACAGAAAAAATCTAGATTTAAAAGCATTATATATAATTTATATCATGATCAAAGAATTGTTCTTTCATTACTTTTGTCCACTCAGTATATGAGGTGTATCTTGTATCAGTTCATAGATAGATAGATGATAGGTATCTGCCTCATTTTAATAGCTGCGTGGTATAGTATTTTATAGTATTTTATAACATGTTTACCTATTCTCCTACCACAGAGTTTTACTCTCCAGAGAATCACAGATGAACTTTTCAGCTGAGGATCTTTACTTTCTTGCTTGCGTGTCTGCTCTTTCTCTGAGACTAATTGCAAAGGAACAAGGAACAGCGTTGGGGGAGGAGAGCCCCAGAGTTTTCTTGGCGGGCTCTTCTGACATGGAGCTCGCTAAGGCTTGGTTCTTTCCGTAAGGAGCTCACACTCCCTTAAAGATGGAGGCACTTAGCAGATAATTACAATAAAAAGTGATAAGTGCTGTGATGAAATTCCATTCCCAAAGCTCTTATATCCCAGTGGAGGAAGAGATTTTATCTGCTTTGTTAAACTTGAGAAATTTTCAGAAAAATGACATCTGGTCTGTAAATAATGGACAATGAACTGCGGTGGGATGAAAGGGAAAGGCATACATAGAAGTACAGGAGAAAAGGAAAATCCTTTGCCAGGACTCACAGTTTGTGCACACAGTTAAGGCGTTACTGAGGCTCTTCTAGGGCGCTAAGGACAGTTGTAAGAAAGGGAAAAAAGGAAAGAGGGAGGGAGAGAAGGAGGGGGACGGGAAAGGACAAAAGGGGAGAGACTAGAAGAAAACGAGAGCGACAGAAACAGGAGAGAAAGTACAGAGCGCAGCGGGATCAAACAGGAGAAAGAGTAAAGTGAGAGAGTAACCGGTGCACTTAGAACTCCAAGTTGGGAGAAAAGTCTTACAGTGAATCCCTTTTGAGAATAAAGATGATATTTCATCCTACAGAAGAAAGACACGGTGTTTTGTTCATGCCGTGCATCTCATTATGTCTACTTCTAACATTTTTAAGTACCCAGAACGTGTAATGTGTGGTATAACTGAGATAGAAACCCGGAAATCTTTCAATCTGAGGGACGTAGAAAATAAGAAATCTTTACATTGGAAGCCTAGATCTTTTCCCGAGATTGTCTTTTGAAGATGTTACATTATTAACAAATCCTTTCATGATATATAAATATAATAATATGAAACAAAAGCAAAACAGAAGCAGTCCCTGTTTCCCCCAAAGGTCAGCCTTTGACAAATGTGTTTACAGCGCTTCCTTTCTTCGCTCCCACCTTCCATTCCGGAGCAGCTGATGCTGTTTTTACTTTTATCGGTATAACCACCCAACGGAGAATGACAATCAGCAAACTGTCTTCTCTGCAGATGGCTAAGCAGCAGAAAGTAGCAACAGCCCATCACCATCTTGTTTCTGCTTGCACCTAGGAAGGATTGTCTTAGCAATGGCTCTTTTGACAGTGAAACAAAAAGATAGTGGCGAATGAATTGAGTAAGTAAAGAAATAAATCAGTAGCTATCCTTCCTTGACTAGGAAAGGAGACTGCCTTTCTTAAATATTTCAGCTTATTCTGAAGTTTTTGCTTCTTCCCAGACAGTTGTACTCATTAGTAACTACATCTCCAAAGCCTCTTTTGCATAAACAGTACAGTGAACACAAGTAACGAAGCAGGTATTTTGATTGGGACGGAAGTAGGGCGAACACCTCAGCTTTATTTCTCAGGACTTCTCTCACCCACAAAACCTTTCAGTAGGTGACAAACTGAGATGGTCGTTCACTCTAACCTGGGTGGTTTTTACACCTACTTGGGAATATGCTCTTCATGAAGACTTAAACAAAGCTACAACTTAAATCTCCCTCCTTACTAAAAACCGTGTACGTAGCTTAAATGAATATCTTTATAAGAACACTGAGGAAAGTACTTATTATGCTTCCATTTGCAAATAGAAAAAGAAACTGAAGTTTAAGAACATTAGGTATTTTTCCCGAAGCACAGGTCACGATAACTAAATGCAAGTTTGGGATTCAGTGAGACTAACTCCATTTGTTCTGCTGTTACGACATGCCACCTCTCTGTTAGCATGTTCCTTCTGAGGAAAAGTGTCACAGGCAAGTCACCGTAACGTGTACTTTTAACCCTGCCTTTCTGGGAAAAGCTGATTTCACTGGGGGATGAGGGCCTACCTAGAACCCAGTGGTCTTGCAGGAATTTGAGTATGGGAGTTCTCTGTTGATGATTGGCTGCTTTCTTACCTTCCTATGTACCCTTGTACCTGAGGTAAACTGTGTATAACATTCTTCCTCACACTGTCCAAGAGCTCATTTACGGGATCAGAAGAGAATCAGCATGATTCACAGCCCCTCTGCTGCCTCTGTAACAAGCCCAAATGAGCATTCCACGTTCACTGTGGTTTTGATTATTCTATTTGTGCTCAGTCCCACTGACCCACATAGACTGCTAGCAGCATCCGCATCGCGTGGTTCATTATGTAATTGAATTTAGTGTTCATGATATTTGGAGCCAGGAAAATAACATTCCTTGTGGTGAGCCAGACGAAGCTGTTCTTCTAGTACAAAGTGGGGAAGTTGGTAAATCTGAAGACAGGACTTAAAAACTTTTTTTTGATTAAGGAATATTATTGGCTTCTTGGGGACATGGACTTGAGCCAGGAATTATTGTTGCAAAATATTTGAAAGGATGAAGACGCTTGGATAAAGAAATAGCATCTGCAGTGTGTCCTCCATTGGCTCCCAGAATATCATAGGTTCCAGAAAAGAAAAGAATATAATAAAGATATAATCACTAAGACCCAGGAAAGTACATCACCATGTGCATACCACATAGGCTGGCATTTCTAATTCTGGGCTCCTTAAATCAAGGACCATCAGGACCATTAGAGAGAGACTTGGTAGCAGTAACATCAGGGAAAACGATAGGACATACTTTTAGTTTGGGTTAATAGGTCTCCAAGAGAACTAGGTACGCAGTGTACATTGATGCTAAGTAGTATGACCTTTTCTGTAAATAGAATATCGGTATAATGGTATGCCATTTACTCAAGCAGCCGTGCTAGGGTCTATTTTGAAATTACATTAAAGCAAGATGTGCTCCTTCCTTTTTACTAAGAGCCAGAAATCTAATGTAAGAGTCTAGGTCATGGATGTGGAATCATACATTGCAGGAGAATTGAATACCAGGGTGTTCCTCTGAAGAGCACGATCCACAAAATGCAAAATCGGAAAATATTCTGACTCTTCATAAACTGAATGGAACAAAGTTTTAAACTTTAAATAAGGTTGACAATGAAATTTCCACCAGGCCGTATTCATGAAAGGAAAATCAGCTCGGATAATGCTAAGTAAGGTGACTGTTTGAACACCATATATAATGTTACAGAAAGAGTCATAATGAGACCCAGTGTGAATGCTCAGGGGAAACCACTTTTTATAAGAGTAGTAAATTGCACTTTGGTGGACAGAGCAAAACATAAAATAAATCCCCTTGTTAAACTCCTTTAAACTAATAAACAGGACGTGTGGTGCTTGGTACTGTGAAACCAGGCAAGTATCCAGTGAAAATAGAAGAGAGGAAATACTGCCCACATGCAATGCAATGCAAGCATCTGGCTTGTTGGAAGTGATGTGTTATTCACATATGAACCTAACCAGTAATTGCCAGTATTAAGAAATTTCTATCATTATACCAGTGACACATGAATGAAGTGCTTAGAAAACTTGGAAAGAATTAATGCACCTGAGAAATACTTTCTAATATAGAAGATGTGTGTGATAGCTGGAAACAAATAAATACAATAATATACCAGCCACAAATCCTTTAGTGCTTGCTGTTCTTTAAAAGCATCCTCATTAACAATTTTACTTTTTAAGAAACATTCTCAGTTTTAGTGAACAAAATGGGCAGCTGGGAAAAATTTTCAGTGTAATAAATCAAAATTATTTAGAGTTGAAGAACATAAGCTTATTTGTAAAATTTTTTATAGACTCGTTTCCATCTTCCATTTCATTTTGAGTGTCCGAAATAAATCTTAAAGAAATCCCTTCAGCATTTTCAGTTTCTGTTTTAAGAAACAATGCATATTTTATTTGTAGCTTTTGGCATCTTCTGTTAAGATCTTAAGTTAAGAACATACTTTCTGAGAAAGCTTTCAGGAGGATTTTCAGTGCTAGTTTTCAAAACATTATAAGTAACAGGGACACATCCAGTTTAGCAAACATCTTGTCCACTCATTTGTTTGCATACGAATTTGGATCAGGAGCATCTTCACAATAAAATAGCTTAAGTATGTCAAAGAGACACCTGCACTCCTATATACATTGCTGCACTATTCGCAGTAGCCAAGACATGGAAACAAAGGGCCCCGAAACTGTTGGGTGGATAAAGACAACACGGTAGCCATGGGAAAATGAAATTTTGTCTTCTTGGCAACATGGGAGTATTATGTTCAGTGAAACAAGCCAGGCAGAGAAAAACAACATGATATCCCCCATTTAAGAATCTAAATATGTTGATGTCATAGAAAGCGAGAGCAGAAAGGTGGCTACCAGAGGCAGAAAAGAGCAAGGTAGAAAGGAAAATGGGAAAAAATTATCAACATGTAGTTCTTCTTCCTTTTTTAGAATTAGGTGTAAATTTATTTATTTGCTTATTTTTACTGGTACGTTTTAGATATACATAAGGATCACATCCGTCAAAGGGGATGTGTACCTGTACATGATATATCTTGCTTCTTTTTTGAAGAAAGGGAAAGGAATGGGGAAAAAATATGTGCTACTTTTATCACTTTTCACCACTACAACAAGATGTTGAGATAATCAACTTTAAAAGTGGGAAGGTTTACTTCGGCTCACAGTTTGAAGCTTTAGTCCGCGGTCAGATGATCCCATGACGTTTAGACCTGTGACAAGCTGGGTGTGCAAGAGGGAGCAGGGAGCAGAGCTGCTCTCCTCAAGGCTGGGAGGCAAAGGAAGGTAAAGAGGGGGGCTGGTTCCCGGGCTTTCTTTCCTGTGCCTGCCCCAGTGACCTAACTTTCTTCCTCTAGGCCCCATTTGTTTAAGGTTTTACCACCTCCCAATGGCACCGTGGGCTGAAGGAAACCTTCAACATGGAGTCCTGCGGGTTATATTGAAGAGCCGAGCTGGAGTGGGTACTAAGTCATAGTCAGATGGAACCAAGAAGGCCAGGCGTGCTCTTGTGCAGCAGGATGACTATAGCTAACAATGATGATGCACAGTACATTGCAGAGAAATAGAAGAGAGGATTTTGAAAGTTTCTGCAAGAAGGGCTGACCATTATTTGAGGAGACAGACGCGCTTATCCTAACTGAAGCATTAAGATGAAAGAAAGAAACCTGGACAGGCTCATTTAAAGGAAATGTTTAGTGAGATCTTTCTTGGTCAAAAAGATGTTTGTAAAAGAAAAAAAATCATTCTTTCTGACCGTGGTGGAAACATAAAGGAAAAAGATTGGCTTGACCAGAGCCCGGAACCCCATTTATTAGCTCGTTCTTTGACAAGCTGCTTAACTTCTGAGCGTGGTTTCTTTGCACTTGGAATGGAGACAATGCTCACCCGCCTTTGCAGGGGTTTGTTGTGCTAGCTGATAAGCCGCTGATGGAGTTCAAACTGGTCTGGCAGTCACGGCCACCCGCTGGCTCTGAGGGACAGCACATATCTCTGTCAACTGCGCTCCCTCACTGTGTGCCTTAGTGTTCATACATCCCTGGGGCCTGCTGCACCTCGTCTTGTGCTTCTCCTCAGTTTACCTGGCTTTTCTACTCCTTTGCATTGCCATTGTCAATGCACCAAGGTGCAGGCAGTGGAGGAAGAAATAGTACCTCAGGGCCCAGGTCCGTGTCTGCAGGCAAACCATTCTGGATTCTCAATCTAGTTTTTGTTTTTTTTAATTTGAAGTTTGAACTACAGTTTTTTACTTTTTTTTTTTGGCCGGGGATCGAACTTGGGTCCTTGTGCATGCAAGGCAGGTGGCAGAACCACTGAGCTAAATCCCTGGCCCTGAACTACAGCTTTTTAAAAATTAATTTTATTGGTACATTTAAGGTATACAATACAGTTACATTCATTATTGGAAATTTGAACATTTACATAATCCATCTTGGTTCTCATTTTTTCCACATCTCCTGCCCTCCCTTCAACCCCTCCACCCCTCTCTATCTACAAAGACTTTGTTTCCATTTTTTTTATTTTTCTCGTATTAATTCCTTTCCCTTCTTTTGTTTTCCCTGCCCCCTCCCCTCCTCCTTCCCCTTAGATAATGTGAAATAGGAAGAAAAGGCTCTCAATCTAGTTTTAAGCTTCATCTCCACAAACTCTACACTCAGAGGGAAGATGGTGATTCAAACCCAGTACTCCCCGTCCTAAAAAATGGGTTGTGGGATGACTGTGAGGGAGGAGCATCAGTTGTGCCTTTCAGTCTGAGCCTTAATTATTCATTGAACACATATGTATTGTGTTCTTATTTTAATTTCACCGCTAAATGTTAGAGGTTCTGAAAAGAAGAAGGAAAGTGTGACTTTTGCAAGCACAGAGCTTATAATGTGGGAGAGAAAAGACATTGAGGAAAAAAAATTATCCAAATATAGTATAGGGACAAGGATTTAGCTCAGTGCGTCTGCTGCCTGCCTGCCTGCCTTGAAAGCTTAAGGTCCTAAGTTCAATCCCCAGTACAGTACCAAAAAACAAAATGAAACAAACAGCATAGCAATAAGAAAAATGAATGTTGATAGAAAATTCGTTACTCTCTGGAGGATAGCTGTTGATGTTTAGTAAAGCTTCTTAATAACTTTTATGAGTGTCAAAGAGGACCTACATGGCATGGCTGAGATAAACTATCACACCCTAAATTAGAAACAAATTGTTTGATGTATTAAAATCAGAAAAAATGTGAATTTATGTGACAGATTAGGAAAATATCAGTTTATGCTCTTGAGAGTGAAACAGAGGGAGACATCGAACACTATGACAGTGTGCTGGGAAAATTTAATTAGCTCAAAATTCCACAGCATATTAAACAGCATGCTGGGAAAGGATCTTATCATTTAAGCATGAACTTACTTTTTCAAGTCATGGTCTAATTATAGTTAACAGTCCAGGAATAACCGATGATATCATCTTAGTACAATCAATTTGGGCTAAATATTTGAACTTTGTTTCTACCTTAACGCATATCACCTTGTTGATTATTTGGTAATCAGTTATTGTGATAGGCTTCATTCAGCTTTCTTTGGGGAGGTCTACCCCTCCAAGTCATCGCTTCATGGACCTTTCATTTGTTTTCTCTTATACCAGACCAATGGCACCTTCTCTTCAGGTATTTGAACTTTGCTTGTGTTGAATACCCATCCTGGTACCTTTCAGAAGGGTATACCTCTGTGGTTTTAATGAAATTATTCCTTTATTTGCCTTGGAAAGAGTCTATCTTTCTTGATTCACCCTTATATAACTGTCCCTGCCCTGTGATCTTTTAATCTGACTCAAGATTCTTATTTAAGGTCTCACTAATTGAGGAAATGAAAATGTTGGGGTGGCATTAC
>NW_022900915.1:6058304-6069696 GCF_012274545.1 Fukomys damarensis
CACACACATATATATATATATATATATACACACACACACATATATATATATATATCCATAAGAAATGAAATGTTAGTCTTTGGCACTTTCAAACTTTCTGAACATTTGAGCAAAAGGTTTTAGAGTCTGAGATTTGGCACTTTATCCTTACGCTTTTGAAAGGACAGTAAAAAAATTTAAAATGTAAACAAATGCATTACAAGGAGCAAAAGAATGTCAGTAAAAAACTTCATGGTGATCAGTCCGAAGGCAGTTTCCATGGATTTTAAAGTCCATGTCTTCAATTTTCAACATTATGACAGTGTCTTGAACCGGAAGAGTGCAGAGAAATTGAAGGATCTAAGTATGGTAGAAGGATTTAAAACAATTTGAAATTGGAATCATCAAGTATTGGTGGCTTTGGAAAGTGAGGTAAACAGTATGTGACAATGGATGACATTAACTTCTAAGATAAAAAAAGAATCTGATGCTGCCAAAATAAAAAGAGGATGCAAGGAAGGGGAAAAAAGAATTGAGATATGCTATGGAAATGTACCAATTCCCTACAAAGAATGAAATCATTGTATACCACAAACATGTACTAATGCAAATTGAAAATAAAAAATAAAATCTTGATGTCTTGTCACCTGGACAGTTTTCTCAATCACCTATTTTTCCTTTATGTGACAGGAAAAAAAAAAATTCCACAGACTCGAAGTACATTATCTTTACTGACCCCTGGTGTTAGTTAGGTTCTTTAGCTGCAAATAACAGAAACCACTCGGAATTCTTAGATTTTGGCTGTGGGAATTTGCATTGAAAGGAGGATTCCGGCTGCTCAGTGGCGATGGCCAGGCTGTGTGGAGGGTGGGTGAGACCTGCTCACACCGGGGAAGGGCGTTTTAGAAAGGAAGCTTATGCAGCGGTCCAGCAGAGCCCTTCCAACAAGTCCTTGGTGTTGTTTTGTTGTGGCCACTGTTATCTTGTCCTTCTCAGCAGTAAATCAGCTGTTCTTTTTTTCTCCTCCTCGTGCATAGCTTTTCTCTTTAGCTTGCTCTCTGGCCCTTGCATTCCTTGTCTCTCTCTCTCTCTCTCTCTCTCTCTCTCTCTCTCTCTCTCTCTCTCTCTCCCCCTCTCCCTCCCTCCCTCTCCCCGGGGGATAATTCCTGAGATAAACCCATGATGAGAGCTGTGGAGCAAAGCTTTAGTACCAGGCTGTCTCACCAGCTGCTCCCCCGCCTGTGGATAGTTTTCTCTGGGTGACACAGGTTCCCTGGCCCAGTGATTTTTACCAGGGTCTGTGTACATCGTCTGAACACAGCTGCTTTTGCTCAAGGGGACTTATAAAATGCTCCTTTGGCCACGACTGTGAAGGTGGCAGTCTCTTCTCTCTCAAAAGAAATCTATAGGCCAGACAAGAATGGTGGAGATGTAAGATTCTGTGGTGCGGTGGTATCTCCTAAATTTTGTGCATTTTCTTTTAAACTTTATGTTTCAGTATTGTTGCCTCCAGGAAAAGAATGAGTACATTCAGTATGGCCCCAAAGCAGCTCAACACTTCAAGGTGCTAAAATAGATAGGAGCACAAAGTAAATGTAAGACTCGGATGAGAGATGAATAGCTGCCAACAAATGGCACTAAGAACCCTCCACTGTTGGGACACAGAGGTGCCACTGTGGGAAGTTCTGAAAGCCCAGTCTCCCTGGGGACTCCTTTGGTGCTTACAGTCACCTCAATTTATTATCACATTTCAGGAAAATTTGAAAAAAAGGAATAGCAGTTATTTCCTGCCTTTCCCTGTGCTTTGAAAAGCACGAGGTATCCTGGTGAGCTCAACATGCTCCAGTGATGACGACAAGACTTTCTAACAGTTCATGATTCCAGTAAAATGACTTGAGTCAAAGGCTACAGTTATTACAAATGGGTTGGGAGGGACACATTTCAAAAAGGGTTTTCTCACCCCCCCACCCCTTCCTTTCTGTTTCCAGTGTCCCCGGTTTTGCACACCCTGAGCTCTTTGCTTTGTAATCTGTGTGGGTGGATCTGATGAGAAGCAGTTGAATAAACTTCCCTTAGAACCTCCAAAGCTCTCTGAGAGACTTCCAGAGGGCAGGAGCTGAGCAAATGGCTCAGTCAGCAAAAGGCCTCCGAGTGCTGATTTTAATTGCATGGGTCCGGTCCTCCAAAACAGAAGTACATGTTTCTTTTAAAAGAAATTGTGAGACCTTGATTAAACTTCATGAGAAATCATGGCCTTCTGCTTGTTATAATCTATGGGTGCAGCCTTTCGCTTGTAGATGTATTCTTTTGCTTACTTATAGTAAACACAATTGGAAACATTTACGATACTTTGGGACAACTATAGTTACAGTATTTGTAATCTCATCATTGGGCTATATGGCTTTGCATCTGTTTCTGAGGCCGTATATTATACATGTAGTTGGGAATTTATTTCATGCCCTAGAAAGCAGTGACCCTAATTCCTAGATTCCAGCTATAATCAGATAGACATTCAAAACGAGGAAGGAGTAGGTAGATTGGGCCTCCAAATTTAGATCATGAATACAATTCAGCGAATTGTTTCTATTCACAGATTCAAGGCTGGAAAAACGAAATTAAGCCTGACCTAAAAAGAAATGGTGAAAGCTGGTAATTTTTTTTCAATGAAGACTGAAAAAATATTTAATGCATTTTTATTATAAAAACCTGTTTTATGATTAATTTCTCTTCTAGTTACTGCTTTCTTTATAGTCTTTATTTCCAAATGCTTTTCTCATTGCTGTCACATAAATCAGTTCTGGTAGTTCTAGCTGTATTGGGGTCCCATTTCCTTTACATAGAGATGAAGCAGATTGGACATTATTCCTCTCCATACGTGACATTCATTTAATCATTATGTACATTTGAGCAGGGCTAAATCAAGTGTTTAGAGTTTGAAAACAATGCTAAAAATAAATATACACCAAACCAGTTTGGTTCTATAGCATGAAAAATGAAAATATTAGAAGGTGCATTTCTGAGGTCAGGAAATAGAACTGTAAAAATATATTTACTTGGGGTTTTTTTCTGGTACATGAAATAGTTTAGAGTCTAATTTTTTTTTTCTTAGAATTCAAGATTCTTTTTTTTTTCCTCATTGAGTTTATTGGTACACTTTAGGTATACAGTACAGCTACATTCATCATTGGGATCTTGTACCCTTACATGACAGGACTTGGTTCTCATTTTTTCCCCATTCTTAAAGGGAAAAGGGATGAAAAAAACTAAGCTGAAAATGGGTAATGGAATAAGTGGGAAACGTTACGTGAGGTCACATTCAATGGAAGTTGGTGTCATTTTTTGAAAACACTAAATTCAGATATTTTGTTTTTTACTTATCTTTCTTTTGTTTGTCATCTAAGTAATATAATATTCCAGTGATAGGAGAGAAGCAACATAGTACCTATATCTTATGGAAATTGAAAGTGAATTTCCTTCTTTCCACTGAGTTTAAAATTTGCCAAATAATCTAAAATTTAACATTTAACCTTTTTGTATATTAAAATTTAGAATAACAGTTCTCAATATTGAAGTTACCCTCAGTAGAAAAACCTAGGGGGATTCTGGTGCCTCAAATAACATTTAAAACCCCAGATGGGATGGCTTCATGGATTAAACATCTGCTTCATATTGTGAAAGTATTTTAGATTCTGATGTTATTAGAATTAGATTGTTGGTATGTTTTTTAAAAATTCCATCATAGATTAATTTTCTTAAATTGTAAAACAAAGATATCTAAAAAATCTTACTTAAATGCAAAGTTAGGAAAGATACTGAGTGGGCAACTTATCACTTATGTATAGTATCAGATTCTCTCTCTTTCTCTCCTTTTCCTCCCTCCCCGGCCCTCTTTGTAGCTAAGTACTTTTCTAAAGTAAGAATATATGATGTAAAATTAGGTGGCTATTTTCTCTGCGTTTATTATTTCTGTTTTGAGGTCACTTCCTGACTTTCTTATATAAATGAAATAAAATTGTGAAGAATAAAGCAGACGTCTCTTTTTCCCTTGGTAAGAAGATGGAAGCCCAGTGGAACAGGAACTGGCTTGTCAGAGCAATCGCTTCTCTCATGGTACAGGAGCAAGAATGCACATATCCCACTGTCGGGGGAGCCCCACTTGTGGGAAAGGAAGGACAGTCGCAGACCTTCAGAAAAGCCTGGCTCTGGGCACCTACCCACCTTGGCCACGCCTCCTGCGGTCTCCAGTTCCACACAAAAGTGTGCTGAAGTTTCTCCCACTCATCCAGACATGAGAAACCAGTCCGACACTTTCCTGGGACTGTTTTTAGGGTAAAGAATTAGAGACAACAGGAAGTGTTAGGTGAGCAAGAGACCTCACCAACCCGGGCTGGGTGAGGCTGTCCCAGAGTCACAGGGTCCCAGCCTGCTCTCCCTCCTTGTCAGCCTCTGAACTGTCATTTTTGGAACCAATAACTTTACACAGGTCTTCTTGGGTCCATAAAGAAAGAGACCATCTTTGTTCCAAATTGGACTCTAACATCAGAGTGGTGAGAGCGTGAAGCATTGTTAAATGAGCCTCTCTGTCAGATGACTAAGGTGAGTACAAGCTCTCTGTGCCCCTCCCACCCGAGTAAAGGGTGGGCTCAGCACTCAGGTGGACCCACGAAGAATGCCATCTCCATGATGATGCATTTTAAGATGAAAATATGGCTCCGTGCAAACATGAAGAACCCTCCCCCCAATTTGTTACCCGAGAACTGGAGATCCAGAGTACCTCTTTTTTGTGTGTGTGGTACTGGGGATTGTAAGAATGACATAAAACCTAAGCAGGAAATATATGCCTCTATCTTTTTAATTAATGAAAAGTCTGCTTTCTGTCAAAGGGAGTAACCTACAAACAGAAACTAGATTGAGACAGAGTCTCTGGATTTGCTGTACTTGACGTGAATATACTTCTAAAGTTTTTGTTATATTAGCAAAAGTTGTTTTGACTATTTACAAAACTTACAGCTTGAAATGTCTGTCTATCGTTGATAGCTGAAAACTAAGACCTGGAAAAATATATATAGAGAGACTGATTTATATGTTCATTTTAATGCTTTTTAACATTGTAGATATCTGAACTTAATTGACAGTTGCAAAACAGTTCATGGAGATCAAACTAAGTGAGTTATTTTTAATGGTCAGCTGCTTTTTATTAATGTGTCTGGGGTTGAGACACTTTTAATCTTGGTGGCTTACAATTTGTAGGAAGATAATGTCTTTTAAAATGCAGTTCTAGGATTCTTTGGGCAACAGTGCAGATGATAGTACCCAGAGAAGGCTATCAGGCTGTTAAGTAGCAGCCTAGTGGGAAATCCTCTTGAAGTACAGAAATAAAAAGGAAAAGAAAGAGGCAAGCTAATTCTCAGAGGGGATGGGTTTAATCATTCTAATGGCATCTTTCATTTTCATTGTGTTACATTCCATCTTTTCTTTAGCTTTCATCTCTTTTTCTTTAAACAGTTGTTAATAACTACTGTGTACTTTTACAGGAAAAGTGACTTTGAGGATTAGCTAACAATAATTATAGTTTTTAAGTAAATCTTTCCTAGGAAGGGAAAAGACTGAAAATTTCTACCTAAGTGAACATAAGCTGATGTTTCTCTTTCTGCCCTGAGTCCACTCCATTCTAATACACCACTGGAGCCGAATGTGCGGTGACTAATGGCCTGGCAGAGACTCGAGTGACATGTGAAGAGTACTCCTTGGCAACAGCCGGTTTGCCTGGAGCAGACGCCAAAGTTTATTGTCTTTGCAGTTTCCTGGCCTCTACCAGTAAGAGGAGTCATGACTCTCACCAGACCTTTAGCTAGACTGTTCACGAATTGCATATTTATTGGCATTTCATAGCAAGAGGCATTATTTTATGTAAGTTAGTGGTCAGAGCTAAGACTCGCTGGGTATGCAATTCAGAGTCATCATTTTGTAGTTATGTTATGTTGAAAAACCGAGCGCATATGTTCTTCTGTTTGTCATTACAGTTTTACAGGTGAACAGGCACAGGAACAGGGAAAGGTATTTATAAACTTTGCTGTGTGTCCTGAGGTAGCCAGCATTTCTGAGGGGGCTGTGTGTCCGAAAAGCAGGCTTGTGTGAGAGCTCACCTCTGATGTGTCCTCCTTGTGCTGCTGAGATCACTGCCAGTGGGAAAATATTACCTGATTCCAAGCCACTTGCGTTTCATTTCCTTTAACTACCACTGCCGTGGCTGGTCTCTCGTCACTCAGCTCATTTTCTCCACTGGGTACTGCAGGGAGAACTTGGGCGGATGGGGATTCTGTCAGCTCTTTCCCACTCTCTTTCAGGTTTTAAACTTCCCTACTTTTCCTAGCAACAGATAGGTTTAGGCTGCCCAAAACTGTGTGTCTGTGAAACACGGGGTGGAGACTAAGGCGTTTCATATTCTGGATTTATTTTTAGTCCTTAGGATGCCTTATAATACAATTTCGAAGTCTAGAAAACGGTCCCTCAGAATCCTGGAATTCTGTAATCATTTAGGGGCTAGGTTAGGGTTTGGCAGACACATTTGTAATACGTACTATTTTCACCTGACACTGATTTCGATAATTACCTTGTTACATCATCAGTAAAGTTCAGAGGAAAATATGGTGAATATGGTGAATGAAGAGAAAAAAACGCATCGTGTGTTTAGTTAACCAGTGAGAAATTTTACATCCCTGTTTTATCAGTTGTGCTTTCCATTCCTTCATCACCTCAAAGCCGGGAGGTCCCGTGATTCCCTCTAATCAGATGATGATATTACTCGAGCCGTTTCACAGCCCGTATTTCATGCCTGACAGCAGAGATACCGGCAATTCCAGTGTTCTTATATTCGAAGGCTGCTCTCCTATAGTAACCAAATATTTGTAGACTTGTTTCTGTAAATAAGGAGTGATTAAAAGTTTGGTTTGACAACATGTCCATCTTCATCTTTGATCTCTTGTTTTGACTGTTTTTGTGTTTTTCAGTAAACAAATTTGGACTGTTTTTGTGTTGTTTTTGAGGATCCCTAAAGTGATTCCTGACCTTCAAAATACAAAAAAGGAGAGAGAGTGATCCTAGAAATGCAACTAGTTTAGATGAACAAAGTCCATCACTGGAAATGCTCATTTTGTGTTTTCTTTTTCTTTTGTTTTTTCCTCAGCCAAGGCCAACGATTTGTAACCCAAGTTCTTTTCGTTCAATCCCTGGGGACACCCAGGATCTGTGAAGCTCATCATGACTTAGATTTATGATTAATTTGAAAAGTAATGGGTATTTATTTGCTTCCCTGCATTAGAGTTTATCTAGGGTCATCTCTAACCTTCAAACTTGGTGTGATCCGTAACTTCATTACAGAGTATATCAACACAATATAACCCAACAATTTTAAAGTTTTAAGATGAGCTTCTTTACAAGATGCCTGAATAATGCATAAATTACATATTTGAAAATAAATATGTTAAAATGAATAAGTATAAAATTAAGCAAGCTGAGAAATAATAAAAATGTGCAACAAAAATGAAAAAATGAATGCATAAAGTTAAATGTTGAAATTAATCAAATAGGCTGAATGTGGTGGCACATGCCTATAATCCCAGCCCTCAGGAGGCTGAGGCAGGAGGATCGCTTTGATTTTGAGACCAAACTGGGCTACATAGTGAGTTCAAGGCTGACCTGAACTACATTATGACACCCTATCTTAAAAAAAAAAAGAAATCACATAGACAGTATTAAAAATTTGGGAACAAAAACAATTTGTTTTTATGTCAGTTCATTAAAATAGAAACTTAGAAAACAGGGATACTCACAATAAACATCACTGTCTATTATGGTACTAGAGGTTCTCAGAGATGAGTCAAGACAAATACAAATTACATAAATTACATGTTACAGAAAAGTATGTGTATATCCAACAGGTATATATTTTATGTATACAGTGATACTTCCACTTTGTTAACTTGTTCCACAATTCTGGAAAAGATGGCTATTCTCGTGTTTGTGTTGTAGAGTTTGCAAACAAAAACAAAATTTTGCCAAACACTTCTGTTTAAGAATTAAATGATTCCTGCCAGGGATTTAGCTCAGTGGTTCTGCTGTCTGCCTCACAAGTACAAGGTCCTGAGTTCAATCCCTGGTACCAAAAATAAAAAATTTAAAAAACATTAAATAATTCCCAAACAAAAGCTTTTGGGAACCAAGTCACCACTCTATTCATATATAATGCTATCAAAAATCACAACAGTAGTTTTCATATACAATAATAAGCTCCTTCTACATTTAAAAGATATCTAAAGTAACCAAGACAATTTCACAAGTGGGTAATGGTGCCAGATATTAGTTTTATAATTTTGCTAAGTATAGGTTATTTAGAAACGTATCATTTAGTTTCTGAAAGCTTGAAGATCTCCCTCTTATCATGTAACTAATACATTTCTATTTGGCATTATTACCCTGAGCAGAGAACATAGTTGGTATGACTAATTATTTTGAATGTGTGGAGGTTTGTTTTATGGCTCTGGGTTGGGTCTTCTTAGTGTGTGCCACGTGGGCACTTGCCATGGGCGAGTATCCAGCTACTGAGGCCCGTAGGATATGAACGTTATGAGACCTTGTTCAACGGTGGTGTCATTGATTTCTTATACCTCCTTGCTACTTATCCATCTAGATGTTCCGGCAAGCGTTGCGAGGATGGTGTTGAAATCTCACCTTTAATTATGGTTTTCCTTGTGTCCCCTCTGCGGTTCTATCACTTTCCACTTACATATTTTGTAGCTCCGTTGTTTGGTGGATGACTGATGGTCATTTTTTCATTCCGTTTGTTTGCTTCCTGGTTCTGGCCATGATGAGTGGTTTTGTAATGAAGCCTACATATTCCTGGTGTAATGACACACTGCTGTGGTTCTCATTTAAACCTTCTATTCCACCTGCCTTTTCCTGACGTAGCTCCAGTAAGGGGAACGAGGTGGAGGGCACCTCCTCATTACTGTCAGGGAGGAGTAGAGGTCCAGGTGCTTACTCAGCTAACCCCCGAGGAGAGAGGACTCCTCATCTCTACTGGACAGGGGTGCAAGACCCTGCAGGCCACCGCCCATACCTCTCAAGCTGAAAGGAGGAGGACCTGCCCGCTCCCTGGCTGCCCCTGCAGGCTGAGGGTGTGGGCTTGTCGTGATCGGCTGGGGGTGAAGGCCCCCAGCTCCCGCGCAACTTTCTCCTCTACGTCCCTGGCAAAACTGGAGGGAAAAATGGGAAAGGAATGTCTTTTTATAACTCGATGAGAGTGGAAGCCTAAGCTGGCTATTCGGTCTTTTTCTGGTGTGGGAAGAGATGGACTGCATTTGTTTTTTACTCTTGTGGTGTTTGATCAGGCATGCGAGGCTACGTATTTCATAGTTTATTGACGAGACAGCGCAAGCTTCTCTGGAGGCTTTTTACTATTTGCAGCCGTAGGTGTTTGCGAGTTGCCATGTTTAGCTCCCATCCTGGAATACTTGAGGCTGTTGCAGCATCATTCTGCAGCTCCTGAGGTGCCTTGCTGGTCATCTTTCCTCTGTCCACCTTTAGAGATCTTCTTAGTGTGCTTTATGTACAATGCTTCTTAAGTTTCAGTTGTACTCAGAAAAAGGAATCAGGAAAGACTGAGCTTTGAAGGAGGCTGGCTTCTATTAAATCACCCTTCCTCAAGCAGAAGGGGCCAGGGCCGGGGATTGAGCTCAGTGGTCCCGGTGCCTGCCTCACAAGCACAAGGACCCGAGGTCCGTCCACGGGGACAGTTATGACCTGGCACTTGGTCAGCCCCATCTAAAGCTTCTCACCAGTTACTCCACCTGTGTCTAATTAACAACTTGCTTGACCCCAAGCATCTTCTAGGAAGGCATGGTCTGTCCTGCCAGAGTCCTTGGTGGTTTTGTGCTTTGCCCAACTATATTAAGGATAAATATTTAAAAATAAGACCACCCAAGATATTTTCGCTTTTGTGGTTAACCATTTTTTGAATTCAGGTTTCCTGGGGTGAAAAGATCATTCACATTATAAATACACTAATACTTCCAAATTTTTATGTTTTTACCACCATGTTGACTCTACAGATGTTAAATTCTCCCTGTAAGTACTCTGAGAAATTTGTATTCCGAGTGACATTTTGACTTTAAATTGATCAAAGCTGCCTATTTTCCCTATGGTTTTAAAATTATTTGTCCTGAATTTTAATTATGGGTAGTAAATAGAAGAATGTCTTTGGCTTCTGGTAGTCAGTCAGTTGAATACCATTCATATCAAACTCTAGTAAGGAAATGACCTCGCCTGTAGTTGAAGCAAGGTGGAAATATTTTTCTATCTACAATTAACGTGGATTTAGTGAGTCTCCGTAGAACTCCATTTCTGCTTGGTTCCAGATGTGCTGCAATTCTCTGTGAACTAAGAGACAAACGTGAATAATTTATAATGAGTTTGGCTTGCTTTGGTAGAGTGTTATCGTCATTCTTAAGAAAATGCAGACTGCGTAGCGTGACCAATGGTTAATGGACAACATAAACTTTGCTTCAGTCCCAACTTTGAAAAATCTGCTTTTTGTATACAAAAAAATGTGCATCTATTCAAAATATCTTAAAGTGGATGGTACTAATCTTAAAAGAAAGGAAAGTACCAGGGTTATTGGAAAGCAAAGCAGTAAGTGTCATCGTTTGGGGAACTAAATGAGGCTTAATGAAAAAAAATGCTATTTTGCTGTTGCCTTAATAGGGATAATTTTATTTCTAATTTGTTTCCTCTAAAATGTGTATTGTTTTTATTATGCAACAACTAACCATAGCTTAGAAATCAAGTATTACTATACAACTTAAAAACAAAAGTATCTCACTGCAAGTCTCCCTCCAAAGGCTGCTACTTTTAACACATTTAATTTGGATTTTCAAAATTAGTAGAATTCTGAAGCCCTTCTCAAAATAGTTAAACACCATAATGAATCAGTGTGTTCTGTTCTCCTTCACCTCCGAGGCATCCTCCTCGGAGCCCAAATGCTGTCTTTGGGCCTGTGAACCCTTTCCAATCGTATCGATAAGCCTGCCCTTACCTACAGCCCTGGTGCCCCGCCACCTGATTTCTTTTTCTTGGTTTACAAACTTTATATTGGTGGCCCACAAAGTCTGGTAGCTTCTTTAAGAGTTCCTAAGGGGCACAGTTGTTGCTTTTATGCCTTACTCTTCTTGAATATCTATCTTTACATTGGAAATAATTTTCACGCAGAATCTGAAAGGCATCTTTCTGTTGTCAGCACCAGGAATAGAGCCTGGTGCAGAATAGGCACTCAATAAATCACTGTTGAGTCTGTTATTTTCTTTCTTCTTTCTTTCTTTCTTTCTTTCTTTCTTTTTTTTTTTTTTTTTTTTTTTTT
>NW_022900915.1:6070076-6088438 GCF_012274545.1 Fukomys damarensis
TTTTTTTTTTTTTTTTTTTTTTTTTTTTTTTTTTTTTGAGACAGGGTCTCACTGTGTAGCTGAGACTGATCTGGAACTCACTATGTAGCCCTGGCTGGTCTTGAACTCACAGCAATCCTCCTGCCTCAGCCTACCACTTGCTGGAATTACAGGGAGTGTATTATTTTCTAGCTTACTGTTAACTATTTTTAAAAAGTTCAACACCATATGCCATTCTAATGACTACTGTCTCTCATTACTGGATTTATTTTGGGGAGAGGATGGTTCTGGAAATAGAATATGTCCAGAGATCTTGGATTTCATCATGATTTGCACTGGTATAGATTTTTTTGAAAAATTGTGCTTTCAGGGCAGGTTTTCATATAGACCTAAGATTTTTATTATTACAGAAACTTACGTTTTTACTCCTTTTCATCATGACCTTTCCTTCAACTCTCCAGTGTGTCTTTCTAGAGTTTCTAGTGGTAGATCATTGCATTTCTTGAATAGATTTCCAAATTTCTTATTCCTTTTCTCACATGTCTTACTCATTTTGACTTTTGGTTCTTCTTTCTGGGCAGTTATTGCCCTTGATTTTAAATATTTCATTGCATTTTAAGCATACTCCTCACACCTTTTAGACTCTGTAGACTGCTCTATTGTTTTAGATGCTTACTGGCTTAGTTACTTTTTCATTGCTGGGACAAAATACCCAAATACCTGCAAGTTATGAGAGTAAAGGTTTGTTTTAGCTCATGTTTTGCAGAGGTCTCAGCCTGTAGTCAGCTGGTTTCATAGTAGTGTGGATGGAGAAGCGTGGCAGAGTAGAAACAGCTCATGGCATGATGGGCGGGAGACACCGTGAGCTCCTTCTGCTTTCTCTTTTATTCCTCCACACCGTTTTGCTGCTGCCACCCCCACCCTGGGTGAGTCTTCCCTCTTTGTAAAGTCTGTCATGCACGGCCAGAACTACGCTGAACTAAGCAGTGGCCTAAGCCAGCGTCACTCATTCACAGTACACTGTCACACACCCATGACACAATTACCCCACAAAGCCCCACACACAAACACCCAGATATCAGCCATAATATTCACTAAACATCATGGTTGCACAAATCAATCTAAAATTCTGGAGCAACATCTGAGCTGGTAGTGTTTCTTCTGAGGTTGTCCATTAGGTTGAATTTAAAGCCTGGAGGGTGGACAGAACCATTTAGGGACTGAATAAAGGCAGAAAATTGAAGTTCAAGGACATAGACTAAGGCATCTACTCTGGCTTATACCATATCTACATGTACCTCCCAATGCCTCATGTGCTCACAGCTGGGGCTTTTCAGAGGTGGCTGGATCTAAGGTGTTTGAATGCGGATTAAGGGTATGATGTGCTACTAAATTAGTCCACGGATTGGAATTAGCACAGTTCTGGCTGTGGCTGAATGGATTTGCTGAAGACAGAAGCCCAACCCTAGGTGTGGAAGGCACTACCCAAAAGGATTGTAGCCTGGGTGAGATAAAAAGGAAAAGCAAGCTTGCTGATTGTTGCTCACTGCTGGCTGCTTGCTGCCTCCTGCCTGCCTTATCATGGACTGTTTCTCTTCTGCAGTGCTCCTCTGCCATCCATCCTGCCTTGGAGACAGCCAACTATGGAGTGAAACCTCTACAATTTGAGCCAAAATAACCTTTTTTCCTTTAACTTTGGCTGTCAGGCATTTTGTCACAGCAATGAGTAAAGTGACTAAGACAGCATCTCAATGCTTAGAGGTCAGTTTAATGAGGAAGAACATAGACAAAACTTGACCAATGTGGGGGGTGCTCATATGTGTGGTGTCCTTTAAGTCAGGTGAAAAAGCAATTGCTGCCCATCCCATGGGTCTGATTATCTGTGACAGATGCCACAAATGAGATAAGCACTATGAATTGATTACTGGATATAGCAACATAGAGGTCATTGTATCATTGCTATGCATTTTTGAAACAGTGCTGTTTAAAACACTCGGGAAAAAAATCATGAGTTTGGAATGATCAGAAATGTGCAAGAGGAGGGGTGCTATAGCACAGGCTGCAGACAGTTCTTTGTACCGCGTGGTGGAACAGAAATGGAGCTGTGGTAACTGGAGATTTTCCTGGAAGATCAGGTGAACCAATACTTTCTGGAGAATGGAAATGCCCATCAGAACCTATTGAAACACAACAACTTCCCAGAATGAAGAAATATAAAAGGCAAGATAGAGCATACGTGTAAGGTAATGTGAAATTGTCATGAAAATACAATATTAAGTAACATAGCTCTACCTATACGCATAAGTTGATAAGTAGAAAATACATTTCAGTATCTTGTTTCTCATTAAATCCATCTATTACAAATCACTGCGTACATAATAATTCTGGAGACTGAAACTAAGGCCTCATGCATGGTAGGTATTTTGCCACTAAACCTCATGCCATCCCTAAACTTACAATTTTAAAGTTTACAGTGATGTGACAGTCATTCACACTCAGTAGAAACAGAACTTTGCATTTTGAATGTTGATCTTTTCCTGGGCTGTCTCTATGTGGTGTGACACATTGCTCCAATGCTGGGGAGTGGCAGTGAGCCGTAGCTCTGTCAGCCACACGATCTCAGGCGTAGGCAAGTGATACTCTGTTTGGTATTAAATACATTTCAACATGATGCTTTCAATTTATGATGGGTTTATAGGGTTGCAACACCATCCTACATTGAGGAGCATCTGTACCTCAACAGCCTCAAGGGCATTTTTTCCTGAACTTTTTTTTGAGAAATCCAAGATTAGGAAATTATAGAACGGCCTCTTGCTGTCTTTGTGAGAGCTTTCCTCGTTCTGCTGGCTGAAGTTTTCAGCCTCTAGTTGCTGAAGCCAGGCTGGAAATAATTTTTATTTCAACTAGTAATTGAAAAGAACAGCACAATATCAGCTTGCTTGGTAATTGTAATAACGTTCTGTGGGGCTGTCCCTAAGTAATGCAGGCATTGGTTTGCACAGGTATAACAAATTGTTACTAAGTCTTGGATGAAAAGTATCTCAAATAACAGTTTGTGAAACATCAGTGAGTGTGTACAAATAACAGATCATAATCACTCTGGCTATTGCTGACTGCCTGACAAATTCAACACGACCTTTTCCTTCATTTTTCTTTCTCAGGTGAATCCCTTATGTCCATGAAGGATTGCCTGTACTTACAATATCGTCAGTACAGACTGTTTCACATGGGGATTGTATTAGTTTCATAGAGCTGTGATAACAAAGAACCACAACACAGGTGGCTTACAACAAAGGAAGCATCATCTCACAGTTGTCAAGTGTCGACAGAGCTACGGTCCATCTGGAAACTGGAAAGGAGAATTCTTCCTGGCATCTTCGTGGCCTCTGGTCTTCATTGCCTGTGCTCTGTGGCACTCCTTGGCTTCAGCGGCCATACTTCAATCTCTGCCTCTGTTGTCACACGGAGTTGGAGAGGAGGATAAGAGTCTTTAACTATGAAGTGAGACTACCTGGAAAATAAAAAGACTTTCAAGAAAACCAATAGAACTTTTGTTTCTGGCTCTTGAAGCAACCATCATTCCTGGTTAAGATATGAAAACAATTATTTAAAAGATCAATGAGTTGGCAAGAGATGAAAGGATTCCATTTAAAGGCCAGGAAAGAAGTGAGCCACTGAAGGGAGCTACTGCAGCTGGATTTTACGTTCAGAAACTTTGTGAACTAATTAACATGAACTTTGTTTTTTTGTTTTTTTTTCAGTCTTGCATAACTCAGAAAAGGTGGCAACAAAATCAAAGTCTGCCCGTTTGAAGATATCTTTATCCTTCCATGAAAGCTAAGGTTTAAATGACTTTAGCGAAAAAGCTGGAAAAGCTGCCTCTCCTAATCATGGACTTAATACTCAACTCAACTCATTCAGCCACAGGTGCTAAAGGGAAGGTAAAGTAAAACTTTAGAGAACTTATAACTATGAACCAGTCCTCATATACATTTGAAGCTTAAATACACAGCACCCAGGTGGTCTACCGAACCTCAAACTGAGCGTTTAACTTAGAGTCATCTCAAAGAGTTGGTGTCCCTGAGACCAACGGGAAGAAGCACATGCAGATCTTTTCAGAACCCCATCACCATGCCAGTCCTCAATGATTTTCCATAATAAACCCTAAAACACTTGAGCAGCCTATAGTCAGTAATAACTAAAGACACCATAAGGAGAGACCAGTAGAAACAGACTGTCAAAGATTCAAGGACAGTAAAATGTCAGACACTATTATAACATACGGTTGATCTCACAAGAACTGCAAGATAAATCTGAAAATTTGTTTAGGAGATCAGGAACTACACCAAATAACCAAAGTATTTCAAGAAAAAAGAAAATACATTTCTAGAAATAAAAGAGATAATTGGAATAAAATTATCCTCAAGATATCCTAAGGAATTTGAAACCCAAAGGGAGAAAGACTTAGTAAACTGAAACACAAATCTAAAAACAATCCTCAGAATACAACACAAACAGGCCAAGAGGTAGAAAGTATGGAGGATAGATTAACCGGCACTGAGCTGGTGAGAAGCTGAACACTTACCTGACTAGAGTCCTAGAAGGAAAGGAGAGAACAGGGTATCCGAGGATAAATGGCAAGGGATTTTCCAGATCTGATGAAAGATTTCAGCATCTAGACTTAAGAACACAGCAAATCCAAAGTAGGATTAACATCGATCACACTAAGTGTGAGTAGACTACATATTCCAAAAACATTGAATTGTCGGAGTCAATAAAATCTTTCGATGGGTGTGAAGTCTGTGTCTCACTTTCTTTTTTCCAAGGAGATTTACTGAAGTCTATCATCTCTCTTTGCTCCATGTTCCCACCTCCCTTTTTTATTAAAGGATCAGTTCTCCACGTCTGCTAGACCCATTTCTGAGTTCTCTATTCTCTATTCATTGATCTGTCTATTCTTTCACTATTAAACTGTCTCAATTCTTTAGCTTTTTACTAAGTGTCGAATGTCAATACTCAGTTCTTTTCTGTAACAGGATCAGTTTTTGCCTTTTGTATGAACTTTTGAATCAGTTTAATCACATCTGTTAAGTCACTGACATGTTGAGTGGTTTTGTATCAACCATATACATCAAGTTGACAAGAAATGACATCTCAACAAATTTGTCTTCCCATCCATGAACATGAAATTGTTGCCTATTTTTAGTTCTTTTTGAGAGTTTGTGAAGGTTTTGTAAATTTCCTTGTGTCTTGTTATAAAATGTCTCATTTTGGTGCTAAAGAGTAGAGTCATATCATAGGATTGTGGAAGAGCTCTGAGCCTTTACAGTAATCTAAAATATGCATGCAGTGGTGCATATATCTATCATTGCTGCTTTTGCTTTATCCAAAACAAATTCAAAATATTTGAAAATTTTTTGTCTTCTTTGAACCATGGATTATTCAAAAGATTTATTTAATCTCCGGGTATTTAGACATTGCAAATATCTTTTTAAAATAATTTTATTGGTACACTTTAGATATACACAATGATCACATTCATTATAGGGAATTTGTACTTGTACATAATACATCTTGATTCTACTTTTTTTCCCTCAGTCCCCTTCCTTTCCTTCAATCCCTCTTCTTCTTATTTACAAAAGCTTAGCTTTTGTACAGGTGGTGCATGCCTGTAATCCCAGGACTCAGGAGTCTGAGGCAGGAGGATCGCTGTGAGTTCGAGACCAGCCTGGACTACATAGTGAGTTCCAGGGCAGTCTCAACTACACAGTGAGACCCTGTCTCAAAAAACAAAACAAAACACAACAAAAAAACAAAATCTGAGCTTCTACTATTTTTTCTAATTTTGTTCTTTGTCTTCCTTCCTTTCTCGCACCCATCTCCCTTGTTCCTTTTGCCATTTAAACATTTTCTTTTATTTCATGAAATGTATTATACATTTTTGTTGTTTATATACCTTTTTTGTTTCTTACACAAGAGAAATCATGAAATGTTTAAACATGGGTGTCTGATTTATTTCACTTAGAGAATGGACTCAAGGTGCATCCATACACCTAGAAATGTCCCATTTATCCTTCTTTATGGCAGAGTAGTACTCCAATGTATTGAAAAAACCATATCTTTATCCATTCCATTTATCCGTTGATGGGCATTTGGGATGTTTCTAAGATTTAGCTATTACAAACTGTGCTATTATAAAAATGGGTGTGCATATATGCCTGTGGTATGATACTTTTAATTCTTTTGGGATGATTCCAGGAAGTGGAATACCTGGGTCAAATGGAACCTCTAGTTTTAAAATATTTAAGAATCTCCACACTGATTTCTACAGTGGTTATACTGACCTACTTTCCCGCCGACAATGGAGGAGGGCTCCTTTTTCCCCACAGCCATGCCAGCATTTGTTATTGGTTAATTGGTTAATTTCTTTGTTATTGGTTGATAATAGCCATCGTTTTCTGGAGTGAGACAGAATCTCAATGTTGTAATTTACATCTCTTTTTTTTCCTCATTGAGTTTATTGGTACATTTTAGGTATACAGTACAGTTACATTCATTATTGGGATCTTGTACCTTTACATGACAGGTCTTGGTTCTCATTTTTTCCCCTTGTCCCTGCCCTCCCTTCACCCCCTCCTCCCCTTCCCATTTACAAACACTTTATTTCCATTTTTTCATTTTCTCATATTTTTTTTCTTTTCCCTTATTACCTTTCCCCTACCCTACCCCACACCTTTAGCCCTTTTCTTCCTATTTCACATTGTCAATTATCTCATTATGATCTTATGTACTGTTATAGTTTATTCACACCAGAGAAACTATTTGGTATTTACATGTGTGTGACTTATTTATTTCACTTAGGAGTATATCCTCAATATGTATCCATTTTCCTATGAATGAATATAAGTTCTCATTCTTTATGGCTGAGTAGTATTTCATTTTATAGAAAAACCACATCTTCTTTATCCAGTTTCCAACAGATGGGCAAGTGGGTTGTTTCCAAATTTTAGCTATTACAAACTGTGCTGCTATAAACATGGGTGCGCATACATCACTGTGATATGATTCTTTTAGTTCTTTTGGAAAGATACCCAGCAGAGCTATGGCTGGGTCAAATGGAACCTCTAGTCCCAGCTCTTTGAGGTATCTCCATATTGATTTCCATAGTGGTTGCACCAGCCTGCACTCTCACCAACAATAGGGAAGGATTCCTTTCTCCCCACAACCCCACCAACATTTGTTATTGGTTCATTTCTTGATGGCAGCCATTCTTTATGGGGTGAGTTGGAATCTCAGTGTTGTTTTCATCTGCATCTCTCAAATGACCAGTGATGTGGAGCATTTTTTCATATATTTACTTGCTGCTTTTACTTCTTTGTCTGAGAAATGTCTGTTCATTTCAGATACCCATTTTTGAATCGGTTCTTTATATTTGAGGGGGCTGACTGTTTTGAGTTCTTTATATATTCTAGATAATAGTCCTTTGAGGAGCAGATGGTAAAAATTTTTTCCCACATTATAGGTTGTCTCTTACTTTTGTTGATAGTTTCTTTTGCAGTGCAGAAGCTTTTTAAAAAGATGAGTTCCCAGTTGTGGATTCTTTCTGCTAGTTCCCATGCTACTGAGGATTTGTTCATAAAGTCTTTTCCTGTGACAATGTCTTGAAGAGTTCTGCCTAACTTATCTTCCAGCAAGTTTAGTGTTTCTGTTTTAATATTTAGATCTTTAATCCATTTGGATTTTAATTTAGTGCATGGTGAAAGATAAGAGTCTAGTTTTAATCTTTGGCAGGTTGAGATCCAGTTTTTCCTACTCCAGTTATTAAAGAGGCTTTCTTTCCTCCAGTGAGGATGGTCAGCTCCTCTGTCAAAGATGACATAGCTGAGTACATCTGGAATTGTTTTTGTGTCTTCCAATCTGTTCCACTGATCCTCAGGTCTGTTTCTTTGCCAGTACCATGCTGTTTTATCACAGTGGCTTTGTAGTATAGTTTCAAATTAGGAATTGTTATACCTGCTGCCATGTGTCTGTTACCTAGGATGGCTTTTGTTATTCTAGGTCTCTTCTGGTTCCAAATGAATTTTTGTATTCTTTTCTCTAGTTCTGTGAAATATAGTGTTGGAATTTCAATTGGCATTGCACTGAATCTGTATAGCAGTTTCAGTAGTATGGCCATTTTCACTATGTTGATTCTTCCTACCTAAGAGCTGGGGATATCTTTCCATTTTCTTGTATCCTCTTCAGTCTCTTTTTTCAGAGTGCTTTAGTTTTCAGTGTAGAAATTAGACAGTTTTTACAAATAAATGAAAAATGCCAATACAACATACAGGAATCTATGGGACACAGTGAAAGCATTTCTGCATAGAAAATTCATAGCACTGAATGCCCACAGTAGGAAAACAGAGTGAGGTCAAATAAACAACCTCATGATGAATCTTAGACTCCTAGAAAAACAAGAGCAAGAGAAACCCAAAGCTCAAACAAGAGAGGAAATTATAAAGATTAGAGCAGAAATCAATGCAGTGGAAACTAAGAAAATGATACAAAAAATAAATGAATCACAGAGTTGGTTTTTTGAAAGAATAAATAAAATTGATAAATGCTCAGCTAACCTTATCAAAAAAAGGAAAGAAATGGCTCAGATCCATGCAATCAGGAATGAAAAAGGTGGAGTCACAACAGATCCAACAGAAATCCAGAGGATCATTAATATCTACTTTGAGAACCTGTACTCTAATAAAATGAAAAACACAGAAGAAATGGATAGATGTTTAGATATTTATGAATTACCAAAGTTGAACGAAGTAGATAAAAACATTTTAAACACCCCCATTACAATCAGTGAAATTGAAAATGTAATTAAAAATATACCAACAAAGAAAAGCCCAGGTCCTGATGGATTCATGGCTGAAATTTACAAGACATTTAGGGAAGAACTACTGCCATTACTCTTCAAACTTTTCAATGAAATTGAAAGGGAAACAATACTTCCAAGTTCATTCCTGGAAGCAAGTATCACTTTGATTCCCAAACCAGGGAAAGATGCAACTAAAAAAGAGAACTACAGACCAATCTCTTTAATGAATATAGATGCAAAAATCTTTAATTAGATACTAGAAAATAGAATACAGAGGATCATCAAGAAGATCATACATCTTGGCCAAGTTGGATTTATTCCAGTGATGCAAGGATGGTTCAACATACTTAAGTCAATAAATGTAATACACTATATTAACAAAGTCAAGGACAAAAACCATATGAATTTGCATCTCTTGAATGATCAGTGATGTTGAAAATGTTTTTTATATATTTATTTGCTGTTTGCTCTTCTTTATCAGTGAAATATCTATTCATTTCAAATGCCTATTGGGCCTTTAAATTGAGGGGTGTTTGCTATATTTGAGTTCTTTATATACTCTGCATATTAGATCTTTGTCTGAGGAACAGATGGAAAAGAAGATTGTCCCTTCACTCTGGTAGTGGTTTGCTTTTCTGTGCAAAATCTTTTTAATGTGATAAGATTATAGTTGTTGATTCCTTGTGATATTTCTCATGTGATTGAGATTTTGTTCATAAAGTCTTTTCCTACACCTATGTTTGCAAGAGTTCTACCTATTCTGTCTTCCAGCAGATTTAGTGTTTCTGTTTTAATAATTAGATTTTTGATCCATTTAGATTTTATTTTAGCATATGGTAAGAGATATGAGTCCAGTTTTAGTGTTTGGCATGTGAAAAACCAGTTTTCCAAGCACCATTTTTTAAAGAGACTATCTTTCTTTCAGTGAGTGTCTTTGGCACCTTTGTCAAAGATAATGTGGCTGAGCATGTTTGGAGTTTTTTCTGCATCTTCTAGTCTTTTGCATTGGTCCTCAGGTCTGTATTTTTGCCAACACCATGCTGTATTTATCACAGTGGCTCTCTAATATAATTTCAAGTCAGGGGCTGTGATGCCCCTTGACTTGCCTTTGTTGCTCAGAATTGTTTTTGCTATTCTAGGTCTCTTCTGGTTACAAATGAGTTTTAGTATTACTTTTTCTAACTCTGTGAGGTATGCTTTGGCTGTTTTGATTGGGATGGCATTAAATCTGTATAACAATTTGAGAAGTATGTCCATTTTCACTATACTGATTCTTCCTACCAAAAAACAAGGAGTATCTTTCCATTTTCTGATCTCCTCTTTGATCTCCTTTTTCAGAGTACTGTAGTTACCAATGCAAAGATCTTTTGCCTTCTTCATTATATTTATTCCTAAGTATTTCATTTTTTTCAATGCTATTGTGAAAGGTGTGGATTCCTTAATTTGTCTCTCAGTGTTTGTTATTTGTTTACAGAAATGCTATTGATTTTTTAGTGTGATTTTGTATCTTGCTATGCTACTGGATTTGGTTATTAAATCTCAAAATCTTTTGGTAGATTTTTTAGCATCTTTTATGTAGAGTATCATGTCATGCACAAATAATAACTGAACTTTCTTTTATTTCCTTCTCTTGTATAATCACTCTGGCTAATATTTCTAGGACTACATTGAATAGGATGGTGATAGCAAACATCTTTGTCTTGTTTCTGATTTTAGAAAGAAAACTTTCAATTTCTGACCATTTAGTATGATATTGGCTGTTGCTTTGTCACAGATGGCTTTTATGAGGTTGGTATAAGGACTATCTCTTCCAATTTTCTGCATTTTTAAAGCATGGATAATCAGAGACTTTGGCAAATGCTTTTCTGCATCTATTAAGATGATCATATAATTTTGTATTTTCTTCTGTTAATGTACTGTATTACATTTATTGATTTGCATATGTTGAACCATCCGTGTATCCCTGGGATGCATCCTATTTTGTCATGATGTATAATCTTTGTGATGATTTGCTGCATTCTGTTTCCCAGTATCTTATTGAGACTCTTGCATCTGATCATTAGGGTAATGGTGCTGTATTTCTCTTTTTGGTTGGATCCTTCTCTAATTTTAGTTTATGAGTAATGCTTGTTTCTAGGAATAAGTTTGGCAGTATTGATTCCCTTTCACTTTAATTAAAGATCTTGAGGAGTAGTGGCCTTAGGTCTTCTCTAAATTTCTTGTGTAGAATTCAGCAGTAAATCCCTCATGACATGGGCTTTTCTTTGTTGATAGGTTTTTGAGTATAGCTTCAATTTCATTGACTGATGCTGGGTTATTTAGAATTTTTATGCCTTATTGACTCAGCTTTGGTGATTCATATATATCTATGTATATGTCCATTTCTTCTGTGTTTCCCATTTTATTAGAATGTTTCTCAATGTAGGTATTAATGACCTAGATTTATGTAGGATCCATTGTAATTTTCCCTTTCATTCCTAATTACATGGATTTGAGTGTTTCCTTTTTTGGATAAGGTTGACTAAGGATTTGTCTGCTTTATTTAATCTTTGAAAGAACCAACTCTTTGATTAATTGATTCTTGCATTGTACCTGTATACAGCTAGATATAAACTGTGAAAAATCTATCAGACAAATCTTGGGCATGGTGAGTCATTTTGGGCCAGCTTATTTGTCCACCAAAGCCCCTGCAGCTATGAACCATAGTTTCTGGGTGCTTTTTCCAGCAGTAATGAGAGTTGATGAGTGAGGTGGCAGTGACAACCACTTTGTTGTATAGTTATCAGGAAGTTCTTAATTTAAGCTTCTTTCAATAATAACACTTCATAAAGGGAAACAATAAACAAACTCCTTGTTATAATTCTTGACTTAAAAAGAAATCTATCAGAAAACTGCTAAGAGAAGGGGTATAATCAGCCCTTAGTGAGAACAGCTGAATCAAAACCTAGACAGAGAGTAAGTTTAATTAAGGATAGAGTCTTTCAAATTGCCATGTAAATAATTCCTCTTTCTATTAAAGACAAGAAAGGCTTTGTGCTGTGATTCAGTCATGTGACACAAACTTTCAAGGGCTTATCTGGATCCTCCTCCCATGTTTCCTCCCATACGTTACTTACTGTATAAACTTCAAATTCTTGATGGTGTGAGAATGGAGATGCCCCCAAAGAGAATGCCTGGATATACTTTTTTTTCTTTTATTGAGTTTATTTGGATATACTTTTTCATAACCACTCCCAATATTTCAAAGAGATATGAGACATCTGTGTGCACATTTTAGCCTAATTAAGTTAAAACTGCTTTTAAATACCAGCCAGCAAGTAGCAAGAATGGAGGTGGATGAAAAGCAGAGCCAGTAAGACCCAATGAGGAGCAGCAACATTCCCAGCATATGGCATCTAGTGACATAATTAAACAGTCCCAATTTTCATACCAATTAGATATTGGATGTGAAACTTCAGCAGGCAGAGACATAGCCTGGAAGTTTTATTAAAATTCATATTCCAGTGTCAAATGAGGATGTAGGATTTTCCTTCAAGGACTTCATAGCAAGTTGTACTTGCTGTATTTTATCATCATATTAGGATGGGAATAAAATGGAAGAGTAAGAAAGTCACCTGTAAAAGGCCTAGTTGTGGACAGCTCAAATGAGACCTGTCTTTACCTTGTTTATAAAAGTAATCCAGACCCTAAAGTTACATAATTAATACTTGTTGACACATTATTTATGACCAAATATAATGGTGGTAATTGAATTATGTCCATTGACCTGCCCCTTGACCATGTAATAGAAAAATATATTTTTAAATGCATAAACACATCTGAAGTAGGCATAAATGCAACCTCTCTAATGCCCATAAGTGAATCAAAACTCCTGAGGCCATATTCTTATAAGAAAAAACTAACTTCATTTTCCTTTTCAGGCTAATAATGTGTCTTCTAAATTTCCCTTTCTGGGTACAATGCCACTTCTAATTCGGAAGCAATCCCTGCTGCTATTTACTTGATTAATTTAGGATTAGATTTCAGCCAACTCAAACTTTAAAATTCTTGTTGAATTCACTTTCCTCTCTAAAGGGAAATTTCCTTTTATCAAGGGATAGTATTAGATACAGGAAGAGAACTAGGTAAGGGAAAAAATGAAATCACTGCTCTGCTCAAAATTTTCCAAGAAGTTCCATCTCATTCAAGTAAAATCTCAACTTGTTGCTGAGTTTGCAGAATACATAACTTTACTCTTGGGCACTTCATTGACATCAATCCCCATGCCCCTTTGTCCCACTCTATGCATGTTTCTCCATCAGAGCTTTCACACTTGCTTTCCCTTGGTGGGCAATACCTTTTCCTTATTGCATCACACGGCTCACCCCCTTGTTCCTCTTAATGAAATCTTCCCTTATCACTCTATTATAAATTGTAACAGCTCTTCTCCTAACACACTTACCCTGTTTCTGTCTCATGCTTTATTTTTCTTCACTACATTTTTTCAAGTAATGTGTAGATAGTTTATTATTTGCTTTTGTCTATCAAGTGAAATAGGCAATTTTTCTTCACTAAAATGTGGCCACCACTGTGATATGTACTTGAGCCTTTTTCCTTTCATGTGGCTGTGACCCAGTACCAAACACACTTCCTCTCTCATGGTAGACAGTATCTTAGTCACTGGGTAAATGAATGAATAGCTGTGTTACCTTCCTTAGCAAGACTGTTCCCCCAGTTGGACATTGACTGATGACATCTGTAGCCCTGAATTTGTTGCTAATTGTGGGATAGTTGGTAAAGCTTCAAAGTTGGAGCAGTCTGTGTCAACTTGGACCTGACTCCCAGCCTTCTATATCTCTCAACTTTTTTGACACTTCCTTGTGTACCTCCTTTAATCTATCCTACGACTCATGAAATGTACCCCTGTAACTTTTTCCTTGAGAAAGAAGGTTTTGAGATCAATTTTTAGGCCCTTTGTCTGCCTAAACACGGACCAAACGGTAGATATGTTTTACTGTCTTCCCCAAGGTCATCCAAAGAAATCATTGCAGCTGATTCCTCTCAGAGTTCCATTGAGAAATGGACATATACTCCTCTGCTCTGTGATTCTTACAACTACAAGGTGGGTCCTTGGTGCCTTGCTTTCTTCCTAATGTCCTCTACATAACCTGTGTTGCTCATTATTATGCTTTAGATATTAACCAGAAACTGGATTGTTCTTCATGTTATTTGGAAGAAAATGACAGAGTAATTTTGTTTGTTGTTTTTGTTGGGTTTTATTTTAAAATATTGAAAAGGCAAATGATTATATAAATTCTTTTTCAGGGCCCAGTATGAAGTCATATTATTCAACACTCCACTATTGCCTGTCTCATAATGCTTCCCTTCCATTATTTGTGTTTTCAGAGCAGCACTAAAACTTGTGAACAAATCATTTGCTATAATAAGTTTAATATGTAACACTGATAAACTAGTGACCAATTTATTTTTGGCCCACTACTGATCAATTGTTTATAAAGTCAGACTTTGGGATTTTATTAAAATTGACATTCATCTGCTCTTTGTAGAATGTCAAGGGCTTGAGAAGCAATGGTGTCTCTTCTGTCCAAGTTCAGGCTTCCAACCCAGGAGGAAGACTCCTGGGAAGATGGCAGAATAGTGAGCAGTAGAGAAACAGCCTCTTCAACATTTGGAATTCAAATCCTGGAATATAGCAACAAGCAGAAGAGAAAGAAGGGAAGTGGGTCCCTGGGATCCAGCAAGAATCTGAAGGGAGAAATAGAGCCCACAGTGAGTGTGAAGAAAGGGGCCATGATGTAGAAGAGGGAGGTGGCAAGTGGCACTTTCCTCCTGAGCCCTGGCTTGTGGGTGGCATGGGAGGGGCCACTCAAACCTGAAGAGGCATAGTACTACTGACAACTCCAGAGGAACAGAGAAGCACACCAGTGAAACAGAGAAGTGGACACTGTGTACTGTATTGACTCATGAGTTATTTAGGTTCAGATTCCCCCCAAGAGAGGGCGACTGGCCAGTAGCCATTTTGGAAAGGGGCCAACTGAAGTCAGAACTCAGAGCAGCTGTGAGTTGGCTCCCTCTAGTAGTGCTAAGTGTCAGGGTAAGCTACAGCTGAGTTCAAGCTGCTGGGAAGTCAGGGAATCAAGTTCAGAATGGCAGAGAGCCCAGTTAAAACCAGCAGGGAGCACAGTTCAAGCCAGAAAGAAGCACTCACAGTGTTTTGGGCTAAAAAAGTTTAGTTGCAGCCTCACAAGCAGAAACCAGAAGCAGCCTGAACTCAGTAGAACTAAAGGCTCAGGTCTTTATCCACCACTGCCATGATTCTACTGCTGGCTTTCTGGGATTAAACCCCATGAATCTGGGCTCTCTCTGCCCACTCTGTCAACCACTGACAGCAGAAATACCCTGAAGTGAAAAAGTTTTTTCTGCTTTACTTACTTTTCTTGCTTATTTATTTTTGATATTTTTCTATTTTTCCTTATTTCTTGATTGTTTGTTCCACTTTTTATATAAGTGAGAGCACTGTTACTAGATCTTTGTTGTTGTTGTTTTGTTCTGTTCTTACTCCTATTTCTTTCTTTTCCTCCTGCCTTCTTCATCTGTTCACAAAGCTTTCATAATCTTCCTTTGTCATCCAGACTTGGTTCTAATCACTTTTTCTTCTTCTATTTCTCTATTTTTTCCCATAACACCTTTACAAATTTTCCCCCTGAGGATAAAATCACTATATTAAGGGGATATTTACTGTACACAATTTTCTGGTTCATTGTAGATTTTCATATAACTACACATCTTGTTCATATGATTAAAGATTGGAAGTTAATAGTTACCACAGTTTGTCATTTTCTCAGCTATGTTTGATGCTATTGTTATTACTGATTGCACTACTTTAGCCAAGGTGACCTAATTGTTCTAATCAGTTGTTCTGCCTTGTATGCCAAGACTGAGATTGTCTGATGATCATAAAAAATACTATGGGTTCGTGCCAAAGAATTAGGAACAAGGCCAAATAGGCAGTGATTTCTTATCCCCATAAATTGAAGAGGTAGGATCTTGCAACCAACTCAAAAATCAAAAGCCAGCTACACCTGGAAGACATTTCTGAGAACTAGTCATCTCCTAAGGTTTCTTGATACTAGCAATAAAGATACCTATCATAAACAAGAATCAATGCAGGAAGTGAACTAAAATAACAGAAAATGAGATGATATGAAGCAAGATGAAACCACAGACTCCCAGCTCACCTAAGGTAAACCAGGAGGCAATGAGGTGGAACAATTAAAAGCTGTCCACCCAGACTCTCTGAAGTGATAACAGGAAAAGTAACAAAGCAGATGAATTAGGCTCTAGAAAAAAAATCAAATCAGAAATAATTTCTGAGATAACAAGAGAGATGATGATTATAATGAAAGACATGGTTAGTGAATCTAGAGTAGATACAGATTTTAAAAATAGAGGAGCTTAGAAAAATGATGAAAATCATAAATGCCCAATACAGGAAAGAAATGGAATCCATGAAACAAATTCAATTATATACTTAGGACATTAAAAACTCTATTGAAAGTATAGGTAGCAGAATGACCAATATGACAGAATATCAGATCTAGAAGATAAGATTCCTGAAAAGAAATGCTTCTTAAAAATAGCAAAGGATTTAGTTCAGCAGTTCGGTGGCCTGCCTTCCAAGTGCAAGGACCCGAGTTCAATCCCCGGTACCAAAAAAAAAAAAAGAAAGGAAAAATCAATCCAACAGCTGCTAGATGACACAAAGAAGAATAACATAAGATTGATCAGCATCAACAGAAAAGCACGAGATAGCACAAATGACATAAAAACCTGTTCACAGAAGCAATGGCAGAAAACTTCCCAAGCAGGGAAAAATAATTTGACATTCAGATATAAAGAACTCCAAATAGCCATAACCGAAACAAGTCTACTACAAAGCATATAATAGTCAGGATTCCAGAAATGCAACACAAGAACAGAATATTGAAGGCTGTTAGAGAAAAGAAACAATTTTTTTTATAAAAGAAACTCCCTCAGAATTACAGCAGATTTCTCAAAACAAACCCTTAAGTCAAGGAGAACTTGGAGTGAAGTATTTCAAGCCCCCACCCCATCAACCTCCATCCCAGATTGGCATAAATTGATGGATAAATAAGACCCTTCTATGACAGAGAACACTAAAGAGACTCATGATCACCAAACCAGCACTACAAAATGTTCTGGAGGATATACTAAAAAGAGATTATGAAAACTAAAATTCTACGAACTCCAGCAGACTGACCCCTACAGGCAAGGCAAGTAATTAAACAGAGGGGAAAGAAAGGGAACAAACAATAGGAAAATAATATAACAAGGACAAGTCAATACATATCAGTTATACCCATTAATGCAAATGTTCTCAATTCACCAATCAAAAGAAACAGACTGGCAGAATGGATCAAGAAACAAGATCTAACAGTGATAAAAAGAGAATGGTATTGGAAAAAAACTGAAGATCAATGAAACAGACTACAAGATGCAGAAACAACTCCAAACACACTCAGTTATATTATCTTTCACAAAGAGGCCACACATTTTTATTAGGAGAAAGATAACCTCTTTAATAAGTGGTGATGAAAAAAACCGGCTTTTGCATTAGACCTGCATCTTTCACCATTTACTGAAGTAAAATTTAAATAGATCAAAGATTAAATATTAAAACAGACACACTAAATCTGCTAGAAGACAGAATAGGTAGAACTTTTGCAGACGTAGGTGTAGGAAAAGACTTTATGAACAGAACCTCACTCATACAGGAAATATCACAAAGAAGCAAGAACTGGGATCTCATTACATTAAAAAGATTTTGCCCAGCAAAGCAAACCACCAACAGAGCAGAGAGATAACCCACACAGTTGGAAAAAAATTTTTCCCAGCTGTTCCTCAGACAAAGACCTACTTTGTAGAATATATAAATATATCAATCCTCCCCACCTCAATTTGATGACCCAATCAAAAATGGACATCTGAAATGAAGACACTTCTCAGATGAAGTACAAACAGAAAGTAAATATATAAAAAGAATGTTCCATATCACTGATCATTCAAGAAGTGCAAATTAAAACAACACTGGGATTCCATTTCACTCCAGAAAGAATGCTTATTACCAAGCAATCAACCAATAACAAATGCAGGCAGGGCTGTGAAGAAAAGGAACCCTTCTCCACTGTTGGTGGTATGTAGACTGATGCAACCACTGTGGAAATCAGTGGGGAGATTTCTCAAAAAATCTAAAACTAGAGATTCCATTTGACCCCAGTATTCTCCTTCGTGGTATCTTCCCAAATTAAAAGCATCATAATTTAGCCATATATGTACCCCTATGTTTATAGCTGCATAATTTGTAATAGCTAAATATTGGAAACAGTGCAAATATATATAAAATAATGTTTATATTATTATTATATTATTAATTATAATATTACTAAAATAAGTGTATATATACACATATATACATATATATACATACACACATATATATGTTTTT
>NW_022900915.1:6088461-6144195 GCF_012274545.1 Fukomys damarensis
TATCCTGACATAGAATTGTGGGAAAATGGATGCAGCTTGAGACCATAATGGTAAGTAAAATAAATCAGACATCAAGCATAAATATCATATTGCTTCTTTTACAGAAAAACTCAAAATATAAGTAAGGAACAAAATAAAAGATAACTCATAAGAAATTGGAAATAAATCTTTTGCAAATGGGAAGAGGACCAAGAGACAGAAGAGGGGCAGGTAGGTGGGAAAGGAAATTGAAAAGATCTAAGATGTGTTTTGTACATAGACCAACTTCCCAGAAGGAACATTCCTTCTGAATGAGGTTTTGCAAACCTGTACTAATAAAATATAAAATTTTAAAAGATTATCGAGCCACTTTTTCTCAAAAGTCACAATGTGTGGGTTCTTTGTTGTCTTGGAAAATTGTCTAGTCTCTTCCTTGGTTGTACAATCAGAAAAGGGTTTATTAAAAAAAGAAAAGGGTTTATAGCAGAGACTTACATGATGCAACTCACCTCTGGCGAGACAGCACACCTCCTGTCACTCTGCTTTGATGTGCAGAACTCAGAGGCCACATAAACACCTACCAGCAGGCACAAGGACAGTGGTCTCTCTCTGGCTCATAGAATGTTCCCCAACTCACAGAACATCCACGTCCTGCCAGCTCGTCCCCACCACTCTGGGCGTAGGCTTTTGCCCACTCTTTTCTCACCAACTGCCCTATGTGATGGCTGCCGAGAGCGGATAGAAAGACAAAGAGAGGGTGAGGAAAGGCGCAAGAATCCATACAGAGTCATTTCTGGTTTGCTCAGAAACCCAGTTTTCATCTTAGAATAAATGCAATTGATCTGGATGTACTGAGTCTTGGAGCAGTTGAATGATAAGGGGTTTATTCTGAAGTTTTAAGTGGGCTTCCGTATAATTTCATCCAAGAATTTTATTAAAAGAAATGCTGCCTGACAGGGTAAAGGAACAAAAAAACAACTGAACTTCTTCAGGCCTTGAGCCTTGCAACCTTCATTTTTAACATTTGAACAACGGGCTGAAAATCCGACAGATAATAATTGTTGTTTGCTTGTAGATTACTGCTAGGGAAAATTTCTTAAAAACATAGTTAATTTCAATGAAGCTATCACAAAGTAATGAAGTACTCATTTTCAGCAAAAGAAAGTAACTTTTTGCTGTTACAGATTTTAACTTTTCACTGCAATATAAAAGCTAACCTCCCTATTCAAGCTTGTTTCATAGTTGAGATTTTTGAGGTCCCAATCAGCTCCAAAGACCTGAGCCATTAACTGTATCTCCAGTCCTTTGGAACAATCAGTGGTGTTGAATTTCGGGAGTGCAGCAAAGCTCTGCAGAGAATGAGGACTGCATAGGGATGTGGCCTCACATTAGCAACCCCGTGTGTCGGGTCTGCCAGGGCAGACGGCTTCCTGACTCGCGATCCTCCCACCCGGAGACAGACAAAGCGGAGGCCCCAGCACCTCGGTCGCTGCGCACACCTCCTGAGCAGGAAGCTACGGCTGTTACCCCCTGCTGCAGAGGGCTTCTACGTCATATTTCATTGACTCACAGTTTTCTGAGGATACCCTAACCGTTTTAAAGTGACATTTTTATGTGGCTTAATGTTCCTAATTTGCTACAGCTTACTTGCTTCTCCACTTGCCTAAACTAAGAACCAGATGGAATACATTCTGGTCAGGCATCCAGACAGTTACTAGTTAGGGGTAATATTGCCTTTAAAAATTTTTTTTTCCACAGGAGAACAAGAGCCTGATTTTAGTGCTTTCTACTCAAAGGATAAAATTTATGCCAAGACAAATTTTAACCCCCAATATTATCTTTCAGTCGGAAACATTTTATCTTGGTTTCAGAGATCCATTTGATTGACTTATATTTTCTGGTAGCAGTTGCCTAACATGTAAAATGAGATATAAACATTTGGTAAAGCATATAAACAATGACCTCGATCTACTGTAAAAAAAAAAAAAAAAAATTGAATTCCAGTCTCAGCCCAAAAAGATATTTAGTGGAAATTATATTTATGAGGTAAGGGCTGGGGATTTAGCTCAGTGGTTCTGCCGCCTGCCTTACAAGCACAAGGACCCAAGTTTGATCCCCGGTACAAAAAAAAAAAATCTTATATTTATGACGTAGAAGAATATCATATTCTTAAGCATATTTCTGCTAGGTCAATTTTACTAAGTAATACAATTTGAAATAGTAACTTTTAGAAAAAAAAATTCTAATGGATTTTTGATGGACCAAAAGCCAAACAACGACCAATTTGTTAAACCGAGCAGCCTAACCCAGTCATTGCTCTACTTAGTATCATGGTATATTTAACTCATAGAACTGCGTTTATTACCATTTCTACTTTTTTAAAAAATGTATCATCCCTGATTTTCCTTATACCTTTGTGAATGTTCCTGCTCACTTCCTGTTATTAACTTCTCACCCTTTCCCTATTCCTAAATTGTAGATAGGCTTCCAGAGTCTACCACATTCTTTTACTCTTCTGTCCTCTCAGTTTCTCAAAACAGAAACAAAACGCTCTCCCTGATCACGTAGGTGCGACCAGCTATTGTCTGCACATAGATCTCCAAGTTATTCTCTTCTGAACGAAAATTCCGAATTTCTTCAGCTACTTACATTTCCATCTCTATGATTCATCTAACCAACAAAAAATAACACTTAATGATTAGATGAACTGCTTTCTCCTTAAAGCTGACTTCCCTCCTGGGCGAACAAACTCAGAGACATTTTTAATTCCGTCTTACTACTCTCATCTAACGTGTCACTGTTTTCTGTTGAGTCTTACTTCTCCAATATAACTTTACAGATTTCGTCAGTTTTCATGTCACAGGACCTACCAGAGTAATACTAGTCTTTCCTACACTTTTACCAAAACGGTGTAATAAAAGTCTTTTGATCTGTAGAGGGAACATTATATTAAAAAGAATTACTGAGTGTTTGGTTGGTCTTAATAGCAGATGGATTTTTGCTTCTAAGAGATACATACATATAATCCATCAATCAATCAATCTGAAAAGGGCCATAAAACCTGAGAGTGTGAATGGAGGTACTGGTACAGAGGAACCTAGTAAATTCGGAACCAAGGGAAATGTTCTGAGATAACATGTAGATTATCAATCTCTGCAAAAATATTCCACAACTTCTTGTTCTCTGCATATCTGTGACTTTTGCCCTTTGCTAAGATAATAGATATTATGCATAAAAGAAACAAAAGTACTGTTATCTGTAGAAGATGCATTGCATTAACAAGAATTACTGAATGTTATGAACAACTGAATACTTAAAAAATTAAATAACTTAAATGAAATGGACAAATTTTGGAAAAGACATAAACTACTTAAGTCAAGGAGAAACCGAAAATCAGAATAGATCAATACAGTAAGGAGGCCGGGCATGGTGGCGCATGCCTGTAATCCCAGCACCTCGGAGGCTGAGGCAGGAGGATCGCTGTGAGTTTGAGACCAGCCTGGGCTAAATAGTGAGTTCCAGGTCAGTCTCAACTACACAGTGAGACCTGGTCTCAAAACAAAACAAAGCAATAACAGTAAGGAGATTGAATTAATAATTTTAAAAATTCTCCTAGAAAAAAACTCAGATCCAGATGGCTTCTGGTGAATTTTAAAAGACATAAAAATGATTAAAAGCAATTCTTCACATTTTTTTCTACAGTAGAGAGGAGAAGAGAAACATTTCCAATTTAATATGTGAGGTCAGTAATATCTTGACACCAGAACCAGACAAAGACAGCATAAGGAAAGGATATGACAAATCAATGTCTCTTGCAAGTATAGTCACAAAAATCCTCAATAGGGATGGGAGTGCAGTGTTTGCCCAGCTTGTGTATGACTGAGGGTTAAGTCTCCATCACTGAAAAAACATCCTTACCAGAGTATGGAAAATAAAATCTAGCACACTTTTAAAAGACTTAAAGAACATGAAATTTACCTCAGGGGTATAAGGTTAGTTTAATATTTGAAAATCAATATAATACAGTATATTAATAGAGTAAAAGAAAAAAAATATAATAATCTTAATAGTACAGACAAAGCATTTAAAAAGCCAAAACCCTTTTATTATAAAAATTCAACAAATTAAGCATAAAAAGAGTTTATTAACCTAATAAAGCATATGCATATATATATTATTTGTGTGTATAAAAACCTCAGTTCTCACATCATACTTAATGGTGAAAACCAGGTTTCCCCCTGAGATGAAGAATGAAATAAAAACACAGAATTCCTGCCACTTTTATTTGATGATATACTGGAGATATTAGCCAAGGCAGTAAGTCAGTAATGTCAACAGAGCTGCAAGATATAAGTATACAAAAATCACATTGTAATTTTATATACACGGATAACTTGACCTCGGAACTGAGTTTTATGATTTTGGGGAAGATGGCTTCGTTTGTGTTTATGTGGGGAGGGTGGTTGTGTTTGTCACCTGTTGTGGGACCTGCAAGTGGAAGCAAAATTTTGCTGAACAGTTTTGTGTGCTAGTCAAATTGTTTCCAAATGGAAGTGTTCATGAACTTAGGAATTACTATACTAGCAACTAAAGTCCGAAAATGAAGTAGAATAAACAATTTCATTTATGATGGTATGCAAAAGAATAAAATACTTAGAAATATATTTTAGCAAAGTAACACATGATTGATGAACTAAACACTACAAAATATTGTTAAAAGAATTAAAGCATGCCTGATTAAATAAACACATCCCATGTTAACTGACCAGAAGAAAAACTATTGTTAGATTGTAAGATCCTTAAAAATGACATGAACATTCAAAACAGTCACTCTTAAATCCAAGCTAGACTAATTTTAGAAATTCATTAACTAATCCTAAAATTCATGTGAAAATCCAAGTACCAAGAATATCCATAATGTCCTTAAAGGAGCAGAATAAATAAACACAACTGAATTTAGACTCTGGACATATACCTCTACATTAATCTTCAACTGATTTTCAGCAAAGGTTACAATACAATACAATTGATAAAGGATTATCTTTTCAACAAGTAATACTTGACCGACTGGTGATTCATGGGTAAAAGAAAGAAACTGAACACTTATGCACAAGAGTTAAATAAAAATTGATGATAACTGGAACCATAAAACTTTGGAAAGAAAACATATATTTCATAACGTTGGCATAAAAAGGTCACCTTTGACATGACAGCACAAAGAAACAAGAAATATAAATTGAATTTCACAAAAATTAAAACTTCCATCAAAATAGAAAGACAACTCATAGGAGGATACATTTGCAAACATTTATCTAATAAAGAATTGTGTCAAGATTATATAAAGAACTCTTTGACCTGAACAATACAAAGACAATCTATTGAAGATGGTAGTGGATTTAAACATTTTGCAGAACATCTATGATAAAAACGATGGATAGTAAGAAGTGTTGGCTAATATGTAGAAAAATGGAACTCCTATGCATTGCTGCTGGGAATAGAAAATGGCTATTTTGGAAAACAGTTTGGCAACTCCTCAAAGATTCACCTTCCAGTGATTCCATTTCTATGGAATCATATATGTCTATTTAAAATTGATCATAGCGTCACTATAATAACCAAAAAGCGAAAACAATTCACATGCCTATAAACTGACAAAAGCAACTTATGAAACATTGGTATGAAAATGAAAAGTGATCTATGCTACAAAATAGAGAAAGCTTAAAATATTATGATAAGTGAAAGAAGTTGTGACCATTTATACGAATGCAATTCTACTTAAATAAAATGTCCAAAATAGGAAAACCTACCAGAGCAGCAAGTAGATAAATAGTTGCCTACAGCTGTTATAGTGCTTTGGGAGTAATGAGAGCAGCACATGAGTAGGTACAGGATTACAGGATTTTTTTGTTTTGTTTTGTTTGAGACAGGGTCTCACTATGTAGTTGAGACTGACCTGGAACTCACTATGTAGTCCAGGCTGGTCTCGAACTCACAGAGATCCTCCTGCCTTAGCCTCCCGAGTGCTGGGATTACAGGCGTGTGCCACCATGCCCGGCTTGTTTTGCTTTTTTGAAGTGGGGGTGGTAGAAAATATTTTTATATTGTGTGATAGATTCAGGACTCTACACTAAAATTCAATAAGTTGTACATGTTAATGGGTGAATTGAATGATATGTGAATTGTGTCTCAACAAAGCTGTTAAAATGTTTGCAAAGTGAAAAACTTACATTTTAAATTTGCATACATGTGGCTGCCAAAGTGAGTGCCTTTTATCATGATAAGCTATTGTCATTTTTGCATAGTAGCTGTCTCTTAATGAGCTTTCTGTTATTTTTCTTACTGATTTGTTACTAAAATTTTACTTCTACATACAAAGTACAAATACGTTCATTTGTAAGTAAAATTATACATTGTATTGTAAATGTTTTTCCCAAGTTGTTTACTTGTCTTTTAATTTTGTTTACAGCAATATTGGATCTTGTTAAAAATCTTAATATGTAGAGCTGGTTATCAATCTTTATGGATTTTTTGACTTGTATCTTGCTGAAAAAGACCTTTTGTAAGATAAAAAACAAAGTCATTCCATATATCCTTCTGTTTCTTTTTGTTTTGCTTTGCTTTGTTTTGTTTTGTTTTGTTTTTGGTATGCAGTTGAGACTGACTTGGAACTCACTAGGTAGCCTAGGCTGGTCTCAAACTCAAAGCGATTCTCCTGCCTCAGCCTCCTGAGTGCTGAGATCCTTCTATTATTTTTGAAACTTTATTACTTAGTAGTGCATTTTGATCTATTTGAAATATGCATTGAAATGATAATTCTGTATTACTATTTTCATATTGTCAGACTGCTATTCTCTATTATTTCATTATCCACTAATTTGAATACATAAAATACACTAAATTTGTGTACTAACATAGACCTATTTTGTTCCTTTTAATCTTTTCTAGTGTGCTGCCAATTTAATTATCATTTGATTTGAAGAACTCTTTTTATGTAGGTTTATAGTTCTTTTATCTGGGAAAGCAAGTTTATCTTTATTTTTCTTCTTTTTTCAGATATTCTCAATTATATTTACATTCATTTTTAATGTGAACTTCAGAGAAAATTTTTTTCTAATCAAGAAATGGAAAAATAAAGGGAACCATATAAACATAAAATATTCTTTAAAAAATATTGGAACTACAGGGGCCTGGGATTTGGCTCAGTGGTTTTGCCACCTGCCTCACAAGCACAAGGGCCTGAGTTCGATCCCCTGGTACAAAAACAAAAACAACAACAAAAAAACATAACATTGTTAGATTAAGAGAAAATTAATCTTTGCAGAATTATATTCCTAAAAAGATACACATTTTCACATATTCAATCTTCTAAAAATTATTTTTCTGAAATTTCATATTTCCTTATTCTATATACTATCCCTAAATATTTTATCTTTATTATTGAATCTTCTTCTCCTTTTAGTAAGTAGAATTATATAAATTGCAGGTGAAAAAAGGAGAAATTTTGAAAATTTCATGCAGTTCCAAATAACAACTGGTTATACTGTTGTTGTAATGAAAAGGTTTTGCTTATTATCTCGTGATCATCTAATTCTTAGGCATTACTCTGTGATGGTAGAGGTACCATCCATTCATCATGTATTGACAGAGCATTTGTTCTGTTCTGGGCCCTGATCAAAACAGACAGAGTTCCCTATCCCATATGGAGCTTGCTTTCTAACACTCTTCTATTTAAAAAATTTTAATGTGAATGACTTCAGTGATAAATAAAATATGATGCTGCCTTCTTGTGTACCTTAGAGTGAGTATGAGAAGAACATTTTCATCTTTTCTCATTTTATAAAGAGCCTTTCAGGTAAAATAATTTTTGTCATTTGTAAGTCTTAGAGTTTTTCTTATTTGGTCTATTAGTTTTGCAAATTTTGCAAATGGATTTTCAATCCTGAAATGATAATTAGGCAAGAAAAGTGATTCTTTTACTCTTCTGATAGATTTATTTACTAATACACAGAATTTTGTATAATAGAGAGGTTACTCTATGGTGCTTTATTTCCTGTTATATTCATCAAGTTTAGTTTTGTTGATTTAGGAGAAATCTTGAGTCTCTATTCTATTAAATTGTTAAATTAACTATCATTGAATTCTTTGTTCTTTGTTTCTTGCACCTAAGGAAATTTATCTTTGAAAGTAGACTTAACACCCACTTTCTTTCTTTCTTTTCCTTTATGATAACTTGCTTTCTACTTCCCCATGATAAATTGTTAAATTTCAATTTTCTATTTTAGATCACTTCAATTTTAGAATGTCTGTTCTATGAGAAATTCATCTGTTCATTTAGCTCTTTGAATTGGTGACATAAATATATAACAGATATGCTTAATTATTTTACAATCTTCATAATTATAGTTATTTATCCATATTTACATCTAACATTTTGTGTTTATATTTCTTCTGGAATATAAAAGATAGTATGTATATAGTTTTAGCTTGGTTTCATTTTCTTTACAAGATAGATCTTTGTTTATATATTAGCTTTCCTATTTTCCTGTTTTAATTCATTCATTTGTAGATTGTTCTTCCTATATTAATTTTTCTTTAATTCTTTATTATATTCTTGTGTTCTTCAAAGTCTGTGTCAAACATTTTGTGTATTTCTTCTCCTTAGAGAATTGGTTCAGCTAAGTTCTAGGGCAGAATTTTAAATACTCTGCTCTACAGATTTCTTCTGCATATTTTCAGATCTCCTGGGCATTAGGGTCCTGGAGAAGGGAGAGGAAGGTGGGAGGTTTCTCAAGTAGGGCCATGTCCTACATGGAGGTGCTGGCTAATCTGACCATGCAAGAATGATGCAAGGTAACATTTACTGAAACTTACTGTCTTCAAGGAGTGTCGCTGTCAATCTTCACAGCAACTCTTACCCCCACCCCAAGATGTTATGGCTGTTCATTTCTTTTCAAAGATGAGGAAATAAAGGCGCTAAAAGTTTCAATAACTTTCAAGGACATATGAGTACCAGGAGTCTGAGCTGGTATTGGAACAAGGTAGAGGTACTGCTCTCTTAGTTTATACTCCACAACACTGTGCTAAAGAAGGAAATCATGATGCAGAGTTAAAGCAGGAAACGTGGTGCCCCCAAAAGGAACAAGCCATAACTTGGAGAAACACAGCATCTTGGAAATCTGAAGCATTCTCGTACAATACACTGCTAAAAATCAAGAGATAATGGATTCTAGGTGATCTTACCTAAGATTTCCCGGGCACAAAGATCCCTACAATTAAATGCAGAGTGAAAAGCTGAGAACTACACGAATGGACAATAACCAGAACACTTGTTAAAACAGAACTCTGATCTGCAGTCAGCAGGGGACACCAACTCACTCTCTAGCTATGGAGAGCTGGTAGGCTATCTGTAAGACAGACTTGTGAGAAGCTGATAGCTGACTCTAGTTATTAGCACAGGAGTCCACAGCAATCAACTCCAATTGTCCAGGACTTGATTAATAACTGACAGCTTCCTTAATTTCTGTTCCCATTTCTAATTTAAAGTCAACCAAACAAAGCCAAATACGTACTCATCACCAATCACACAGAATGTCCCCTTCTAGTTAGTTGGCCTAGTTTCCCCATGCCCACAACTTCTAATCAGAGAGCACTTGAAACCTTTCTTTTTTTCCCCACTGTAAAGCTTCCTCTCTGCTTGCCTTTGAATGTTTGCCAAACAGAAGTGATGGTGGCTGATTCCCTCTGAAAAAATAGCCTTTGCTTGTTCTCATTTGGGTGGTCTCCATTTGGTTCCACAAGTGTTGATCTTGTGCACACGTATCTGTGGTTAGCATTACACTGGGAGCTAGAAAACCAGGCTTTGTTTTTTTTATCTTCCTTTGTTGCATCTCCCTGCACCTATCCTAGCTTCTTTCACACTGGGAGGGCAACAGAATATTTACTAAATAAAAGCTTTCGTGGGAATTTGATCTGCTTATGTTTCCTGGTGCTATATAAAAAAATCTCCTTTGAGGAGATCAATAAATTATGTTGTGTGGGCACTGGCCCTGACTCACAGTAGCAGTGATGATAATGATAATTATAATGAAGACAATAAATTAGAATAATATTAGTAACATGTGAGACTTGATTTCAGTGTATTCAACAGCCACATTAAATGAGCACTGTGACAATTCCTGTTTTACATAAAAGAACACTAGGCACCAAATCTTTAAGTTGCCCAAGGCCAGAAAAACTAAAAAATAATGGAGTAATGGAGCTAAGATTTTACTTGAGAAATTTAGGTCTAGAGTCTGTGCTCTTAATTGCCAAACTATACTTTTTGCAAAGACAGATTTAATTTTCTCACTTGTTCCAGGTAATAAGGATCAATCCTGAGGACACAAAGGTGAATAAAATGGCATTTTTGCTCATTAAAATACAGCATTTTAAAACAAATGCTTCCTTGGGAAGGAAAAGTGAAGGAAGTCAGGAATTCACTGGGCAGAGAATGTAGGAAAATGGATTTTTTTGTGGTGGGAAGTTATTTCCCCCAGAGATGAGGCTTATGGAAGAAGTAGAAAACAAGAAAATTCCTTGGACAGGGCGAAAGAGACAGGCAGAGGTTGTATTCTGGAGTTTATCATGCAGGAATTTGGACTTTACCCGAATCTGATTAAAAAAAATATATGGTGATTCAAATAAGGGAGGCATTGGGAAATCTTGCAAAGAAGAAAGTTACAATATCAATACATACATAGATACAGCTACATAAAATGTCTACATCAAATATTTATCTGTGCTTATTGATATATATATGATATAAACTTTACTAAAGATATGGAGTGCATTCATATATATATATATATATATATTCCTCTCATAATGATTAAAACTTCTTTTCTTTACAAAGCAGTTTAAATAATCCAAGAGTTTGTGAGAGGACACAGGTAGCCCTAGGTGGATGGATGGACTAGGGTTGTGTTCTCACTACATTATGCCCATTTAACCTCACAGAAGCCCTGGCAGGAGGCAAATGGTGAAGAAGAGGTGAAATAGGGCAGCAACTCATAGCAGCATTCAGCAATGCGCCAGCTCCTCATTCTGATTTTGAATGAATTACTTTAACTGCTTTGGTTTCCTGTTACCATAAATATAAAATAAGGCAGTGTTACCCTTTCGTCTTTGAAATTCTGTAATCCTAGTCAAAGAAATAATTAAAATTTGGTGGAATACTTCACCTCTTTAAATGAAGACAGTATTAACAGTCTCTGTGTGGAGAGGGCTGAAGTTCTGTCATCCCCAAAAGTGACCCAAGGGAATGGGTTATTGCTTTCCAAATACAATAAAAAGGCCATGAAACAAAACTGTTTGAAACTCTACCAACATAAACAGAATGCTTCTTTCCTATTAAAGCATTAAAACAATTCTATAAAAAGTAGAAAATTCCTTGCATCCTCAACTGCCAAATCTGTTCCTGTGTTCCAAGAAGTCTACAGCTTCCAGTTAACAGTCTGGTTTCTAAGATGCTCTGGATAAAGAAGAAGAAAAAAATCCCTGTGCTTTGGCCTGGGCCCAAAAATGTCAACACTCCTTTTGGCTTGGCCTTCCTGTCTCCTGCAGCAGTCTCTAGACAATGGCCTCTCAGGCTGAGCAACGGGACAGGGTAAGGAAAATCTCATCACTAGGTAAGGAAGGATTTTTGCATCACATAATGACACATTAGGAGGTGCTACTGGAAAAATCTCAAATTTCAAAATATTCCTTTTAAAACTTATATATTCCACTGTGAGGTTTAACATACTATAAACTTAGCTATGCTTCTTTAAAGAAAGTTAAAATGCATATATAAAACATTTAGAGATAAAAAAATTATTCCTCAAAAAACCAGAGGCATCACAATGCCAGATTTCAAGTTATATTACAAAGCTATAGGGGGAAAAAACCATCATGGTATTGGCACAAAACAGACATACAGATTGGCGGAACAAAACAGAAGATGGAGAAACAACCTGTCAAATTTAGCCCTCTGATCTTTGACAAAGGGGCAAAAGCATACATTGGAAGAAAGCCTCTTTACCAGTTGTCCCCATCAAAACTGAATACGCACATGCATGAGCAGACTACAATTAAAATGGATCAAAGACCTAAATATTAAAATAGAAGCACATCATCTGCTGAGATAAAATAGGCAAAACTCTTGAAGGCAAAACACAGGTAAGGGCTTTCTGAACAGAACGTCAGTTGCAGAAGCTATATTATGTCAAGAATCAATGGATTATATCAAATTAAAGAGCTACTGTACAGCAAAAGAAAGAATCAACAGAGTAAAGACACAACAGAGTGAGGAAAAAAATGATTGCTGGCTACTTCTCTGACAGAGGACTAGTACCTAGAAAAAATAGAGAACTCAAAAAAGTTGACTCCCCCAAATAAGATTCAGTCAAAGAATGGGCAACATATGCCCATATAAACAGGCATTCTCAGAAAAAGAACAAATGCACAATAGATACATGAAAAACTCTTCAACATCTCTTACCAGCAGGGAAACGCAAACTAAAACAGCATTGAGATTTCATCATACTCCAGAAAGAATGGCTATCATCAAGGAATCAAATAACAAATGTTGGCAAGGCTGCAGGGAAAAAGGAATTCTCTCACATTGTCGGTGGGATTGTAAACTAGTATAACATCTATGGAAATCAGAAGAGAGATTCCTCAAACAACTGAAATTAGAAACTCCATTTGACCCAGCTCTTCTCTGTTTTAGGTATTTTCAAACATTATACTACAGTGATACAAGCATACTTGTATTTATAGCAATAGAGCTCACAATAGCTAAATCTTGGAAGTGACCTATATGTCCATCCACAGAGGAATAAAAAAAAAATGTAGCACTTATACACAGTGAAGCTATTCTGCCATTAAGAACAATAACTTTGTGTCATTTGTAGGGTAACACCCTGAGGTCATAATATTGTGAAATAAATCTGACACACAAGCTTAAATAACACATATGAGAAACTCAAAGTATAAATAACTTAAAGAGCAAAATAAAGATAGACCATTGGCAGCAGGGCGTTAGAACTTTTGCACATGGAAGGGAAGTCTAGAGATGAAGGAGGAAAAGAAGGGGGAAGAAAGGAATAAAAAGAGCTAAGATGTTTTATGTCCGTGAACAAATTGCCCATGATGAATGTGTAGCAAATGTGCACTAATTGGAAATGATTACCAGTACCATACTTCTATTTCTATTAGTATACTTTCCCCAGTTTTTACAATAATGAATGCATTGTTTGCTTTTTAAATATATTGTATATATATTTGTATCCTACTAAAACTAGCTCTTATTTTAAGTGTAATTATTGAGATTTTTGATGAAGCTTCCTTAACCAGGGAGCCAGGAATTGAAGGTCTAGAGTTGGTCATAATGGCAGATGAAGTAATTAATAAGACTATGGAGTAGAAATTTGTATTTGTCAAAATTTGAAAAGTCCATTGGTGCTGTGGATGAGATGCTGAGGACCATGACGTCTGATTCAAGAAATGATTTGTTGCAGAAGTTGGACCCCCTTGAACAAGCTAAAATGGATTTAGTTTCTACCTACTCATTAAACTCAATGTTTGAAGTTTATTGGGCAACTCCAGGTGTCAGTCGTAAGGAACATCCAGAAAAGCAGGAATTGAAAAGAATCCGTATACATGAAAAGAGTCAAGGAAATAACAGACAAGAAAAAGGCTGGCACGCTGGACAGAGGTGCAGCTTCAAGATTTGTGAAAAATGCTCTCTGGCAACCAAAACCTAGACATGCAGTGAAAGTTGCCAATAAAGGAAAAAGTAAAAATTAACTTTTGGTTTTTATGTACACATGCTCAAAATGTACACCATTTTTATTATTTTCATAACATAGATTATTTTGTGGCAATGAGAGATTTAAACTTTGTCTTTTTTGAATTTACACTTTAAATTTGTGGTGCTATGTATTTCCTCCACCAGAAGATTGACTTGTCTTTATTGATTTTTTTCCATAGAACACCATGAGGTTTTAAATATTGTGATTTATATTTATAGTATACCACTTCTTTTGGCAAGATACTTCTCTATGTAGGTCAGTCTTGCAAATACCATTTTATAAGCAACTATGAAATTTAAGTAAAATGTTCTATGTAAACATTTGTACTTTTTAAATGAATAATAATCTTACAAAGTATATTATCTATAGACTGAAATTTTAAGTACATGTGTTTTTAGTGTATGGTATTAAGAATGAAATGGCTTAAACATCTGCTTTTTTCTGTGTAGCTACTACATGTTTTCATTGTTGTGGGAATTATTGTTTGTTTTGGTATTCAAACTGTGAAATTAAAACTTTAAAATTGTACTTTAATCCTTGGTATATTGCCTCAGTGTCATATAAAAATATATTCTTATTAACTTTAGGTGAGAAATAGGGTTGTATGGTGATGGCTGGATGTTGGGCTGTTGACTGTACCTTCTTAATAAAGACTCTAGGTGTTGTTTAAAACAAAAATTCATTATTTCCTGAAAAATAAATCTATGCAATTGTCTACAGGAAGTGTAGTTATAAAATATCAATATATTATATTTTAAAACATCATATATGACAGTATATACAATTCTGTTAATTTACAAATATTATGAAAGAAAATAGTCGATACTGCCAATCATATTTCAAACAAAATTATTATAAGTTGTCCTATAGTAAAATATCACCGTATAAGTATAATGCTTCTTTATGGAAATCAACTTTAGTATTAAAATGGCAAATAATTTCAGTTGTATTATTAACAAAATAGGAAATGGAGCCAAGAAAATGTTGAAAGTTTGGTCAAAATAAAATTTGAATATGGATAGAAGTTTGGGCTAGGAAAAGAGACAAATATATATAAACACCTCTCTATTGCGAAATGACTTGCTTCTATCCCTAAAACTGCTGATGGAAAAAAAAACAATGTATAATCATCAAGAAGAGATAATAGGAGGGCTAGTGAGGAGTGGGGCCACATGGAGCTGAGCTGCTACCTGACCCCATCGTGCAGGTCTCTGAGCAGCATAGACTGGTGAGGAGTGGAGCCTGCAGCACACCCCAGTGTCCCCCTACCCCTTTGCCCCTGGCCTCCCGGCTGTGCCAGTACCTGGATCCACACTGCAGAGTCACGGGGGGTCATAAAGGCCCTTGTCCTGAGCTCCAGAAGATAGAGCAGAAGTGAACAACAGAAAGAGTGCCTCTCTCAGGCTGCTTGATGAAAATTGGAGAACTGAACAAGCGAAGAGAATCTCCACAATGAAGGCACACCAGACCACTGTAGTTGCTAAGTTGGAGGAATCACCACCTCCCGTTAGAACCTGAACTATCCTCAGTAGCTCAAGTAGAAAATTGCAGAATGCAACCCTGCAGGAGGTGAGAGAAATCAACTGTGGCCTTGCAGCCAGAAATCAGCCTGAATATCAGGGGTCTGCTGCTGGCTTGCTGAGACTAACTGACTCAGATTTCAGTGTTTCCCACATTGTCTACTGTAACAGCAGGGACATACCCTGAAAGAGGCCCTTCATTTTTATTTTGTATTTTCAAAAATTTTTGTCTTATTTTTAATATTTACTTTTTCATCTTTGTAAACATTCTTTCTTTTCCTTTTTTTTTCTTTTTCTCTCTCTTCTCACTCTCCCACATTGCTCTTCATCTCCCTTTTTGTTCCATTCCTGCCCTAATTTGGATTTCTTTTGTCTTTTTCTTTTCTTCTCTTTTTACTTCCCTTGATTGTCATTAGTTTCAAAGGAAAGTGAATATAGTTTCTAGCTTCCCTATTGCTTTTACATTGTTCTATTCTTCTCTTTATTCTTTCATCCTGTCTTTTCCTCTTGCCTTCAACAGTTTCCTAGAGTGTGCATGACCTTCCTGTGTTCTCTGGCTTCACTTCTAACCTTCCCCTATCCTTCTACCTAAATATTCTCACTCCCCATCTCAATCTAAGTCTCTATCATGAAGGGTAAAGTTGCTATATTGAGGTGTTTAAACACTATAAATATGTTTTGGGTGGTCCTCAATTTCTATTTAATTCATATGTTTAAAAGTGCTAGACTGGGCCAGGGATTTAGCTCAGTGGTTCCAGTGCCTTCCTCTCAAGTACAAGGACCAGGGTCCTGAGTTCTATCCCTGGTACAAAAAAAAAAAAGTGATAGATTAATAACTACCACAAATCTTCATTTTCTAAGCTGTGCTTGATGCTATTGTGTTGCTCATTGTATCATTTTGGCTAAGGTGTTGTGATTGATCTAATCAGTTGTCCTTTTTGGTACAATGAAAATAAGATTGTCTTAGAGCCATTAGAAACTCAATACCTAAAGACCAGCTGTATCTGGAAGATTGAAGCATTAATCCAGGAATTAAACCAAGGATAGTACCAACACAAAAATAAAAATGAGAAAACATTTAAGCAAGGCGCAAACACAGACTTCCAACTCACTAAAGACAAATTCTGGGGAAAATGAGGTAGAAAAGTCTGATAATCAACCACATGGACACCCTGAATTACTAGCACAGGAAATAACAAAACAGATGAATAAGGCTCTAGAAAAATTCAAAACAGAAATAATTTCCCAGATGACCACAGAGATGGTGAGCAGAATGAAAGACATGATTAGAGACTCTAGAATAGAAAGAGATTTAAAAAACTAGATGAGCTCAGGTCCATAATGGAAACCATAAATGCCCAGCATAGGAAAGAAACGGAATCCATGAAACAGATTCAAACAGATATCCAGGAGATTAAAAACTCTATTGAAAGTATACATAACAGACTGACACAATCACAGACAAAATATCAGATATAGATGACAAGATGGGAGGGGAGGACCGGTGAAGGGAGGGCAGGGGTAAGGGGAAAAAATGAGAATCAAGGCTTGTCATGTAGAGGTACAAGATCCCAACAATGAATGTAACTGTACTGTATCCCTAAAATGTACCAATAAACTCAATTAAAGCTGAAAAAAAAAAGAATGACTCACCTTCTTCATATCTTCATCAGAATTAGACTAAGCTAACTCTGTGAAACCTTAGTTTATGATATCCACATCATTAAAATAATAACATATTACATTTTAAAAATATACAATTATAGCATAATATTAAAATAAATAAATAAATTTTAAAAAGAAGACAAGATGGCAGGCAGTGACAATGAAAAAAGAAATCTCTTTAAAAAATAAGTAAGAGACCACAAGAAATCAATCCAACAGCTGCTACATGATGTAAAGAAGAATAATATATGACTTATAGGAGACCATGAAAAGCTGGAGAAAGTACAAATGACATAAATAAAAACTGTTCACAGAATTAATGACAGGAAACTTCCCAAAAAGAGCAAAAGAATTTGACATACAGATAAGTGAGACATATAGGACTCCAACTAGCCATGATCAAAAAACATCTACAACTAGTCATATAATAATTAAGATCCCAGAAACCCAACAGAAGAACAAAATATTACAAACAGAGAAAAGAAACAAATCACACACAAAGGACAGCCCATCAGAATCACAGCAGACTTTTCAACACAAACCCTCAAGTCAAAGAAGCCTGAAGTGAAGTATTTCAAGCACTAAAATAAAACAGTCTCCAATCTAGAGTGATGTATCCTTCAAAATCTTTCAAATTTCGTGGGGAAATAAGATACTTCCATGACAAAGAACACCTGAAAGTGTTCATGAATAGAAAACCAGCACTGCAAACAGTTTCAAACAATATCCTAGAAAAAGACAATTTAGGTTACAACTCCATGAGGCCCAACAGAGCAAATCCATAAGGCAAGACAATAAATTAAAGGGAGAGGGGGAAAAATTAAAAAGAGCCAACAAGACAATAACATGAAAATGATAAGTCAATACATACCAGTTATAACCATCAAATTCTAACTTCCTCAATTTAACAATCAGAAGAAAGACTGGCCAAATAGGTTAAGAAGCAAAATATGTTATATGCGAGAAATGCACCTAGTTCAAAAAGAAACTCATAGACTGAAAATAAAATGATTGAAAACAGTTCTCCATGTGACAGGAACCTGGAAAAATGCAGGGGTAGCTATCTTATTTTCAAAGTAAATTTCATACAAAACTAATTAAGAGAGACAAAAAAGGTCACTAAATCATTGTGAAGGTATCAATCCAACAGGAAGAAATGACAATCATAAATATATATGCACCAAATACTACTGCCCCCAACTACACAAAATAAATATTAATGGACATGAAAAACCAAATAAGCACTAACACAATTGTAGTAGGGGACTTCAATAACCACTGTCACAAATGGACAGATCTCCCAAAAAAAAAAAAAAAAAAAAAAAAAAAAAAAAAAAAAACATAATACTAGAACTGAACCAAGTTTTTTTAACAACTGGACTTAACAGATGTCTACAGAATGTTCCACCTCATAAAATCACAATATACATTCTTTTTCAGTTGCACATAGGCCCTTCTCCAAAACAGACCACCTACTAGCTCACAGAACATGTTTAAGTAAATGTAAAGGAATTGAAGTTATCCCATGTATATTATCAGACTATAGTGCAATTAAACTGGAGATCAATAGCAAAAGAAACCTCAAGAACTTCACAAACACATGGAAATTAAATAACACTCTCCTGAACAACCAATGGATCGTGGAGGAAATTAAAGAAGAAATTAAACAGTTTTTAGAAATAAATAATAATGCTAACACAACATACAGGAATCTGTGGGACACAATGAAAGCAGTTCTACTTGGGAAATTCATAGTAGTAAATGCCCACACTAGGAAAATAGAGAGAGCTCAAATAAACAACCTAATGGTGAATCTTAAGTTCCTAGATAAAGAATAGCAAGACAAACCCAAAATTCATACAGGGAGGAAATTATAAAGATCAGAGCAGAAATCAAACTGAGAACAATACCAAAAATAAATGAAGAGTTGGCTTCTTGAAATAATAAATATAATCAATAAAGCCTTAGCCAAACTTATTTTAAAAAAAAGGAAAGAAAAGGCTCAAATCCATGCAATTAGGAACGAAAACGGTGAAGTCACAACAGATCTAGCAGAAATCCAGAGGATCATTAATGTCTACTTTGAGAAACTGTACGCTAATAAAATGGAAAACACAGAAGAAATGGACAGATTTCCAGATACAGGTGAATTATCAAAGTTGAATGAAGAGATATAAAAATTCTAAACAACCCAATTACAATGAAATTGAAAATGTAATTAAAATTTTACCAACTAAGAAAAGCTCAGGGCTTAACTGCTAAATTCTACAAGACATTTAGAGAAGAACTATTGTCAGTATTCCTTAAACTTTTCAATGAAATTGTAAGGGAAGCAATATTTCCAAATTTATTCCTGGAAGTAAGCATCACTTTGATTCCAAAACAAGGGAAAGACCCAACCAAAAAAAGAGAACTACAGGCCAATCTCCCTAATGAACATAGATGCAAAAATCCTTAATAAGATACTGGCAAACAGAACACAGAGGGTCATCAAGAAGATCATACACCCTGACTAAGTCAGATTTATCCCAGTGCTGCAAGGGGATGGTTCAATATCCTTGGTTCAATGTAAGACAATAAATGTAATACACTATATTAACAGAGTCAAAGACAAAAATGTATGATCATCTTAATAGATGCAGAAAAAGCATTCAACACAATTCAACACCCATTCGTGATAAAATCCCTGCAGAAAATTGGAATAGATGGTCTTTATATCAACTTGATAGAGACTCTCAATAAAAAACAGACAACATCATACTAAATGGTCAAAAACTGAAAACCTTTACAATAAAATCAGGAACAAGACAAGGATGTCCACTATCACCACTGCTGTTCAATATAGTTCTGGAAATATTAGTCAGAGCAACTAGAAAATAGAAAGAAATAAAGATAGAAAAGGAAGAAATTAAACTGTCATTATTTGATAATGATATGGTACTCTACACAGAAGGCCCAAAAAACTCTGCCAAAAGATGGCTAGACTTAATTGATAAATTCAGCAGAGTAGCCGGATTAAAGATTAATATTCAAAAATCAATAACATTGCTGTACACATGTAACAGACTCACTGAGAGAGAAATTAGGAAAACAATTCCTTTTACATAGAATCCAAATGAATTGAAATATGTAGGAATCAATCTAATGAAGGAAGCAAAATACCTCTACACTGAAAAGTACAGCATCTGAAAAAAAAAAAAAAAGAAAATGGAAAGACATCCCTTGCTGCTGGGTAGGAAGAGCCAATTTAATGAAAATGGCCATACTACCAAAACTGCTGTACAGATTCAATGTAATCCCAATTGAAGTCCCAACAGTATAGTTCACTGAACTAGAGAAAACAATCCAAAAATTCATTTGGAATCAGAAGAGACCTAGAATAGTAAAAGGGCAGAAGGTATCACACTACCCAACTTGAAACTATACTACAAAGCCACTCTGTTAAAAACAGCATGGTGCTGGCAAAGAAACAGACCCAAGGATCAGTGAAAAAGATGAGAAGATGCAGAAACAACTCCAGACATACTCATCTACCTCATCTTTGACAAAGGAGCCAACCATCCTCACTGGAGGAAAGATTTACTAAATGGTGTTGGAAAAACTGCATTTCAACTTGCCAAAGATTAAAACTAGACCCCTATTTTTCACCATGCACTAAACTATAATCCAAGTGGATTAAAGATCTAAATATTAAAAGAGAAACATTAAACTTGTTGGAAGATAAGTTAGGTAGAACTCTTGAAGACATTGGTATAGGAAAAGACTTTATGAACAAATCCTCAGTAGCATGGGAACTAGCACAAAGGATCAACAACTGGGATCTCATCTTTTTAAAAAAGTTTCTTCACTGCAAGAGAAACCACCAACAGAGCTGAGAGACAACCTACATTATGGGAAATTTTTTTTTCAGCTCTTACTCAGACAAAGGTTTACTATCTGCTGGGTATGGTGGGACATGCCTATAATCCCAGCACTCAGGAGGCTGAGGCAAGAGGATTGCTATGAGTTTGAGACAAGCCTCGGCTGCATAGTGAGTTCCAGGTCAGTCTCAACTACAGAGTAAGACCCTGTTTAAAAAAAAAAAAAAAAAAAAAAAAAAAACTTCTATAATGTAATATAAAAAAAACAAAAAAAAAAAAAAAAGTCAGACCCCCCCCAAGTATAAAGACCCGATTCAAAAATGGGAATTTGAAATGAACAGATATTTCTCAGACAAACAAGTAAAGCAGAAAATAAATATCTGAAAAGATGTTCAACATCACTGGTCATGTGAGATGCAGATGAAAACAACACTGAGATTCCACCTCACCTCAGAAAGAATGGCTGCTATCAAAAAATTATCCAATAACAAATGTTGGTGGGGTTGTGGGAGAAAGGAACCCTTCTCCATTGTTGGTGGGAGTGCAGACTGGTGCAACCACTGTGGAAATCAATATAGAGATACCTCAAAGAGCTGGGACTAAAGGTCCCATTTGACCCAGCTGTCTCTCTGCTGGGTATCAATTGAAAAGAATTAAAAGCATCATACTACAATGATATATGCACACCCATATTTATAGCAGCACAGTTTGTAATAGCTAAAACTCGGAAATAGCCCAATTGCCATCAACTGGAGACAGGATAACGTAGATGCAGTTTTGCTATAAAACTGAGTACTACTTAGCCATAAAGAATGAGAAACTAGAGACATTTATAGCTAAGTGTATGCACATAGAGGCCATACTCTTAAGTGAAATAAATAGGAAACACCAGTTTCTCTGTGTGAAAAACTAAAAGTGTAAATGAAGTTCAAATTGTATAATTGATAATGTTAAATAGGAAGAAAAGGGCTAACGGAGTAGGGGAAGTGGGAGGGTAGGGAAAGGAAAGAAGGGGAAAGAAAAAATAGGAGAAAAGGAAGAAATGGAAACAAAATCTTTATAAATAGGGAAAGGTGGAGGGGGTGAAGGGAGGGCAGTGAAATGGGGAAAAAATAAGAATCAAGATACATCATGTAAAGGTACAAGATCATGTAATGTGGAGGCCAAACTGGCTCCATTTCGCTAACTCTATTTTGCGATCAGGTCACTGCCCAAATACTGGAAAAATCCCAACGTGTCCTTTCACCTAGTTCTCAGAAAAACCCATGACTGGTCCAGTAAGTTGTCACCAGATTTCCTCTTTTGTTAATCTTACAAAAACTTGTGGTTAGGACAAGGAGGGACATCTGGCCTGGGCCAATCAAGCATTGGGAAAACACGCACTTGCAAAATGTTAACCAATGAAGCATTGACCCTTTCAGAAAGCCCCTAGTTCTGCTTCTCTGCTAATAAAAAGGCTGTTTGAAATCAGGCTCAGGGCTCTCGTTTCTGAACCGCTGTGTCAGTGAGATCCAAGGGTCCAGGCTCGAGCTTGCAATAAACTCCTCATGTGATTGCATTGGACTCCACTCCTTGGTGGTCTTTGGGGACATCCTGATCTGGGCGCAACAGTAACTGTATTGTACACCTAAAATGTATCAATAAATTTAATGAAAGAAGAGATATATAGATAATGCAAAGATTAAGACGATTTAGTAAGAGTAAGAAAGGTACTGGCTAGTGAATAGAACGCTATTATGAGTCATAAAAATGTAGAAAATGTTAAAGAATGAACATTGACTTTTACCTATTTCTCTCCCAAAATATCAGAGCTTAAAAAATAAAATAATTTCAAGAATAAAGCATATCAGAATCCTGTAATGTAACACAAATTAAGTGGCTATCTTGAATATATTTTGGCCAAATTATATGCACTGGTTATACACATTTTTATAACAAAATAAAATTTTATTTGTTGCATACATAATTATACAATTACATAAATAATTATTTTGCCAATTGTTGACATAAATATTCCTTAATTAAATGATGAATATTTTTGGAATATTTTATTTGGGGAATAGAGATGTAGATGGTAAAAATGCATTAATTTAAAGCCAATTAATAGTGAGGAAAAGTTTAGGCTCCTGACTCTTTGCATGATTTTGGGTAATTTAATCCCGTTTCATATTTCCTATATGTAAATAGCAATGATAATACTTGTCATACAATACTGTCATTAGCTTTGAAGACAGTCATTTATAGAGCATTACACAGTGCCTGCAGATAGGCCCAGGAATCATCCATTGTACAAGACGAAGTAACTGAGAATCAGATCTAAAATTCATGTTTTCTTCCCTCCTGCTTGATGTTATTTAGAATGTACTATTATTGTGGGCAGCTAAGTTAGATAGAAATGAATAGGCAGTCATACAGGGCTAGACTCTTGAGGAAGTCAGTGGAGAAAATCAAAACTGTGGCTGGAGGCTCATCTGAAAAAGGCAAGACCTTCAGATTAAAGACACAGTGGCTAGTTTTACATACTTCCCTAAGGGATGAACAGAAGTTTGAGACTGTACTGTAACTGGTACTGACATTTTGGTGTTTCCCAAAAATATAAACTATTACTTCAGTAGGGATGGACCACGCTCCCACTAAGATTAAGACTAGTAAGACTAAAGACAAGAATAAGGCTATAGATTAGTGACCAAATTGATGACGTCAGCTGTGTGCCTTTGCTACATCGCCTGCTTCCCAATTGGATCAACACTAGCTAAGCAGCTGTACTTAAAGTCTTACTGGTTGATTATAGTTTGACCCACATTGTACTCACCTTGTGATTTTACTATGAATCATTCTCAGAAAATTGACCTTGGAAGCAAACCACTTGGGGCCCCTCTCATCTCTCAGGAACTATTTCTATTTCCCAGTTCTATTCTCCAATAAACCTCTCATACTCTTAACCTCCTTTGTCCTCTGGATATCATTCTTTGCTTTCAGGGGACAGGAAGTCAACATATCTGATATCTAGCAGAGATTGTGCATTTTATCTCTGCTATATCATCTTGAAGGTCTCACCGAGATCTTTGGCAGGAGTTTTGAGTTTGCTTTTGTTTCATAGTACCCCTTTTAACTGGATTCAGGATTGTGACTCATTTAGATAATCAAAATTGTCAATCTTGTTTGTCAGCTGCTTATACCTTGTCTTTTTTATAAAATGGGGATAGATTTGAGAGCCTAAGGAGGAGGTTATAACATTTCTCTGTTTCTTTTTTTTTTTTTCTTTTGTACCAGGGATTGAACTCAGGACCTTGTGCTTGAGAGGCAAGAGCAGTGCCACTGAGCTAAATCCTTGGCACATTTCTCTGCTTCTTTGATGGGATATTTTATTCTTGCAGGCAGGGCCTTGTATTTCTGTTTTGCATATGTTCCATTTACTTATTAGTTGCTGAATTGACTTATATTTTTTGCTTGACTTGTGTAAAGGTTATGAGATAGTTTGTTTTATTTTACATAGTAGAGCTGAGACAAGGCAGCATTGGAACTCCCCTAGTGGCCTTTGAAACTAACTAAAGTGTGAATTTGTAAAATGCTGTGGATGCCATCCTTAAATCTGGTAGAACAGGGGTCCCTGGGACATGCTGTCCTGATTCCCCCTCCATGCTCATTAAAGGGAATGTCGAGGCTGTTCTGCCTCGTCAGTTTCTTCAGGTCTGATGATCCTCTATTGGTAAGGAGGCGATCTTAGCTCCTGAGATTCCCCACTCTTGACTTTCCAGGCTGAGGGTGATGACTCATGGGCAGATTAACTTATTAACTCATCATTAGCCTGTGAGGAGACTTCTTTTGATGATCTCTTTGTCTAATCCTTTCCAGTCACTTTGTACTTTCCCTTTTTGTTTGGAAGCATGTTTCTCCTGAAGATCAGAGAGAAAGAGACCCTGAAAAGTTGTCATTCCCAATCTGTCTCGGCCTTTCTTTCCTATCCAGCAACTAAAAACTCTCAAGTTGAACCTATAGAAAGTGTTTATTTATGAAAAAAATGACGACAGGAAATCATTTTAGATATGAAACACATACTTCATTTCTGGGGCAGATGAGACTTTGGAATCTCACTCACCCAGGAGGACACACATAAAGATGTAGTCACTGCCCATGTCCCGAGTGCAGTTTCCTGTCCAGCAGGTGTGGGAAACTGGACCCGAGACCCAGTGGAAAGAACTGACTTCTGGGTGACACCAGAGGGAGCTATTTCCATAACTACAACACAGCTCTTTAATCTCATTCAAAATGCAAGGGCGTAACTCATCTGCCTGATGTCATAGCTCCCCTTTTTGTGTGGCTAGGGTCAAGTCCTAAGCAGTGCAGATCAAGTTTAGATATTCAGGTAACGTTTGACAATATCCGTGGGACTTGGTAAAGTCTATAGGTTTGCACCAAAAGGAAGCCCAATATTTTACTTTTCCCTCTTGCTCTTTCACTCCATCACATTCTCAAAAGGGCCCCAATCTCCTGGCTCTCTCTCCTCTACTAGGTCTTGTTCTTATAATTTATGAATGCAGAGGTAGAAAGAATTTGGCATATGTACTTTTGCTAATATATGTTTGTGGTTGATGGCCCATGTAACTTCAGACTGTGCGTTTCATAGGTATATTACAGAGTAAAACCTAGAAAGACTGATTGAGTAGATAGCACAAAATGTCTTAAAGACTTCTTAGCCATAGGGCTCAAGAAAAAGATTTTCCTGGGTCTTATTTGCCTCTCTATTCCCAGAGGTGATATATCTCTTTCCTTTAGCCTAAGATTTTAGAACTTCTCAATTCAGTCTTAAAATTCCCAAAGATGAATGTGGTCACAATGTATACCCAAAATGTACCAATAAATGTAATTAATGAAATTAGAAAGTAATCCCTAAATGATATAATTGGAGCACTTCCAGTTTGCCCTTTGATTTTCTCTCTTAATGTCTTTTAACAGGGTAAAAAATAGCTTTTCCAGTTCTTTGACTATTGGTTTAATTTTCTTCTTGGCAAAGAATGTGGAGCCAATCTTAACTTCTGTCTCTGGAGGCACATTTTGCTGAGGATTTGAGATCTTTGCTGGAAAAGCCCTTGATCTTCATTGTCTTTCTGCCCTTGAGATGGTTAGGATTTAGTTCTTGCGCCATACTTAGAGTCACTCTTCTATCCCTTCTCCACTCCTCTGCCCCGAAATATAACGTAATTTACAGCAGTGTTTTGTCCAAAGCGATTCTCTTCGCTGTAGCTGCTGAGTTACAGGGCCAAGTTTCCAGAATGGTGAGTTTCCCCCTCCTTGCAACCTTTCCAGAGCGGAGCTGATAGTGAAGACTTATCTCTGGACTACCTTCCAAAAAACTGGTAAAGACTCAATCCTCAAACTCTCAAGAATAAATATCAATGTTTTAAAGCAAATTTATCAGCCTTTTTGCCTTGAGGCAGAACTGTAAAGTAACTCCTTTTGCTCCCCGCTCCCCTCAAGAATGCTGCACTACAGAGCAGACTGGCTTTTACAGGGCAGATGCCTTGTTCATTGATAGAACAAAAACATTCCTAGGGCCCCTATGCGTTTGTTAACAGTTTTAAACAGAAATGAGTATTAAAGGATAGTCACTTCCCCGGTCCCCAGAGGACTGCCACTCTCATCTTGCCAGGCCGGTCAGTATTCTCAGAGATAAGTTAACTGAGGTTCCGAAAAAGCAAAGCCAATAGTGAAGGATGGTCCAAGGGTCACAGGGTCATGAGGAAGAGGGCCAGGCCCATCATAACAGCAGCTAACCTGGTTCTGACCACACCTCCAGTTTGCCACCACTGGCACTGGATGGGGTTAAGTCTAAAGAATGCCTTGGACTGGGCATAGACCAAGAGAGATAGACAGGGACATCCTCTTTCCCTTTGTTTGTTTTTCCAAAATGAGAAGAAACTGTCATAGGTAGACATCCATAGCAAGGGCAGATTGGACCCTATACAGGCCTTCTTCTCCCACTGTTTGGAATATATACTTAGTTCCAAAGAATATCACCGAGTCACTTTCTACACCCAAATATAGCCCAGCATTTCCCTGGGAAGAGTTAAAAATGACCTTTACCTTCCTGTCCCTTTATGGGAAAGTCACATTGTCTATCAAAACAATAGTTTTGGCTATTAGTTGTGGCAATCAAATAACCATAGCCATCAAAACAACAATAAGTTTATATAGTTGGCTATTCCAATCAGATAAACCATCAGCCTAGGGTCCCTTCTTAAAATGTCTTTGCTTTCAGAGAAATAAAAGGTTTTTCCTTCTTATTAGGGAGCCCCCAATCAAGCCCCAGACCATTGGTTAGGTCTGTGATGAAGAAGGAAGACAAAGATAAATAGTAAAGGAAGTGAGGCCCGGGAAGTCAGAGCTTCTAGTGAGCAGAGACCCTGAACCTCTGGACTTGCCGATATTTACTGGGCACAAAGCAGCGAGAGACTGTATGGTCAGGCACGTGAGGTGATAATCAGAGGTGCTGAGGTGAGCAAGGCCTGGCAAGAGCAGAACAAAGCCTTCTTGCAAGAAGTGAATCTTAGATTAATGGGAACTTGTTCTTTCCCTAGGTTAATATTAACTTTTATAGAGGATGAGCAAGAATCATGGGGCCTTCAGCTGCAGATGCTACCAGCTCACACCATGGTGTCACTGACCTGGGTTGGTCTCAGTCATGGCCAGTAGCACACAGAGTTCCCTTTTAGCAGGCCAGCTGCGGTCATTAAGCTGTGCACTTAATTCTTAGATTGGCTTTGAATTATAAGTATAAGCCAATTTAACAACGTCTTCTTAACACCATCTTAAAGTGGGTTTTTTCACCTCCTTCTCTGTCAACAAGATATCTGTTAATGAACTAGGAGAAAGGTTCTGACCATTCTTTTTATAGCTACATGCCTAAAAACTGTTAAAGGATTATTGTAGTTCAACTTGGCCAAATACATCTGATTTAATTACTCTAATTTAAATGTAATCATCTTGTGATCTGTCTGTGCAGTGTGTGTTAATGACTGGTTGAAACACTTGCAGCTACTTTGTTTTAAGAAAAATATGTTTTGGGGCTTAAAATTTTCTTTTATTTATTTATTTATTTATTGCCTTTTTATGAGATTTCTGTGGAAAAACATTTATATGGGTTTCAGGATAGCCAAAATAATTTAAAACATTACCAGATAAAGACTGACAGGCACAGGCTTACACAGGAATAAAAGCCTTAAAGTTTGATAACATTAAGGTTATGCATAATTTAGGTTAATATGTATGTTTCTGTGTGTTAATGTTTAAGTATACATTATCCTCCAAAATTTTACTTAAGTTGGTTTATAGGTAAACAAATATTCAAGATCTTATCTCAAAAGCTGGTGGTTCATACAGCTAATTTAAATCACTTGGTAAGAGTGAAGATGTCTTTAAAGTTGGTAACACATTTCCATCCAGGTTGTTAGGTAACTATTACAATATTAAAAGATTGAATTTATAAATGCAATGTCTACTGTTGTTTATTTGTAATGACAGGCAATTTTTCTTGGTGAAAGTATTTAAATGTTATGATTTGGTTTTCATGAGTGATCTAAAGCAGTTGTTAAGGTATATTTAAATTGGCTATAATTAAATGGTTAAGCTTTCTGTATCTAAAGCAATAAAGCAATAACTCTTGGTTAAACTTACAAATGATCTAAAAGCAAAATTTTCTGTATTTTACTAAAATGAGTTTCTTGTGCTCTCATTTTAGGCTTTTGGTTACTAAAAAGAGCTTTAAGAGTTAAAGGGTATTTGTTAATCTGTAAAATGTTTTAAATAATCAGTTCATGATTGGTTAAACAATTATTGTCTTATATTTGGACATATATGTATGTATACATCTGAAAACAAGCCACACTGTGAGTATAAGCTTTAAAGTTAAATTTATAGAATTGAGACTACGTAGGTTTAACACATACAAAGTAGCTCATAGGTGCCCTCTTTTATACAATATATGTTTACACCTTAAAAATATGATGATCAAAATTTAACTTTTTTTAGTTTTTACTAAATAAACATTTTGTTATTGTATAAATGAGATGCACTTAGCTGTTGAGTAATGAGTCTATTTGTGATGATTTACACTGTTCCCTAAACTTATTAGAGCTGCAAAGATTTCCTTAATTCTTTCAATATACTTTCACCATATGAAACCTGTTAAGGGAACCTGAAATTTGTTTTAAGAGTAAAAGACAAATAAATGTGCAAATGTTTCAATATAGCTGTGACACTCATTATTACTAACTTGATCATATATTAAATGTATCTTTGTTTTCCAAGTGTACAGGCCCTCAAAGATGTGATATTAGAAAACTTCTTATAGTTGTTAAATATTTTAGGCTCAAACTTTCAGCATTTCCTTACTTGTGTTCTAGTTATTTGTGGTGGAATATACATGCTGCTCCAGCATGAGATGCCCAGCAAGATAATGCAGATTTTTTAGGCTTGTCCTTATATAATTTTATATAATTGTGTTATAATAGGTAGAGGTACCTAAACACTGTGTGGTCCAACGTCACTCTAATGATTAGACATTAATAATCTGTAAAGTACATTTACAAATAAGTACATTCTACTTAAATGTCACTCTGGTCACAAAAAATAGTTAAATGGTAACAAATTAGGTAACAATTTCCTTATGTCATTTAATACTTTGTAATTAGATAAAGGTAACTGACTAAAAGGATATTCCATACTAAGATGGACATTTAAATGTGTTTCAGAGATGATAAGGTCATCACAATTGTCATGCTAAAGTGTTATGTTGCCCATGATCTCAAGTTCTCTCTGTCAAACTCTATAATTGCTACCTATCATTCTACCTGGATTCAACATCTAAGACAACCATGGTTGGTAAAGAAATAACAGTTCACCAGTTATATTACATATTTCAAGGTACTTGATATTTAGATAAGATCATAAAGTTGAACCTACTGCTCCCACTATAATACTGATGTAACTGATCTTCTTTTCTGAATATTCAACCACTGAGATTTGGAGACCACAACTAGAAAGATAACTGGGCTAAGAGGACAGTCAGTATTTTGGGTCTGGCCTTCCAAGGTCAATAAGTACCCAGGACATGAGGGGACCTTTTATACAAGATCCAAAACTCTGGCAAGATTGTTGGATCCCAGAGAATAGGAATCAACCAATGCACAGTGTGTCGAAAAGGAGGGTCATCAAAGAGAGAAAGGTCTCCCATATTTTCACAGGAAGCTACATTGTCAAGCAAGACTGTGACTCATCCCAGTGGCTGACACTGATAGAGGAGCTGAGAGGCTCTGTACATGGTTCCAAAAGTTATGCCTGAGAAGACTTATCTGACCTTGATATATACTGAAAGGTTAATTTTGATTAACACAGGTCTCACTTTACCTTAGTCTTAAACACCCAGCAAAAAAGTATAAACAAAAAAATGTATAAGAATGACACCATAGTAATAAAGGATAAATATAGGAAGGGGCTCCAATCACTGGCCCCTGCTCTCAGTTTCCAGCTGCACCTATAAGCTGACCACTGCTATGATTAAATGAGGCTCGGAAGCTACAGTGACAGCTATGAAATCTCAAGTAAAATTGTCCTTCAAAACCACCAAAACTCTCCATCTTCTTATAGCTAAAATTGGAGAGGCTTGTGACTTATCAGACTTATGCATAACCTCCATCAATAGAGAGGTCTAAAAGCCAGCTTTTTGCAATCACTGTTCCAATCCCTTAAGAGCCGTGTCTTGATGTGGCTTTTCTCCCCAGTGTGCCTTCCCTTTCTAGTGCTCATGCTTTGGTTGTATTGTTTTAAACTTTTCAAAAATTTGTTTATTCTCACCTAGGCTGCTAAACTCCAAGTGACCATATAGATGGAACCAAATACCAAATGGCCAGACTCCTTTTATTGGGATCCACTAGATCAACCTTGTACAGGGAGTTTATAACTGCTAAACTGCAACATAACTTCTGTCCAAGGTTCATTATCTTAGCATCTTAGATAAGGCCCCTGATTACATTCTCCCCTACATCAACTCTTCTCAGCTTGTAGAAGCTAGATTGAAACTTTCTTTATTTTCCTCTACCTGTACCATTTCAATGGGAGGAATATTATAGGAGCTAAGTTAGACAAAAATTAATAGGAACTCAGACAGGACTAGGCTCTCAAGGGAGTCTTTGCAAATGAAAACACATCAAAACTATGGCTTAGAGGTACGTCTGAAAAAGGAAAGACCTCAAGATTAAAGTCACAATGGCTAGATTTACATATTTTCCTAGGGATGAAAAAGCTTGAGAGTATGCTGTAATCGATACCACCCTTTTGCTGTTTCCCACAGAAATAGACCATTACTTTACCAGGGGTAGAGCATCCTCTCCCATCTACTAAGACTAAGACTAAGGCTAAGACTACTAAGACTCAAAAAAATTTCACTAAGGCTATAGATCATGAACCAAGTTTAATAATGTCATCTGTATGCCTTTGCTACATGCCCTGCTTCCCTATTGGATACATATTAGCTAAGCAGCTATAAATGTAATCTTATTGGCTGATTATAGTTTGCCCATATTGTACTCATCTCATGATTTTGCCCTATGAGACATTCTCAGAGAAAATGATTCTCAGAGAGAAAACATTCTCAGAGAGACTCTGGATTCAAACCAGTTGCAACCCCTCCTGTCTCTCAGTGACTATTCCTATTCCCCATTTCTATTTCCAATAAAACTTTCCTACTCTTAACCTTCTTTATCCTTTGGAATTCATTTTTCAATTTCAGGAGACATGAACAAAAATGTGCATATTTTGACATTTATCAGGTTGTGAGTTTTACCTCTCCTATACCACTATGAATGACCACTTTTTACTGAATATATTGTCATAGACAAAGTCAGTAATCTCAACATTTGAGCTTGGTATAAATATCATTTGTATACTATATAAAGGTTCACTAGATTCTGCATGTAATCTCACCCTAGATGTAATAGTATTCAAATAAGAACTGCCTAAACTCCAATCATAAAGTGAAAAAAATCTTAAGGTACTCTGTTGTGACCATGTGTTCATGCTTTTATCCTGCCTATGGCTTATCAATGGATTTCTTGATGTCTAGTTGAATAAGATTAAAGTACTACTACTGGAGGTTCCATTTGATCCAGCCATCCCTCTGCTGGGTATCTTTCCAAAAGTATTAAAAGAATCATATCACAGTGATATACACATGCCTATGTTTATAGTGGCACAGTTTGTAATAGCTAAAACTTGGAAACAGCCCATTTGCCCATCAGTTGGAAACTGGATAAAGAAGATGTGGTTTTTCTATAAAATGGAATACTACTCAGCCATAAAGAATGAGAAATTAGATTCATTCATAGGAAAATGGATACATATTGAGGACATACTCCTGAGTGAAATAAATAAGTCACACATGTGCAAATACTGAATAGTTTCTCTGGTGTGAACAAACTATAATAGTATATAAGATTCTAATGAGACAATGTGAAATAGGAAGAAAAGGTCTAAAGGTGTAGGGAAAGTGGGAAGGGTAAGGGAAAAGTAATAAGGGAAAGAAAAAAATAGGAGAAAATAAAAAATAGGAAATAAAATGTTTGTAATTGGGGAGGGCAGGAGGGGGTGAAGGGAGGGCAGGGACAAGGGGAAAAAATGAGAACCAAGGCCTGTCATGTAAAGTTACAAGATCCCAGTAATGAATGTAACTGTACTTTATAGCTAGAATGTACCAATAAACTCGATGAGGAAAAATAAATAAATATAGTATTACTTTATTAGGTTCGACCCCATGTGGGTTGGTTAGCTCTGCTTTGGTTCATGTTCACCTAAGTCATTCTTGGACTGTCAGCTTACAAAAAAAAGAAAGAAAGATTTGGGAAGGAATAATAGTAAGCTAAGGTTGTAGGTGACTAGCATAATAGCAGATTCAGTCATAAAAGATATGATAAAGTGATATGTTCGTAAAGAAGCACAAATATTTTTAAAACATACTGTAAAAGTAAAAAAAGATACATGTTTAATCTAAGTTTGCAGTATGCTTATATTCACTGCCTCTGAAAAAGTGTAAATCTTTTAATAACTTCAAAATATATTTCTAACTTCATTTTTAATCCAATTTTTTCATTAGTATTAATTTTCCGAATAAGACTTTCATTGGGCTGCTTTATAATTTTGTAATCTTTTCAGGAAGGCAGGATCCCAGTGTCCAGCTATGGCCTCTATTTTTAATAAAATAAGATTGAGGTTATCCTCTCACCTGGAGGGAAGTAACATGATATTGGTGTCACTTAGAATCTCCTTTAATCTTTTTATATTTTGGGGTGAAGGAAAGTTCTTTTTCATTCTCACAGATTCTTTGATCTCTTATCTAAAGATCCTTGTTTGATAATTTGGTTCACAGTAACCTTGCACCTTACTTTTCCTTTGGTCTTTAGTTGAATTAAATTTACTAAATTTTGGATGTGGGAATGAAAAATCAGTTTCTCAAGTGTGGAAAGGCTGCAGGATCTCTGAGATGTAGTTTAATATCGTCTTTCATTCCTAAGGACAAAATAACACATCCATTCTTGTCTTGAATTGTGTGGAGAACGTACTTGGCATTGTCTTCCCTGGCTTGCTGAGTACAAACTGGGATAAATCATTGTGCTGTGATTTATGGAGCCCCTCCTTCCTTAGGTCTCTCCTAACCCATTCCAGTTTACTTGCAAACATCAGGCATCTCCCGACAGACATAGTGGAATTGGTATTGGTAGTCATTCCCAGCAGGGTCTGTCTTTGATGTTTTATTAAGTGTATGATTTACTATCTTTCTCTTTGATTTACTAACTAAAGTAAGAAGTAAGGATCTCCAAATGGTCTCACTTAAGGAATTACTGTGTGTTCATTTTTAGAATAGTGAGAACTCTACTAAATATTTTACTATCATCAAGCATATACCCAATTTGAGAGATGATGCTTTGATATAAAAAAATCAATGAAGAAAGTCTAAATACTCGGCTGGTTTAAAAAGTGGTTATCTTGGGTCTCCCTGTGTATAAATTTGCAAATTGTTTTCCTTGGTTAAAAAAGATATTGATGACAGCTTCATCTAGATTCCTGAAACTTTGAAAAAGACTTAGAAATTGATCCTTGTGGCAGGTTTTTCTTCTTTCAGCTGTGGTCCTAGTAATCATAACTTCTAAACCCTGGTAAATATAAAGGCAAATGTTAATCACAACATACCATTAAAGGACACTACAAGGAATTCTAACATTTTGGGACTTGGGACCTGATTATTCTTGAAGCTTGACTGGTGGAACATCAACATTCTTTGCTTTATTTTTACAAAATATTTGCTGTAAAATGTAAATAAAGAAAGAGTATTTTTCACATTGCTATGCTAAAACATCTGGCATCTGGGGTTGTGTTTATACCCTTCTGCACTGCAGGCTCATCCTTCAAAGCAGTCTGGATTTTTCTTTCACCTCCTTCAATGTCCAAAAAGTAGCTTTTATGTTTTTCTTAGGAAGATGATTTTGTCCAAGCATATGGTGCATCTTAAATACTTCGGCAAAAAAACAAGTCACTAAAAGGGGAAATTCTCCAGTTTATCTTTACAGCACACCTGCTTATATCCCAAGGGCTCTTTGTCACTCAAAGCCCCACCTACATTCTCAAAAATAAGATCCAAAAATAACATAAAGACTCCTGTAATATTATCTCACTTTGAAATGTATCTCTACCCTGCTGTTCCAAACAATAAGGTATATGAAGAATGATGCAGTATGATAAATAAATAAGAACCAATACAAAAACAAGGTAGAAAGTTAAACAGAGATTGAACAGAAAATTATGGTAAGGGAGCAAAAAAAAATTAGTGTAGCAAAAACTTCATGCAGTAAATTTGGTATAAGTGAGCCACAAATTTGGCTCTGAATTTCCTGGTAAACAAAAAAGAGAAATAGGAATAATTACATTAGTTTCAATTATGAAAAAGTACAAAAAGCCAGAAGTGTGAGAAAAGTTATCTCTTTTTGGTACTGTAAGAATATTTTTGTATGTATTCTCATAAAAAGAATAGGTTAATTTTGAGAAACATGTTTTTAGAATCATTCTTGTTATTGTAGTAATTTTCTTTAATACCTTAAGGAAACCAAGTTTCACCAAAGCAAAGTTCCATAAAAGGAATCTTAAGGTGTCATCCAATAACATAGATCACTGGTGCTCTTACTGATTCCAAAGTTACATTTTAGTCATGGACTATTTAGCCATAAGGAAAATTGTCCCTGTGTGTCAAGCATTGTTCCTAGTGCTGTGGACATAACAAAACATAGATCTGTTTCAATGGAGTTTAGATCCTAATGAAGGTAGGAGAAACAGATAATTTAAAAGGAAACAAAGCAAATTATTTTTAGAGTTATGAAATGCTGAGAAAAGAATTGAACGGGGACTATTTTTGGTAGGTTGTTTATAAGATGCTTCTGTAAGGCAGTGACAACAGAGCTATATGAATAAAGAGAAGAAGCCAGGCAAAAATCTTAGATCTCTCAGCAATCCCAAGAGCAGACAGTAAACGCAGATGTTCACAACTAGATTTGGGCTGAGGTGTTGAAAGAATCTATGGGACTGAACAAGGAGATTGGGTGCTAGCAGGCATATCTTGAATCTATAGGGTGCCTGTGTCCAAATTAGAAAAGGTCTCACCTGCTTTATTTATTTTTATATATTTTTTTGTTTTGTTTTTTTGAGACAGGGTCTCACTATATAGTTGAGACTGGTCTGAAACTCACTGTGTAGCCCAGGCTGGTCTCGAACTCACAGTGATCCTCCTGCCTCAGCCTCCCGAGTGCTGGGATTACAAGCATGTTTCACCACGCCCAGCTGTCTCACCTACTTTTAACATCTAAATTCCATCATTTGGTAATTGTTGTAATACCATATGAATATGGTAATTTTGTGTACTGTTTTATGTCAAAAGACCTTTCACATAGATTTAAAAATTCCTTAAGTATAGACACATGATTGACACTGGCCGTCTATTGTAAAAAAAAAAATGTTTCAACAGTACTTTGAGAAAGATCAAGGGGACCACACCTAATATGACAAAGTCAAATAATAGATCTTCATATTGCATAATTAGACTCACTACTGCAGTAACTCTAAACATGCTAAAACGAACCTTCACAGGTCTTGTGTGTCTGCTGGATCACGTTGGTCAATTTTAGAGGAGCAAGAATATTTTGTTTTAAGGAGCCCTTGAGGTGCTGTATCAGAGATAGATCAGTTATTCTATTGCTACTCAAGCTGCAAATCATCTTCACAAATCTTTAAATGTGAGCAACTTACTCCCGTGTCTTTGACAGAATTAGCAAATTAGAGCAAAACCCAGAAAATTGGCTCCTAGCTTGGAAGACAGATAGTTTTTAAAAACCTAGCCCAGTTAAACAATAGTTTGCTGAGATTCAGGAAATACAGAGCACAGTGTTAACACTGGAGATGAAGTGCCACAAAAGATTGATGAAATCTGTAATTCCAACTTAAGTGTTAAATGAGTTCTAATGTTTAAGACAGCATTGTCAATATTAATTGCTATAAAGGATGTTTAGAAATGGCAAATTTTTCTAGGAAAAAGTAATAAATGTACTTTTAGTTGAAAGTAACACCATCTTCTAAGATTTGATAGCATCTTGGAAACAGCTGCCACAGCAGGCTTTTTCATAGTTTCTTAGTTAACATCATTGTGACATCTGTCTACATCTGCTAGTAAATTATCAAAAAAAAATCTGCTTAATACTAAAAGGTCCAAAGGACTTTTTAAAAAAGCTAACAGGTTCATTAACAATGATTTGTACAATATTTCCTTAAGTGCTATATATGAATTTAATTAATAAGTAATGAGATAAAAGTTTCTTTAAAATGAAAAATTATTTCTGATTCAACAGACTACAAGTTGGTATGAAATTAAAATTTGTTCTTCAAAGTAAATGTTCTGTCTATTTCTTTGGTATTGTATCTACTTTCCCTTATTTCACCTCCAAAGGGGGACCAGAATCATATAGTATTTCCATAAGTTTCCTGCCTTTTGTAGGTTAATGTAAGCTGATAATTTGGGACCTGTTCATGATTACTTTCTTTAGTTTCCTCTCCTTTTAAGACTAGTTGAACCTACACAATTCATTGTCACTACTCATCCCTCCTTGCCCCAGGGAATATCATCAGATTCTGTGAAAGATTGATAAGATTGGCTGTGAGAAAAGAAAATATTAAAATATTTCAAGTACCTTCTTAAACAGCCTAATCATGTTGTAGTTTGGAAAAAAGATTAGTTTCTCTATTGTCAAAGAGGATTACAAGTCTATTCATATTAGTCAGAACTTTCCACACTAAAATAGTACTTCTATCTGGGATGGAAGAAGCACCCCACCACAGCCTCGTCTAACTGAAAATGCCTTGTTTTGCTGGCACTAGGCACAGAATATTTCTAGGATGTCCACATCTCTTGTCTATACTGCTGAAAGTTAAGCAGAAAAACTTGGCAGTTTTTCAACTCCTTGATTGGAGACAACCAGCTGTCCCAAATTATCCTACCATGGTTCACAAGGAAATATTCACTTTGCTTAAAAGTTTCATAGACCTCACTCAGCAATAGTCCATTAGAATTAACAAAATTTGTACCAAATTACTCTGAGAAGCAGAAATAATTAGTCATATATGTTATTTTGGAGCAACACTGGGAAATTTTTAAAGATTTATGGCGTTCAAGGCTTTGTTACCTCCAAAACAAAAGGAAAAAAATTCCAAAAGGCTTTCAAGATCAAAGGACCTCACAGCAACAGTTAATATGTCAGTGGCCCCCTCTGCACTGGGCATCCTGCTGAACTCCTCATGTGAATTATTTCATTCTCTCATCACAAGGTCCTTACACACTATGTATTATCTCTGCCATTTCACAGCACCATGGTTTGGAAATGTATACTACCTTGCCCAAGAATAGAGAGCTAGTAAGTAGACTTTGATTTTTGAATACTGCTACCTGCCTTTCTAAGATCTTCATGTGTAGTGTGGGAAACTTAGCTGGGGATCAGCCAGACATATGTTTTGATAGTCAGTCAAAGCTATCATCTGCTTGTTAATTAGGGCAAAAAATAAAAAATCAACTCCTTTCTAAATTTTATCAAGGTGATTCATTTTTACGTCACTATTATATGACACATTTTCATCTGCAAAATCTTAAAATGCTATGGGATTGAGGAACAGAAAATATAAACATGAAGTTTTGTATAACTTATAATAAATGCTAATGAGAAAAATTCAACTTATTTATTAATATTTTGTGATTAATTATAGAAAGAACTGAAGAGAAATTTGATGAGGTCAAAACAAACAAAAAACAAACATAATTGAATGCACCTTTTTTACCTCTTTAAATTTCCTTTATTTTCCACAGTTTAGAATCTAAGTCTGGGTATAGTCAGTATAAATAGTTCAGTTACAGGACATTTCCATTTGGTTCTGCATTCCCTCCTTTTGTATGTGTAGGAAAGAAAGGTTGTAACAGTAATAATAAACTGATTAATTCTGGTACTAGAATGTTATGTGTGCTCAAAGATGTTGTGTCTGTTAGTAAAAGAAGATTCACAGTGAATAAAACATCATTTTCTGAAAAGCAATAAAATTACTTTTAAGGATGGAACATAATTATATCTATAGTCATAAGGAAAAGGATGAGGAAGGTAATGTTGTTATTTTTCATTCTATATGAATGATAGTAAAAATCCATTCATGTAATCCCTTCATGTGATGACAAAATTAGTTTACAGGGGATGTGTTTATATCCTAAAAATTATCCTGACTGATCACTCCTCTGTCCCCATCCACTACACAGATGACTAATTGGATAGATTTTGGTTGTTTGCTTCAAAATTAGCCCCTAGTCTTCCCTAACTTTGGGAAAGTTTCAGAGATTTTTGTTTAAATGCTGTGTGAATGATTAAAAAATTTAAATTCAAAGTGCCTTTTTAACCAGACCAGTCTAAAATACTATTCATTTTGTAGGGGATAAAAAGAGGGCTAGCTTTATTTCTATTCTTTTATTGGTCTTACTAGGTTATGAGAGGAATGAAGGAATTACTGTAGTAGATATGTGTTGATTGCCTTCCCACTTCCTGCATCTTTCTCTTTTCCCAAATTAATTTGGACTTATCAGCACTGTGGCTTGCCTGGGATTTACCATACCCTCACCTCTATTTAGTCCCGACTTAAACCCATCCTCACAGTTCCTATTTCTGACTGTAATTAGTTCATGGGAAGTACAAGGTGGTACAGTAAGGGCTAAAGACTCAGTTCTGTAATTTGAGATTGAAGTTCCTGGGAAGAAGACATTCTCATTTGCTTGAAAATAGACCCATCACCAAGAAATATAGCCTATGAATGGGGAGAGAGAATCAGGCATTTGGTGATGTTATTGAGTAGCAGATTAGAACCAAACCAGTACAAAATAGATCAGAGAATTCCCTTTATTCTTCAAGACTACTTCTCCTAAGTATTGATTGCAATAGAAAGGACAGCAGTTGCTATAGGCAAATACTTTTTTATTAAGATCATCTTACACACAGTAGGTTAAAGGATGGAAAACTTCTTAAGATTGTTTCCTCAAATTTTAATGCCACGATTTAAGCTTAAGAGTTCCACCACACCATCAGTAAATGTGTGCACACACTGGGGAGCAGCTCTGTGGACCAGAATGGTGTGGCCGCAGGCAGGTCCCAGCTAGGGCTCTGCCCGCCCTGACCCCAGAGGTGTGGGCACACATGCCCAACCCACAGCCCACCTAGAAAAGGCCTGCACAGGCATGCAAGCTTCATCCAGAGTCCTGCCAAACCATTGGTCATAGCCAAGGGCCCACCAGGAAAAGAGCTGCACAGATGCTCAAGCAATAGCCAGACGCTCACCCCAATACCACTGATAAATACCTGAAGACACCAGCAAGAAGCCTGCATAGACAATTGGAACTGGAATACACAGCTCCCAGGCAAAGCCCCCCCCCAGACAATAGCTGCATAAGGGCACACCTAGATACCATCCCAAGTGTATACAGGCTGCCCAGCCAGAATCCCACCCAGACAACAGGTCAGCTCAAGGACATAGAAGGCCACCATTCTAATTCCAGGAATTGGTGTACTGGGGAGCAGCAGAGTAAAGGCTGCTTGGTGGCTTGCTGAGAACTGAATACCACTGGGTGAGCAAAAGCTTTCCTCAACAAAGGCACAGCAGGCTGCAATTGTTAAAATGAAAAGACATGGAAATAAGTATCAAAACCAGACTTGCAGATCTCCTAAGGCAATCCCAAAGGGAAATGAGATGAAACAAGCTGATACTCAACCACCTGGATTCCCTGAACTGGCAATGAAAGAGAACCTAGAAAAAATGAAATCCAAAAAAATTTCTCAGATAACAGCAGATATTGTGCCCATAGTACAAGACATGATTAATAAATCTAGTCTAGACACAAATAAAAATATAGAGGAGCTGAGAAACATGATGCAATCCCAACATAGAAAACAAATGTAATCCATAAAACAGATACAAACAGATTTCCAAGATATTAAAAATTCCATTGAAAGTTTACACAGTAGAACAAGCCATTGCCAGTGCCAGAACAGAATTTCAGATATAGAAGATAGGACCAGGAAAAGAAAAATATCTTAAACATAGTAAGGGATCATGAGAGACCAAACCAGCAACTGTTTAATGATTCCAAGAGGAATAAGACTGACTGGGGTCAATAAAGAAACAAGAGAGAGTGCAGATGACATAAAAAACTGTTCACTGAAATAATGGCAGAAAATATCCCAAATAGGGGGAAAGAACCTGATATACAGATAAGTGAGGCTTATAGGTCTCCAACTAACCATAGATTTTTCAAAAATTTGCACATAGGCATATAATAGTTAAGATTCCAGAAATCGACAGAAGAACAAAATTCTGCAAGAAGTTAGAAAAAAGAAATAACTCATGAACAAAGGAAAGCCCATCAGAATCACAGAAGACTTCTTAACACAAACCCACAAGGCAAAAAGAGCATGGGGTGATGCATCTCAAGCCCTAAAGGGAAACAATCTCCAACACAGATTGATGTACCCTGCAAACCTATCTTTCAAAATTGATGGAGATATAAGATACTTTCATGACAAAGAGCAATTTAGGAACTTCATAAATACTAAACCAGCACTCCAAAAATTTTAAACAATATCCTAGGAAAAGATAGTGAGCATCACAACCCCAGGAAGTCTAGCAGAATGAATCCATCAGGCATGACAAGAAATTAAATGCAAAGGGGGAGAATCCAACAAAAAGAAAATGTCATGACAAGGATAAGTCAACATATATCAGTTTATAACCACTAATGTTAATGGTCTCAATTCACCAATCAAAAGAAATAGACTGGCAGAATGGGTCAAGAAGCAAGATTCAACAATATGCTGCCTACAAGAAACACACTTAATTAAAAAAGAAACTCATAGACTAAAAGTTAAAGGGTGGAAACCAATACTCCATGCAACAGGAACCCACAAAAAAGCAGAGTAGCTATCCTCTTTGCAGATCAAGTGGATTTCAAACCAACACTGATCAAGAGAGACAAAGAAGGACCCTACATCCTTATAAAGGGAACAATCCAAGAGGAAGAGTTGACAATCATGAATATATATATATGCGCCAAACACAAGGGTTCCCAACTATATAAAACAAATACTAATGGATATGAAAAGTCATATAAGCACTAATACACTAGTAGTTGGAGACCTCAATACTCCACTGTCACAAACAGATCAACCAGACAAAAAATAAACAATGAAGTACTAGAACTCAATCAAACTCTTGAACAAATGAACTTGACAGATGTTTACAGAGTGTTCCACCCCACAAAATCAGAAACACATTCATTTCAGATGTGTATGGATTGTTCTCCAAAATAGACCACATACTTACTCATAGAACATGTTTAAGTAACTGCAAAGGAATTGAAGTGATCTGCTATATATTATCAGACTATTGTGTGATGAAATTGGAGATCAATAGCAAAAGAAACTATAAGAATTTCATAAACACATGAAAACTGAACAACGCACTTATGAATAACCAGTGGGTCATAGAGGAAATTAAAGAAGAAATCAGATAGTTCCTACAATTAAATGACAATGATGTTAAAACATACCAGAATCTATGGAACATAATGAGAGCAGTCTTATGAGGGAAATTCATAGTAGTGAGTACTCATACTAGGAAAACAGAACGCGCTCAATTATGTAACCTGATGCTGAATCTCAAACTTCTAGAAAAACAAGAGTAGGACAAACCCAAAGCTCATACAAGGGAGAAAATTATAAAGATCAGGGCAGAAACTAATGCAATGGAGACTAAAAGAACAATACAAAAAATCCATGAAGCCAAGTGTAGGTTCTTTGAAAGGAATAACAAAGTTGATAAACCATTAGCCAATCTTATTATAAAAAGGAAAGAAATTTCCCAAATCCATTCAATTAGAAATGAAAAGGGTGAAATTACAATGGACCCAGCAGAAATCCAGAGGATCATCAATACCTACTTTGAGAAATTATATGGCAATATGATGGAAAATACAGAAGATATGGACACATTTCTAGATTTGTATGAATTACCAAAGTTGAACAAAGATGGCCTAAATTCTGAACAACCCAATGTCAATCAATGAAACTGAAAACATAATAAAAAACTTACCAAGTAAGAAAAGTCCAGGTCCTGATGCCTCACTGCTGAATTCTACAAAACATTTAGAGACGAACTACTGCCACTCCTTTTTAAACTCTTCAGTGAAATTGAAAGGGAAGCCATACTCCTGAATTCATTCCTAAACATCACCTTGATCCCCAAAGCAGAGAAAGAGCCAACCAAAAATGGGAACTGTAGGCCGCTAGGGATTTAGTTCCACTCCCCACCTTACAAGTGCAAGGACCTGAGTTCAATCCCTTGTACAAAAAAAAAAAGAGAGAGAGCCACGCCTTTTCCCACCCGGAGCCATGCCAGGAAAGTAGCTGCGCAGGCTCCCCTGAACTCCCCCCCCCACGCATTCTCTGACTTCCTGACTGTGCCAGTCTTTGGACGCACTCTGCAGAGGCAGAGGTGGTCATAAGGGTATTTTTCTGAGTTCCCAATTTGAAAATCTTTAAAGAAAGGGTGTGGGAAACCTGTAGTAGAATGGTGTGGAGTTGAACCATTCAGAAGGTTGGGGAACTCAATCTGGGCCTTGCAGCCTGAGGTCAGTCGGCGTCATGGGGTTCAGCCACCAGCTAACTGATATCAGGGCTCTTGAGTCCTAGCTCTGTCTGAACCATTAAATGGTAAATATGCTATATTAAAAAGTTTGTTCACTGCAGACATGTTCTGGACTGCTTCTTGATTTCAATTTAATTCAAATGGTTTAAGGGTGATAGACTAGTGACTACCACAGGTGGTCAGTTTCCAAGTTGTGCTTGATCATAATGTGTTGCTGATTGTATCAGTCGGGATAAAGGATTGTGGTTGATTTGATGAGCTGTTTTCTCTGATGTTATGAAGATGAGAATGTCTGTGGGTCATTAGAGACCCAGAAGCTAGAGAGCAACTATATCAGGAAGATTTAGGTGATAAGCCAGAGATTAAACCAAGGACAGCCCGACAACAAAAATAAAAATGAGAAAACACTTAAGCAAGACACAAAGACAGACTTCCAGTTCACCAATGACAAGCAGTAGGGAAAATGAGGATGAAAAGGCCAATAGTGAACCACCAGGACACCTTGAACTCAAAGCACAGGAAGTAACAAAATAGATCAATCAGGCTCTAGAAAAATTCAAAACAGAAATAATTTCCCAGATAACCATAAAGATGGGGAAAAAAATGAAAGTCGTGATTCAAGACTCTAGAGCAGAAACTGACAAAAAATAGATGAGCTCAGGACCATGATAGAAGCCATGAAGCCCAGCATAAGAAAGAAATGGAAAAAATAAACGCCCAACATAGGAAAGAACTGGAATCCATAAAACAGATTCAAACAGATATCCAGGAGATTAAACACTCCATCGAAAGTGTACACAACAGAATAAAAGAATGCAAAGATAGACTCTCAGATATAGAAGATGAGATTGCAGTTAGTGACCATGAAAAGAAAGGTCTCTTAAAAACAGTAGGGGATCATGAGAAAGCAATCCAACAACTCCTAGATGATGCAAAGAAGAATAACATGGATAGGAATCCATGAAGTAGCAGGAGAAAATACAAATGACTTAAAAAGCTGTTCACAGAATTAATGACAGAAAACTTCCCAAACAGAGGGGAAGAATTTGACATTCAGATAACTGAGGCATATAGGACCCCAACTAGCTACAATCAAAAAAAAATCTACACCTAGACATATAATAATCAAGATCCCAGAAACCCAACAGAAGAACAAAATACTACAAGCAGTAAGAGAAAAGAAACAAATCACATACAAAGGAAAGCCCATCAGAATCACAGCAGACTTTTCAACACAAACCCTTGGGGCAAGGAGAGCCTGGAATGAGATATTTCAAGTACTAAAAGAGAACAACCTCTAACCTAGACTGATGTATCCAGCAAAACTCTCTTTCAAAATGGATGAGGAAATAAGACACTTCTATGACAAAGGACACCTGAGAAACTACATGAATACCAAACCAGCTCTACAAGCAATTCTAAACAAGATCCTAGGAAAAGACAATGAAGGCAACAACACCATAAGGCCCAACAGAGCAAATCAAATAGACAAGGCAAGAAATTAAAAGGAGAAGGTGAAAAAGTAAAAAGAGTCGACAAAAGGCCAATATCATGTCAATAATAAGTCAGTACATATCAGTTATAATCAGCAATGTCAATGGCCTCAACTCACCAATCAAGAGAAATAGACTGTCAAAATGGAATAAGAAGCAAAATCCAACAATATGTTGTATACAAGAAACACACCTAGTGCAAAAAGAAGCCCATAGACTGAAAGTGAAAGGATGGAAAACAATTCTCCATGTGACAGGAGCCCAGAAAAAAGCAGGGGTAGCAATCTTATTTGCAGACAAAGCAAATTTTAAACCAAAATTGATTCTAGTATTATTGATGTAGGACGGCACTGTATCATACCTCTGTGAATGTAAAATATCATGTACCTGCTTTATGATACATAGTAGTAACCATGCTTTATCAGAGCAATTTTTAAAGATATTACTCTAGAATGTTCTCTTTCCAGATGATGATTAAGATGCTAATAAAAAAAAATGGTGCCAGGTACCACAACAGCAAGAGGACTTTGCTGTTATCTGGATATTATTGTTTTCTTTGTTTTTTTTATTTTTGTATTTTTAATGGAATGTGCTGAATATCTATAATTTTGTTCAGATGACTGCAGAATCTGGAGAAGCTGTTGCTGCTATTCATGCATAACATACTGCTATTACTGGTTGTTTTATATAAATATAAATATATACAATATATATATATATATATAATTTGAGTTTTTGGAAACTAACTGTGCTGTCAACTTTGGAAAAACTTATCCCAATTTACTGTGTTGAGTTGGCATTGTACAGAAATTGACAGCCATATTGGTCTAGAAATGTTAATTTTTTTATTTTAAAATTTTTTTTCCATTTGTACAGAGGTAACACACTGTATTAAATATGTAAGGTCATATCTACGTGGGTTTGATTACAGAAACTAATAAAGTATTCTCTTAATAATGAAAAAAAGAATAAGATTAGACTACAAGAGCAAGAAGCAATTTAAATATGTTCACGGACCATTTTCATCTTCAGAATTAAGGAGTATTTTAATCTTACATCATTGCCTTTTCTCTTACTTTCCTTTTTAGTTTTATTTTAGGATTCCCTATTTTTAATGTTCATACACAAATTTCTTTAACCAAAATACCGAATAGTTTCTCTGGTGTGAAACACTATAATAGTACACAGGATCCTAATGAGATAATTAATAATGTGAAATAGGAAGTAAAGGGCTAAAGGCATAGGGAAAGTGGGAAGGGTGGGGGAAAGGTAATAAGGGAGAGAAAAAAAATATAAGAAATTGAAAAAATGGAAATAAAGTGTTTGTAAATGGGGAGGATAGGAGGGGGTGAAGGGAGGGCAGGAACAAGGGGAAAAAATGAGAATCAAGACCTATCATGTAAAGGTACAGGATCCCAATAATGAATGTAATTGTATTGTAAACCTAGATTGTACTAATAAACTCAAGAAAAAGAAAAAAAAAAGAAAAGAAAGAGAACTATAGGCCAATCACTAATAAACATAAATGCAAAAATCTTTAATAAGATACTTACAAATAGAATGCAGGAGATCATTAAGAATATCATATACTCTGATCAAGTGGGATTCATCCCAGGGATGTAAGGATGGTTCATCATATGCAAATCAAAAAATGTAATACACTATATTAATAGAGCCAAGGACAAAAACCATATGATCACTTCAATAGATGCAAAAATTATTTGACAAGATCCAATGCATATTTATGATAAAAGCCCTCTAAAAATTGGGATAGATGGTCTCTACCTCAATCTGATAAAAGTCATCTATGAAAAACCAACAGCCAGTATCATACTAAATGGTAAAACCCTGAAATCCCTCACATGAAAAATCAGGAAAAAGACAAGGATGTCCACTATCACTACTCCTGTTCAATATTGTTTTGGAAACATTAGCCACAGCAATTAGACAAGAAAAAGAAATAAAAAGGAGGGCAGGGGTATGGGGAAAAAATGAAAACCAAGACCTGTCATGTAAAGGTACAAGATCTCAATGATAAATGTAACTGCACTGTGTACCTACAATGTACCAATAAATGAGGGGAAAAAAAGGAATAAAGACAGGAAATCAAGAAATCAGATTGTCATTATTTACAAATGACATGACACTCTATTTAGAAGACCCCATGAACTCCACCAAAAGTCTTTTAGTTTTAATATTGAAATTGACCAAAGTAGCTGGATATAAGCTCAACACACAAAAATCAATAGCTTTTCTGTATATGAAAACCAAACTGACTGAGAGAGTAGTGGGAAAAACAATCCCTTTCGCAATGACAACCCCAAAATTGAAATACCTAGGAATCACCTAGTGAAAGAAATCAAACACCTCTACTCTGAAAACTACAGCATTCTGAAAAAAGAGATTGAAGAGGGTATCAGAAAATGGAAAGACATCCCTTGCTCCTGGGTAGGAAGGTGCAACATAGTAAAAATGGCCATACTTCCAAAGCTGCTATATAAATTTAATGCAATTCCAATTGAAATCCCAGCAGCGTACTTCACAGACCTTGAGAAAACAATCCAAAAATTCATTTGGAATCAAAAGAGACCTAGAATAGCAATAGCAATTCTAAGCAATAAAGACAGGGTAGGGGGTATCACAATCCCTGTTATAAAAACAACATGGTACTGGCAAATAAACAAACCTGAGGACTAGTGGCACAGATTAGAAGATGCAGAAACAAGTCCAGACACACTCTGCCACCTCATCTTCGAAAGATGCCAAACACCCTCACTGGAGGAAAGACAGCCTCTTTAATAAATGGTGCTGGAAAAACTGGGTTTCAACTTGCCAAAGGTTAAAACTAGACCTATATCTCTCACCAGGCACTCTACTAAAATTGAAATGGATTAAAGATCTAAATATTAAAACAGAAACACTAAACCAGCTGGAAAACATGTTAGGTAGAACTCTTGAAAATATTGGTAGAGGAAAAGATTTTATGAACAAAACCTCAGTTGCCCATGAAATAGCACAATCAACAAGTGTGAAATCTTCTTATTGAAAAGCTTCTGCAGAGCAAGAGAAACAACCAGTAGTGTGAAGAGACAACCCACAATGTGGGAAAAATTTTACACCAGCTCTTCCTCAGACAAAGGTCTATTTTCTATAATATATAAAGAACTTAAAAATCAGGCCTTCCAAATTTAAAGATTCAGTCCAAAAATGGACATCTGAAATGAAAGACATTTCTCAAAGAAGCAGAAAGAGCAGATAAACATATACAAAAATGCTCAACATCACAATCATTCAAGAGATGTAACTGAAAACAACCCTGCGATTCCACCTTACTCCAGAACAATGGCTGCTATCATGAAATCAACCAATGACAAATGCTGGCAGGGCTGTGGGAAAGAGGATCTCTGCTCCACGGCTGGTGGGAGTGTAGACTGGGGCAACCACTGTGGAAGTCAGTAATGGAGATACCTCAAAGAAGTAGGATTGGAGGTGTCATTTGACCCTGCTATCCCCCTGCTGGGTATCATTTCAAAAGAATTAGAAGAATCACACCACAGTGATATATGCGTTCCCATGTTCACAGAAGCAAAATTCATGGTAACTAAAACTTGGAAGCAGCCCAATTGCCCACCAACAGGAGACTGGGTATAGAAAATGTTTTTTTATTTTCTAAAAGAGAGTATTACTCAGTCATAAAGAATAAGAAACTAGAGTATTTATAGTTAAATGGATGCATGTTGATGTGATACTCTGAAATAAATAGGACCTGTGTAAATACTGAATAGTTTCTCTCGTGTGAGAAACTGAAAGTGTAAGGACTGAAAGGTATAATAGATAATTTGAAATAGGAAGAAAAGATGCACATTGGAACGGGAAATGGGAGGGATAGGGGAAAAGAAAGATGGGAAGGGATTAACATAAGAAAAAGAAAAAAATGGAAACAGTCTTTGTAGATAGGGAGGGGTGGAGGAGTTGAAGGGAGGTCAGGGGGTGGGGAAAAATAAGAACCAAGATGGATTATGTAAAAGTGCAAATTTCCAGTGACGAATGTTACTACATTGTATAACTTAAATGTACCAATAAAATTAATAAAAATATTTTAAAAATTTTACTTTTATTTTGCCATTGCTATTTCAAGACATCTGATCCACCTAAGGTGAAAGAGGGGACTGAAAACCTTTAATTTTTGTTGTTGTTGTTGTTGTTGTTGCTGTTGCTCACTAAATTTACTCTTAACCTGTGAGCTATTTATTTCATTGGAAATTTGTAAATCAGCTTATTTCCATAAACGTTTCATTGGTATTCTGTGAGGTTTCCTTTGCCAGGCTGTCCTTAACATTTGCTCATCAAGTGAAAACAATTTGCCTTGAAACTAGATCATTCTTTGTGAGAAGAAATTCAACTGCATTATGGTCATATCTCAGAATGCTTTTTAAAAGATATCTATTTTTGATGCATCTTCATGCATGTTATCATCATGCCAAATTTTAAACCTGGTAGGATGTCCCCAGCACCCATTAGTGTTAATGTCACAGGAAATAGGTCTGTATAATATACAGCATGGCAGTGAGTTCAGATGTTCCTTAAACCAGAGCCCCCAGTTTCTCAACAGTCTCTGGATTGGCTGCCTACTCTTGGGTGGTACTATTATTTATACTTACAGAGATGAGTCATACCTTGCATTAGAGATGATATTTTTAAGCTTTACTTCCCCAAATAAATCCTCAATCTCTGTGTTATATGTTTCTACCCCAGGTTGACAGAAACACTAAGGGAATGCTAGTATTTGTCGAATGTTTATTCTGTGTTACATGTTGTCACGTACATGATCTCATTTCAGACTTCCAAAAACTATGACTTATAGATGATCTTCATTTTTATGGAATAGAGTTAGTGTGAATAATATATTATAGCTAATTCCAATGTAGGTCAGATAGCCTTTCTTCAACCCACAAATAAATTGTGCATGTCAGCATTGTAGAAGAAAAAAAAAAGAATTCATTGATAGATAAATCTTTAAAACTGTGAGAAGCATTGGGGACTGTTTGAAATATCTCTTGCATTTTTCAGATGAGGAATTAAATTATTCCGATCCATAAATACAGAACCACTTATTCAGAACCAGTGGAATTGAAACCAGGTTACTCTGGCTCCATATGTCCTATGCTTATCAAACTCCAAAATTAAACAATAAAATAAATTAAGAGAGAGGAGGAGTAAGAGACTTATTGAAAGAGAGCCATAATACTTAAATCTCAGTAAAAAGTTACTCAAGTGACAAATTTCATATGTTCATAGTTAAGGAGAAACAAAAGTTTTACTTATATGTAGAAAAAATAAAGTCAGTACAGTGTTTGCCATATTAACATTTGCTGCCTCCATACCGTTATTAAAAACTGAAGATGACAAATGCACTTTACCTCCCCGCTCCCCTTTTTAAATCTAGGGGAGAAAACTATAAGTAAAATAATAACAACACGAAACTCTGACAGAAAAGTGGAAATGTGGGGATAGCAGAAAACAAAAAAGGAGAGATGGACTTTAAAAAGTGGGAAATAAAAGATGAAGCCAGACAAATCCAGAAGAAAATTTTAATTGTTTCCATTTATTATAGCATTTTCTTAAACATTGTGTTGGCCATTACCAGTCAGTTCTTTCACATTTCACGGGTCAAGCCAAAGGATACAGCCACGAATTACTCTGCACAAGAACATAGCCTTCAGCTTCGTCAGCAGGCCCTTGACATTTGACCACATCTCTGTGCACTGCACACTCTCACAGGGTGTCGCTCACGAGGGCTGGGCTGCACAGGATCTACACGGACTCTGTCCCTGCACAATCTACTCAGTCATATGTTACATGCTGTTGATTTAAGTTATTAGCAAGTTGATAACCTCACACATGTTACATCTTATTGAAAGTAATTAAATATGTCTCACTTATTTTTCTAAGGTGTGATTTGGAGATACATTGCAGGCTTCTTCCAAAACTGTGAAACAAAATGTCAATGGCAAAGGAATTGTCCTGAATCACCAAGGGTTATGCCGGTAAGTCCTGAAGCTGATTACCTGATATGCTAACACATACAGACTTCCTCATCCAGACAAACGGAGAGTAAGATTTATTTTGAGAATATCTTTGTTATTTTAAACAAAGGGCACAAAATGCTTTCTTAAAAGGTCATCTTTTAAATATCTTATTGTCACACTGTGAAACCCCACTCGCTGCTGACCCACACAGTTCCTACACCTAAATAAATAAGAGGAAGGGTAGTCCTGTGAAGCACTTAAGAAAGAAATGGAGTAACTTGCAGTTTCTAACCTCAGCTGTGACCTTACATGGTGTGTGGTCCTGAGAAAGCCGTTTAACCTCTTGATGTCTCAGGTTCCTTTTACAGTCTCACATTTCAGGGGGTAAAGTAAGGATAGGGTTTTAGCCTTAAGACCCTGGAATGCTAAAAGAATGAATGAATATTTTCTAAATGCAGAATAAAAAAAAGTTTTCCTTAAGAAAATGTTTTGGCTAAAAGCTTTGTGTGGGGTGGATAAAGAGATTTGAATGATTTTTACATTTTGATATCAAGTTACTTTTTTTCCTTCCGAGGGGACAACTTAATATGTTTCTAGGTTAAGGAAAAACATATTTTTATTAATAAAGAGAAAAAAATATTAAAATGGAATACTACTTAGCCATAAAGAACGAGAAACTAGAGAGATTTATAGCTAAGTGGATGCACATTGAGGCTATACTTAAGTGAAATTAATAAGTTACACATGTGTAAATACCAAATAGTCTCTCTGGTGTGAAAAAGTGTTAATAAGGACTAAAATGTAAAATCGATATTGTGTAATAGGAAGAAAAGTCTAGAGAGTAGAGGAAGTGGGAGGGGTAGGGGAAAGGGAAAAAGGGAAAACACGGAAACAATGTCTTTGTAGCTAGGGAAGGGTGGAGGGGCTGAGGGGAGGGCTGGTGAATGCAGAAAAATAAAAACCTGATCAGTCATGTACAGGTACAAGATCCCAATGATGAATGTAACTGTGTTGTATACCTAATGTGTACTGATAAACTTTATAGAGATTAAAAAAAGAAAAAAGAGATCCAACACAAAGTTTGGCCTATTGACATCTGCTACTCCCATATCCATTGTTAAGAACATGGTTCGAATACTTTCCTTTAGCATACAGAAGTGTAATAGCAGATGGGATATGTCTCTTTACGCCAACAGTGAGCTTCTCTAAGATGGTCTTAGCACATAGCTAAAGATTTTGAAAGCATTTCCAGCATCTCTAGGTCCGATGCAAGGCAATTTTGCTTCTCTAAAGAGTGTATGTAAAATATAGACACCCTAATATACACAAGTATTTGCCACATTATCATCTGTGGAGCTCCATACTATGGCTCCTTGAAATAGCTTCACAAGAAAGCTAATAAACATAATTACTATTAATTGAGCACCTGATATACAAATTACTCCTTTCGTATTTAAACTCATTAAGATACTTCAGAGTTGAAGGGGAAATGAATACAAAGCATCTAGTTGAGAAACTGTTTTAAGAATCTGAGCCAGAGACTATAAGGTAGAGACTCGTTATATCAGTTTCAGAAAAGAGGAGATTCTTAGTTCCTTGATAAATGGAGGGCTGGTAGGAGCTCTATGGGAGAACTATGGGCTTGGCAAGGGCTCCCCCAAGGCAGGTGTTTGATCTCAATGTACAAAGCAAAGTGTAGGTGTAAGGTCTGAAGAAATGTGTTACCCAAAACTACCTAAGAATGTACTCCTTCAGGTAAGCATCAAGCAATCCAAGTCAGGACATATCAGAAACACTTGACCATTTGCCCTACCTCTGGTAATTCTGGAAAAGAAAATGGGCATTCCCAATCCCAGCCATAGTAGCCAAAAGTACAGACCACACGGGTATCTGCCAGCCTAATTTTTATGAAATTAGCCTGACTAATATTTCAATTCAAACTAAATATTTATGAGAACCTTCTATCTACCAGGAACTGTGCTGTATAGTCAGGGTATGAATGTTATTGATAAGCACCTCAGGCCTTCATGAAGTGTCAGCTTAGCAAGGTAGCCTACTATAAATACAAAGGCCCCTAATATCAAGCAGAAAGGACCCTATAGGACATGTGAACCAAATTGCATAAAAGCCCAGGGAGCAGGGAGCTAACTGCGCTGAAAGTTAGGAGAAAAGTTAGTGCTGGTGAGTGCAGAGGAGAGAGCAGAAGAGAAGACTCTAACAGAAGTATGAACAGGAATGAACTTGGCACATTCTGTTTCCAGTTGCAAATCTTTTTAAAAGTCTAAAACATATTCATTTCAAGAGGTGCTTCTCAAGGTGTGAGTGTTGCCCTAAGTGTCAGAGTTAGCATGTGTGAGACATAAAAGCTCTCAGGCACGATCCCAGATTTAGTGAATCAAAAACTTTTGGGTAGAATCAAGAGACTGTGATTCCAGGTACTTCTGATGCACACTAAAAGTTGGGAATTACTTATTTAGTATGTTGAAAGAAAAAAAGCCTAGAGAATAGAGAAATAGTGAGTCCAAGGAAGTATCACCCACAGAAATTTTCATGAGGAAAATTTGGTCAGACACCAGGGAGATGTTAAGAGTAGAGAGGTTCAGAGGTCACTGAATCCACAGAGTGGAAGCTTTATAAGGGAAAACAAAAGTAGATTACAGATGGTGGTAGAACTGATTCAAAGTCGAGATTATAGGATGAAGACTATGTCCTCGATCAAGTTGTTAAAGATGAGCAAAGAGATAAGACTTAAAAAACACAAGGATAAATTTGTGGAGGTAAAAGAGGGAAATGAGAAGCTCTGGCCAGCAAAATTTTTTGTTCTTTTTCCAGTGAGAGTTGGCAAGCTTAAGAAAACTTGAGGTGAAACTGGGAGCAGTGGAGGAGTATCAATTAAAAATGGATATAGCCTTGGTTTCCTTTTGCTGCTCAATGCTTAGGCTTTTGTATTTCCTGAGAGGTAATAGATACAATACTCTTCATGCCCCACCTTGCAGCCTGGCAGAGTAAGATTTTGCTGTTTTTCACACACTTGTCCAACCTTGGCACAGTTTTTGATATCAAACTCAGGTCAGCTGAATGGATAACAGAGGTACACTCTACTCACTTGGCTCAATTTACCCAAGATAATTCAGGTATGAGGAAACTGAAGAGTGTTGTCTGCGGGTTTAAAAAGATAAGCCAAAAATGTACACTGCTTAATTTTAGAGACTCAAATGTCCAGTAGTGACGGTAACGATGCATGAGTGTTAGGATCTGTATTTATCCTGCAGAGCTGTTTTCTGGCATTTGTAAGAGCCTGAAATGAATTGGGTAAATGCATTTCCCAGATCTTCCCATTATTCTAAAGTATATAATAGCATTTTGACTTATACAGTCCAGACTTGTTATCTCATACTGCTATTAAGCCATCAAACTCACAGAATTTCCCAGGCCACACATTTTTTTGGTCATTTTCACTCACCAGCTCTGTCCCAGGGAACTAAGTGCACATTACTCATAGATTTGAGACATAAGGTCGAGAGTAAAGTTAATATTGGATGACTATGCAAATATGAATCTTACACTGTTTATTCATCCCTTCTAGGTAATTAAGGGTACCATTTTTAGATGTTGCAAGTACTGAAGTTTGACCAGAGATAGTTTAAATTTTGTAAACTTACTCCCTTGGCCCTGTGGTAAGACACAGAACTCTGGCAGATCAAATAAGTTAGCTAGAAAAGCAAACTTCTAAGAAAGGATAAGATGCATAATACCTACTTTATTTCTAGTCCTTAATAAGATGAAGAGTAGCAGGCTGCTTTTTCTATGTCCAGAATATGAAGGAAGTGTAAGGAGATAAAGCATTCAGATGAGCCCACGAAAAAAATTGAAGACCAGAGGTAGTTTCCAAAGCCCAGTAAATAATGTGAATCCTTAACTTTTTTATGGTTTGGATCTAAAATGTACCCACAGTCTCATGTGTGTGGAAGGTGACATGATCAGTAGATATAAGGCTAGTTGGAGATGGACCATCGAGCGCGTGATCTGAAAGGATGCATTCTTGTCCCTACTTCGTCTCTCTTTCCTTTCTCTGCTTCCTTGTCACCATGTGTTGAACAGCTTTCCTGCACTGTGCTCTCCACCAAGCTGTTCTGCCTTGGGCCAGTCGACATGAACTGAACCCACTGGAAACTGCGAGTCCACTAAGCCTCTCCTTACACTGTGGGTGTTGGATATTTTGTGTTCAGCAATAAGAAAGCTGACAAATACAGTTTTATCACATATCTTTTATACACAAGATCACTCATGTGCAGGTGCCATGAAAATGAAAAAAATATATCTACTATGCTTTTGGAATTTGAATTCTATATGTGATGTACGCTGTCCTTAAAAATATGTTAAACAGTCATTGAAGTAGTTCGAATTTTCTAAGCCATTTGATTTTTTAAAAACTGTTTTGCCATGGTATTGACCATTCAGATTTGCCAAGTGAAAACAGAATTAAAATTTGTGAAACACTGCCCTCTAGTGAATATGTAAATGTTTGATCCACTCTACAAATGGAAATTGCTTTCCTAACGCTAGTACATAACAATCATTATCCACATGTTAGCATGTGCTCACGATAAGTCAGGGTGATGAATCATTTGTCTTCATGGGAATCCTGTTGGAAAACACAGTAACAATATCACACAGCTTCTTTAATTATAGGAGTATGTAGTTTCAAGCATTACTATTACACCTAAGAATTAAAATTGCAAATAGGTCCATTATTATCTGATATATGCTAAACATTTCTTCTAAAAAAGAGTTCAATGTAATAAGTTCTCTTCACTTTAAACAAATTTCATTGCCATTACAATTAAATCATCTTCATTTTATGTATACAGTCGTACTCTTAACCCCTTTTTTCTTCATAATTTTGAGGATTGCTCATCTGGTGCTGAATTTACCATATGTAGCACCTCACAAACATACTACAAGTAGAGAGAAGAAAAGAAAAGACAGATTAATAAGAGTGAAAAACAAGAAAGAGAAATGTCTGGATTGCAGCATTTCATACTATA